>NC_136507.1:66356237-66473737 GCF_053919585.1 Euprymna scolopes
AAAAAGAAAAAGTATGGAAGAAAAAACAGTGCAAAGTATGAACTTGAGACCAAGAAACAAGGACAAATAAGAACCTGGGCAGAGATAGGCTAGTTTGAAAATCAATTTCTAAAAGTCGTCCAGCATAACACATGCCAGCATGTAAAAATCAAACATTAAACTTAATATGAGGACTTGCATATTTTGTTCCGCCTCCTTTCACTTACTTATATTAAGAAGAACATGCATACAATTTCCCAGCTGCACTTTTCCCGAAATGCTTACTCGGGTGTTTGGAGGTGTGTAGAGCAAAAGAAAAGTGGTAGTAGGCAGGCAGGCTCGAACCCGTACCGCGAAGGAGGACAAGAATTAAAATAAGGCTAGTCAATTGAAAACAGGGGATGATTGACCCCTCCTTGTAGAAAAGTGCTCAGTTGAGGGTGAAGGAATGAATGTTTTTAGCCAAGTTTTTTTTTATATTTTTCGTCCTAAGGGTCGAGCTTTAAAATGATACCAATTTTGTGAAAATCCGTCGCCTCTGTCGAAAGTTTTAGACATGCATACACACATACATTTAAACAGACAGGTGAGATTTATATTATAGACTAGCGGGGGGTACCCGGCGTTGCCCGGGTGTTTGGAGGTGTGTGTGGTTTTGGGTAAATCAAAACACCCGGGTTGGGGGAGGGGGGAAATAAAAATTAAAAAATGGTCAGTTGGTAGGTAAGTATGAAGGATCGAACCCGAACTCTTGAGTCGAAATTGGAAATTAAAGTGTGAAAAAAAAAAAAAAAAAAAAAACGTGCGACGTTAACCACTGGGCCACCACGAAATAGTAACAGAAACATGTTTGAATTTATTTAAATATTAAAAGTTGGCAGGTGCCCGTTTTTAGTGAGGTCAACTTTGACTGCAGGGAATGATTTTTATTTTTTGTTTCCCCAAGTTGTTGTGGGGAAAACCAGCTCCCATAAAAAGGGGATTGTCCAAATTGAATAGCAATTGTCTGATATAAAGAGAAACTCCACATTGATCAAAAGCTGATTGCTTTCTGGACGTTTCGACGTGAAAGCCGAGAACATGCAGCGTTTTAATTAGTTTCACTTTATTTATACTCAAGTCGAACAAACAGGTGACACGTCGAAATAGCGTGATTTTTAGAAAAGTCGATGTAAATAAATCTAGACGTGACGTGCGTTCGCAAATCCTCGATATTATGATTTATACGGTATATAAAAAGTTTTAAGAGAATCACAGCGAAAAAAGCCTTTGCAAGACATACATAAAAGGATCACACACATTTTGCCTTTTATATATATAGAAGACTAGCAGGGAGGTACCCGGCGTTGCCCGGGTGTTTAGGAGAGTGTGTGTGTGTAGGGGGGGATAACTTCTTAAAAAATCGGAAAAACCCAAATAAAAAAAAAAAAACACAGGCAACGAACGTAAAACTTCTTTAAAAAAAAAAATCAGAAAAACAAACCCCCTCCCCCCAAAAAAGGACGGTGTTGCCCGGGTGTTTGGAGGTGTGTTGTAAGGAGGGGGGGGGCAAAGAATAAGCGAATTAATAACCCTGTTTAAACTTTTAAAAAAAATCGGAAAAAACAAACAAAACAGCGAACGGACGTAAAACTTCTTTAAAACAATCGGATAAACAAAAACCCAAAAAAAAGGAAAAACAAAAACAAAAAAAAACAACGAAAAGCGAAGAAAAAAAAATGGTATAAATAACCTCGTTTCAATATTTAATGTTTAAAAATCGAGAAAAAAAAGTACATCTGATAACTGGGACCGAACCTGAAATCTTTAGATAACGATGCTGTAACTTAACCCATCACGCTACAGACGCGTGAATGAAAGTAGGTCGGTTTTTATAACAGTTAAAACGAATTCAATGTACAACGTCTTTTGCGCGTAATGATGCATGTGTAAAGCAATCTTGTCATGAAAATACCATTTTTTTTCACCCCTCCTTGTAAAAAAGAGAGCTGTTAAGGATGAAGGAATGAATGTTTTTGCCCAATTTTTCGATATTTGTCGTCCAAGATGTGGAGCTTCAAAATGATACCGAACTTGTGAAAATCCGGAGCCCATGTCGAAAGTTTTTGGCAGACATACAACAAACACACATATACACACACATTTTACCTTTTATATATTAGAAGTCTAGCAAGGGGTACCCTGCGTTGCCCAGGTGTTTGTAGGTGTGTGTGGTTTTGGGTAAATCAAAACTCCGTGGGGGGGGGGGGGAATTAACATAAAAAATGTTTTGGTAGGTAAGTATGAGGATCGAACCCGAACCCTTGAGGCAAAATTGGAAATTAAAGTGTGAAAAAAAAGAGTGTGATGTTAACCATTGGGCAACCGCGAGATGCTCACGAAAACATGTTTGAATTTATTTAATTACTTAAATTAGTAGGTGCACGTTTTAATGACTTAATGAGGTCAACTTTTTACTGCGGGGTATCATTTAGTGCGGAACGCTTTTTTTTTCTCCCAAGATGTTGGGGGTAGGGGGAAATAGCTCCACTTGTCCAAATTGAATAGCAATTGTCTTCTGATATAAGGAAATAATATTTCCACATTGAGTAAAGCTGATTGCTTTTGGACATTTCCGGCGATCGAGACCGGAAAAATACCTAGACAATTAGTGTCGCTTTTATTATAAGAAAAGGCCTAACCCACATGCGGCGAGCGAAAACTGTTGAATATTTATCTTCTTGAAGTCGAGCAAATTAAATAGACAGGCGAGCTCCGTTGTTAACTCTAAGATTTTACAATTTACATATGATATAAAAAGTTTTAAAAAGTTGTTAGGCGACCGACCGCTTCTCTGAAAAAAGCCTTTCTTGGATATACACAAAAAGCGAACACACAAACACACACACACATTTTCGCTTTTATATATATAGACTAGCAAAAATACCAGTTGTTGACTGGGTTCAAAAACAGCCTACAGAAAATGGACTGATTTATGAAAGTACTGGGGGGGGGGGTACCCGGCGTTGCCCGGGCGTTTGGAGGTGTGTGTGGTTTTGGGTAAATCAAAACTCTAGGGGTAAAATAAAAAAAAGTTTTAGTAGGTGAGTATGAGGATCGAACCCAAACCCTTGAGGCGAAATTGGAAGTTAAAGTGTGGAAAAAAAAGCGTGTGACGTTAACCATTGGCCCACCGAGAGATACTAACGGAAACACGTTTGAATTTATTTAATTACTTAGATTTGGCAGGTGCACGTTTTAATGACTTAATGAGGTCAACTTTGACTTCGGGATAGTATTTCATTTACTGCGGGAACGCATTTTTTATTTTTATTTTCCCAAGATGTCGAGGGGGGGGCAGCCTTCCTTGTCCAAATTGAATAGCAATTGTTTGATATAAGGAAAACATTTCTACATTGATCAAATCTGATATCTTTCGAACATTTCTGGCGATCGCCAACGGAAAAATAATGGCAGAATTAGTGTCACTTTTATTATACGAAAAAGCATAATCCACATGCGACGAGCGAAAACTGTTGAATATTTATCTTCCCGAAGTCGAGCAAATTAAATAGACAGGCGACCTCCGTTGTTAACATGGAGATATGATTTCTATGTGATATAAAAAGTTTTAAGAAGTTGTGAGCCGACCAACCGCTTCTCTAAAAAACCTTTCTTGGACATACACAAAAAGCGAACATACATACACACATTTTCGCTTTTTTATATATATATATATATATATATATATATATATATATATATATACACTAGTGGGGGGTACCCGGCGTTGCCCGGGTGTTTCGAGGTGTGTGTGCTCAGGCAGGATGTTAATCAAAACATAATAAGCTCAGTAAATATTTTAAAACTTAAAAAAAAAAAAAATTTTTTTAAAACACAAAAAAAAAAGACTAACGTAAGGCAAACGAACGATGTTAAATGTAAAAATGGGGGAAAAAAAAAAAAAAAAAAAAAAACATGTGAAAAATGGCTCCGGAGGGTACCCGGCGTTGTCTGGGTGTTTTTGGGTGTTTGTGGTTGGCGGTGGTGAGGGTGTTAATGAAAACTTAATAAACAGAGTAAAAAAAAAAACTAACATAAGGCAAACGTGAAACAGAAAAACGAACGTTACGTGAAAAATGGCTTAAATAACCCTGCTTCAATATTAAAATTTAAAAAAAGACATCTTACACCACAATTTGAACCCAAAACCTTTAGATAATGAAGATGCGCTCTAAGCAACTGAGCTAAGACGACGTCGCCGAAATTGTGTCAGTTTTTCAAATCAAGTTACAACGTCGTTTGCGTAGAACCGAACTCATCATGAGAGGGTTTTTGCTTACCCCCCCCCCTGTAGAAAACTGCTGATTTCAGGGTGAAGAAATTAACGTTTTTGGCCAATTTTTTGATATTTGTCGGGCAAAGGTTGGAAGTTTAAAATTATACTGATCTGGCGAAAATCCGTGACCCGTGTCGAAAGTTTTTGTGAAACATACAAACAAACACACAACCATACACACATGTTCGCTTTTATATATATATATATATAGACTAGCGGGGGTACCCGGCATTGCCCGGGTGTTTGGAGATGTGTGTGCTGTTAAATAAAAAAGAAACCGGGGGGGGGGGTAGGATCGAACCCGAAGCCCTGAGGCGAAGTTTGAAAATAAAATGTGAAAAAAAAAAAAAACATGAATCGTTCGGCTAGCCAGAATGAGTTACTGAAAGATGTTTGAATTTATTTAAGTAAGAACCAAATTGACAGGTGCCCGCACAGGAGTCATAGACGATGACGACGACGACGATGTAAGCAATAGCTATTCAGCAAATGAGGTCAATGACCAGATTTGTTTGTTATAAGCGAAGTAAAAAAAGAAAACAAAAACAAACGTTAAAACTTAAGCTGGGGGGGGGGTAATCAAAACATCGAAAAAACAAAACAAAAAAAAAACTAATGTAAGGCAAACGAACAATGTTAAATGTAAAAATCGAAAAAACAAAAAAGAAAACAGAAAAACGAACGTTAAAACCAAAAAAAAAAAAAAAAAAAAAAAAGTGAAAAATGGCTTAAATAAGCCTGTTTCGATATTAAAATTTTAAAAATCGGTGGGTACGAAGTAAAAAAAAAAACAAAAAAAAAACAGAAAACCGAACGTTACATGAAAAATGGCTTAAATAACACTGGTTCAATATTTAAATTTAAAAAATAAAAAAAATAAATAAATAAAAAAAAAACACATCTCACACCATGATTTGAACCCAAAACATTTAGATAATGACCCAACGCGCTAACCAACTGAGCTAACGCGACGTACATGAAATTTAGTCAGTTCTTCAACTATTTAAAGTAAATCAGGTCATGACGTCATCTGAGGTATGCGTAGAACCGGTCGCCGTCATGAGAGGATCGTTTTTGTTGACCCTCCCCCTGTTGAAAATTGTCAATTTCGGGGTGAAAAAAATTAACATTTTTGGCCAATTTTTTTATATTTTTCGGGCGAAGGATGGAGCTTCAATATGATACCGAATTTGTGAATTTTCATTGTGTCTGTCCAAAGTTTTAGCGGACACACAAACATACATACACACATTTTCGCTTTTATATATATACTAGCCTGGGTGCCCCGCGTTGCCCGGGTGTTTGGTGGTGTGTGGTAAGCCAAAAAAAATGTATTAGGTAGGCAGGATCGAACCCATACATCGAAGGAGAAAAAAATGTGAAAAAAAAATAAAAATATACGACATCTTTGCCGTTGCGTCCATCACCAAACTGGAAGTGATAAAGATTTAGATTAAGGCGAGTCAATTGAAAAGCGGGGATGACTTTCGAAAATATCGGCGAAAAAAAAGAATGACTTCTCCTTGTAGAAAAGTGTCCAGCTGAAGGTAAAGTAATTAATGTTTTTATTCATTTTATAAGATTTGTCGTCCAAAGGGTCAAGCTTCAAAATGATACTGACCTCGTGAAAATATGTCTCCTCTGTCAAAAGTTTTAGGCAGACATACATACATACATACATTTAAACAGATGGATGAGATTTACATTATAGATGGTCGGCAGAATGCGACCTTAGTCTACTGTGACTAATAGAATCAACTCAAATTACATTTGATTGTTTTTAACAACATGACCTTACATTCAATAAAATAAAATGCTTATTCAAAATGAAATATTTATAAGAGAGTGATAGAGACAGCTAAGACAGATTACTCTGAAACCACCAGAAAGCGCATCAGAACACAGAAATTAGGAACCCTGGATTTTTGGAAAATCTACAACAGCATAGTTAATAATGGACAGTCAACTATTCCCCCACTAACAAACAATCATGAGGTTGCTTGCACGGCAACTGACAAGGCTAATCTGCTTGCCAGTCGGTTTGCCTCAAACTCCACACTGAACTCGGTACACCACTCACTCCCTGATTTTCCTCTGCGAACAGACGCCACACTAGACGATTTGAAAATCACCTTCTCAGGTACATGCTATTATAAAAAACCTAGACACCTCAAAAGCATGTGGACCAGATCTCATCCCGGCTGTGCTATTAAAAAAATGCTCTGCCGAGGTTGCTCCAGTTCTGTCCAAACTTTACAATAAATGCCTTAACGAATCTTGTTTTCCCGACTGCTGGAAAACTGCCTCTGTGGTACCAGTCTTCAAGAATTCTGGTGAAAGAACTGACCCACTAAATTATCGCCCCATTAGCCTCCTCCCGCTTTTCGCCAAAATATTTGAGTCCTTAGTTCATCAAGCCCTAGTCCAGCACCTAACAGCTGCTAAACTCCTGACTGACAAACAATATGGATTCAGGCAAGCCCGTTCAACAGTAGATATCTTAACTGTAGTTTCTGAACGTATATACCGTTCATTGGATAAAACAGGGGAGGGTAGAGCGGTGGCCCTTGATATATCTAAGGCTTTTGACAGGGTATGGCCCGATGGTCTTCTAAGGAAAATTAGATCATATGGAATCATTGGAAGAATTCATAATGTAATTAAATCCTTCTTAAGTAATAGAAAAATCTAAGTTGTCCTCGACGGTCGTACATCCAAACAATATGACATAAATGCGGCAGTACCTCAGGGGTCTCTATCCTTGGACCTCTATTATTCCTGATATTCATAAATGACCTCCCTGATAAAATTGTTTCGGAGATGGGTATATTTGCCGATGACACCACTCTCTATAACAGATATGAGGGGAAAACAAATGAACACATATCCAAGGAAATGGCAGAAACACTAGAGGATGACCTCCAATCCGTAGTGGAATGAGGACAAAAATGGTTGGTCACATTCAATGCTGCTAAGACTAAGCTTGTTTCCTTCAATAACTACAAGAAACCTTCTCTACCACCAATAGCAATGGCCAAGAATACATTGCCTGAAAGTACTTCTTTTAAACTCCTCGGCCTAACGTTTACAGGGAATATGAACTGGAATAGATACATTGAGAGCATTGCCAAGGTTGCTGCAAGGAAGGTTGGCTCCCTCTACCGTGCTAGAAAACTACTTACGCCTGACAGTATCCTATACCTCTATAAGGCAACCATTCGCCCATGTATGGAGTACTGTTGTCACATCTGGGCTGGTGCATCTGCTGCTTGTCTCTCGCTCCTGGACAGGGTTCAAAAGAGAGTCGCCAACCTGATAGGTCCTGAACTGTCATCTAGGCTTCAGCCTCTGTCCCATCGACGAGATGTTGCATCCCTCTGCCTGTTCTATAAATACTTTAATGGTGAATGCTCTGACGAACTGCAAACACTTGTACCTCCCCGACGTAACTACCCCCGACAAACCCGACAAGCTACTAAGTCTCATCCCTTTACAGTAGAGATCCCTAGGTGCAAGAAAGCCTTTTACTCCAATAGTTTCTTCCCCAAAACTGCGGGTCTTTGGAACTCCCTTCCGGGATTCTGCTTTCCCAACTGCAATGATATGCAGAAGTTCAAGTGTAATGTTAACAAACATCTTTCTACTCTTCTCCCTTCATAATGACCCTGCTAATTAAGTCCCTAATAGTAGCCCCCTGCTTCAAAGTGGCACTGTGCCTTGTTTGGGGTGAAAATTGAATTAAAAAAAAATAAATAAATAAAATCAGATATCGATGACAAATATCGAAGGTCCGACTGCCTTTACTTTATTATGTGGAAGAAATATATAATAAGACGTGGTAAATCATCATTGGCAACCTTTATACTTAAATGACAAGTCGCATTCCTTAGAACATTTAATCCATTTAGGGTTATTGTAGGCAAAAATCATTTATTTTCCTTTGGTTTTGTTTATTTCTACAGCAGCTTTTCGTTGGTGGTTTCCAATTTCCCAGATTAGCAATACGCACATCCACCGTTAATAGATGCAGCTGAATATTATCTCTATCACTGGTGATTGGCATGTCTGAATACTCTGTATACCAAATTTCAAGTCTGGAGATAAAAAATTCGTCAAGTATATAGGTTGAGAAGTGTCCAACATTCTCACTTTTATAATATATAGATTTTCTCTTGTGCTTGCATTAATGCTTATTATATAATAGGAACTTTGTGTGCGTGTGTGTGTGTGTGTGCGCGCATATGTGTGCGTGTGTGTGCGTGTGAGAGAGTGTGTGAGTCAGTGAGTTCCGTATCGACCCAAAAATGGCTGGGTCGATTTTTACGAAATTTCACACAAATGTACTTTATGTACTTGGCAGTGTTCTTAGTTAGATTTGATTCCGGAATGTCTTCAATAATCGATAATCGAAATAATCCAATGGAAGAAGTCATAGGTGCATTTGGTAGTTTTATTACAACACAAGCTCTTTGATATGACAGGGGTTCATTCGAAATGAATGTTTCTGTTCAAAGCACAATTGAAGTAGAAGGCCGCCCGGCGTTGCCTGGTCGTAAGCTACACATAAATATTAGATTTTAATTAATGCAGAATTCTTATTTTATTATAAACAGAAATACCGAAAGTAGTAAATGTAATGTTAAATTCCTTTAAAAAAAAATTAAGTAAAAAAAAAAAAAAAAAGAAACTGAGACATTTGCATGTGAGTATTATGGGTTTTTTTCTAAATAGTTCACTTCTCGTACATAAAAAAAAATTACTCGAGGTGAGATCGAAACCAAAACCTAAAAAGAGCAAGTCAAGTGCGATTACCATTAAATCAGCCTGACATGATCTTTATAAAGTGTTTTCAAACAAACTTATACTTAACATAAAGAAGCTGTCATGTTTCTCGACCTTGCATGCGTATTTGTGAAACAGTTGACAGACAGATAAAAATCGATCACTCCCACATACCAATTTGTTAATTTTGACCCATTAGCAGCCCTTTCAAAAGTTTGTTGAGAATTTTCTTCACACATACACACACATTCTCAGTTTTATATATATATATATATATAGACTAGCGGGGGGTACTCGGCGATGCCCGGGTGTCTTGAGGTAAATCAAAACTCCGGGGGGGGGGGGGTAAATAAAAAAATGTTTTGGTGGGTAAGTATGAGAATCGAACCCGTACCCTTGAGTTGGAAATTAATGTGTGAAAAAAAACAAAAAAAAACGGGCGACATTAACCATTAGGCCACCGCGACATACATACAACACACTCAGGTTTGAATTTATTTATTAGACTATAAAAACAGGCGTGTGCAATAAAAGTTAACTCGTCTGCTTCCATTTGACCTAATTAAGAAGGTCAAATAGAAGTCACGCAGTTGTTTACCCAAGTTTGACTTTTTGTTTTTTTCCCCCAACAGATGTTGGGGGGAGGAGAACCAGCTCCCATTGTCCAGATTGAATAACAATTGTCTGATGTACAACATTGATCAAAGCTGATTGCTTCTGGACATTTCCCCGGAGCAATGCCGAGGACTCGTTAACTTTGAATTAGTTTCGCTTTTTATACGAAAAAGCCTCATCAACACGCGAGAAGCCAAAATAGCAATAATTTTGTAAAAGTCGACGTAAATAAATCTAGATGCGATGCACTTTCCCAAACCGTACATATTATTATTTAGGACCCATATAAACAGTTGTAAGCGATTGTAACGCCCCCGGAACCGTATGCGAGAAAAGCCTTTTGAAGACATACACGAAATGGTCACACACATTTTGCCTTTTATATATATGGACTAGTGAGGGGTTTGTAGGTGTGTGTGAAAAAACACGAAAATGTGAAAAAAAAATAGGTGCCCGTGAAAAAAAAACGAAGCGTTGACGACGCGCAGTTGGAAAATAGTAAAGTGTGAAAAAAAACAGGTGCGCGTTTTTGATTGACGTGACGGCGATAGCTATTCAGCAATTACGATTTTGTGCGGGACAGTTTTTAAATAAATAAATAAATCGGTTTGTTTGCTTTTAACTAAGTTCGGAGAAAACCAGCTCCCTGTTTATTAGGGGGAGTGTCTCGTCTCGAGATGAAAGCTACCGTCTGATATGATGAAATCGACATTGAACAAACGTTACTTAGCTCTCTAGAGACCACTGGCTCTGGGCCGGTGATTAGAGTCGAGTTTCGCTTTTTGATTATACCGAAAACCGAATGTAACGCGTGTCGATGCGGGAAATGTGGAATAATTAATGTTTGAATGTCAATAAAATTAAATAGACAGGCGAGCTCCGTGGTTAAGTGTGAGATATTACAATTTATAGATGATATAAAAAATTTTAAGTTGCGAAGCGAGCGAGCGCTTCTCTGAAAGAAGCCTTTTGTGGACATCGAGCAGAAGCGTACATACATACATACATTTTCGCTTTTATATATATAGATAACTCAACAACTGACTCCAGTTTATAAAACAACTGTCTTTATATCCTTTTCAATTCTCGTTGGTGACATGTGACACAGAGACATAGAGAGGAGAAAGAGAAGATGAGGGTGGCGGCGAAAAAAATGCAGGTACAAATGTATGTTTGTTCGGCTCTCATCACTGTCCATCTCTCTGATCTGTCAATCCTGTGCATCTACTTTTAGTCTCTCACTCCTGGACAGAGTTCAAAAGAGAGTCCCTAACCTAATACGTCCTGAATTGTCATCTAAGCTTCAGCCTCCGTCCCATCAATGAAATGCTGCATCTCTCTGCCTGTTCTACAAGTATTTTAATGGTGGATGCTCTGACAAACTACGAGCCCTTGTACCCCCCCCCTTGATATAAATACCTTGGACAAACCCAAGCAGCAAAATCTCACCTCTACACAGTAGAGATCCCTAGATGTAAGAAGGCCACCTACTCTAATAGTTTCTTCCCCAGAACTGCTAGACTTTGAAACTCCCTTCTGGGTTCCTGCTTTCCCAACTGTACTGACATGCAGAAGTTCAAGTGTAAAGTGAACAGACATCTTGCTGCTCAACTCCTTATATAGTATCCCTGCGACTTATAACCCATATAGTAGCCGCCTACATCAAAGTGGCACTTTGCCTTATTTGGGGTGTAAAAAAAAAAAAAAAAAAAAAAAAAAAAAAAAATCCCAGACAATCCGTTTTTATTGACATTCTATAAATTGGAATTCCATTGTCTGTTTGTTTGGCCCTTGACGTCATCTCCAGATTAATAACTAACAAATTAAAAAATTCAAATCAGCAATAGGACTGAAGTACCCAACATTGCCTGGCGTCATAATCCAACATTACATCCATTTCTTCATACCAAATCTCTTCTTTTCCTTATCTAACTGAAAGTGTGCTCCTCCGACCTCCCACTATCAATAAAAGTGGGACACAAGGAAGGAATGGATGAAAAAAGTGTACTAACATTTTAAGAGCAAGGGCACTGTATACACATTAGGAAAATCTTCTGCACACCTTTCACATGTGCAACCTGAGAAGGATCCAGGGTGTCAAATGGCTAGACTTCATCATCAACACCGGGGTCCTTGAATGTGCAAATGTGCCCAGTATGTACAGTCTTGTGTCAGCATCAACTGCGCTAGCTTAAATATGTCTGCCAGATGCAAGACAGCAGGATCCCAAAAGACTTCTCTACAGAGAACTGAAAACCAGCAAGAGAAAAAGAGGTTACCCCCAGCTCCAATTTTCAAAGACTTATGTAAAAGAGATATGAAAGCGGTCGGCATAGACCTTGGAAGCTGGGAGGCACTTGCTGATCAGTGTGATCTGTGTAGGCACCAGCAGCTTAAAAAAAAAAAAAAGGCCAGGATAAGATCCATAAGTCATCACAGGAGCAGTGAGACTGACGCAAAGAATGACTGCACCACCAGAGTCTGTCTTCAGGGCACAATACCAAAATTAGACATGATATATGGATGCCTATGACAATATTAGAGTAATGTAAATTGTAGTTTATTAATATAAAAATTGTATTTTGCATCTGTTTAAAATTACAATGTTGACAAATTAAGGCAGGGAGGCGAAATATGGCTAAACTTTAGGTGGGGAGAAAAAGGTGATTGAAATATAAAAGAAATTTGGTTATGATTGTATAAAAAATAATATTAATGAGTTACGAATGTAAGTGACATGTAAGCATTTAAAAGAGATAGGAAACACTTTTCAAACAGACATTGCAAAGACTGTAGCAAAGAAAGTGTGCTCCCTCTACTATGCTAGAAAATTTACACACACCAAACCACATCCTATATCTTTACAAAGTCACTATTCGCCCATGCATGGAGTATTGTTGCCACATCTAGGCTGGTGCAGCTACCATTATTTTCTCACTTTCAGACAGGATCAAAAAAACAGTCTCTAATTTAATAGGTCACACACTGTGGGCCAAGCTCCAACCTCTGTCCCATCGCTGCAATATTGCATCTCTGTACCTGTTTTACAAGTGTTACAAGAACAAGTCGCCTGTTCTTGTGAGTACATATGAGATAGGATAGTCGAGGATTCGAACTTGCGAAGCTAGATTTGGTATTGAGAATTCCAATCGTAAGTTAAAATAAATAATACAGAATGTTATTGAAAATGGAATGTAGAATTACCATTGTTTAGTTCACATAAAATAGATATCTTTTTATTGATAAATAGTTAATGTTTATTGAAAAAGGAATGTAATGATCTAATTTTGTTTCTGTTAAAGAAATGAAATTAAAATAAGGAATTTAAAAACGGACAATGGAAAATGTAAAGTGGGTTAATCAAAAATTAGGTTAGAGAGTCGGCTTTGTGGAAACGTGAGGCGTGTCAGACCGCATGTCCGATATGCACGTGTTGGTCATGCAATAACGTCATGAGTTTTCAATATAGTTGGAGCTTGGCAAAGGGTAAGTCACAGTCAGTCAGTCAGTCAGGGGAGAAGAGAGAAGTCAGAGACAGAGCTGACATTGAACCTTGGAAGCAAAGGGGAGAAGAAAGAAATCATGTAGACTTTGAATTCTTTGATGCAAAGTCATTGACTGGTCGAAATGGAATAAACGAATGTCATCTTTTTGTATCTGCGTCTTCTTGTTATGTTATTCAACAACAAAAAGTTATTGTGAATTTATATTATAAGAACTTTGTGAAAATCATCATCTCAAAAATAGGTAAAGAAATATGTGTCAATGTTATAGAAACACTCCCGTTCACAGAACTGTCAACAGTATAAATGTCAAACGCACTATCTCTTGGTCTATCTATCTATATATCAAATCTCCTCTCATTGTGTATTACATGCCGTTGGCTCTCCTGTATTAACATGTACCCTGCCTCTTTATATATATGATCCGTCTATCTCATAATATGAAGACTCTAATACAAACACACAACAACGAAGATATAATATACGTCATCACTTCTGAAAATAACACCCAGTACTTTAATGAAATGTGCTCCGATTAACTCATAGCACTTGTGCCCCCCTTGACATACATACTCCCAACTAACCTAACACGCAACAAAATCTCACCTCTTCAATGTTGAGGTCCCCAGATGCCAGAAAGCTTTCTACTCTAACAGTTTCTTCCCTCAGACTGCTAGGCTTTGAAATTCCATCCTTCTTTCCTGCTTCCTTGACTGTACTAATGTGAACAGTCATCTCGCTGCTCAGCTCTGCAGTCTCCTGTTAGACATGATCCAAAATAGTAGCCATTTAGGTTTCAAGTGACAATATGCCTTGTTTAGGGGTTAAAAAAAAAAAAAAAATTAAAAAAAAACTGACAGACAAAGCCTTTTGCAACAATTCAAGGATAAGCATCCTTGCATTGTTGCAAAAGGCTTTGTCTGTCAAAAATCCTTGCATTGTTGCAAAAGGCTTTGTCTGTCTAAAAAAAAAAAAAAAATTTCAAATCTGCACGGGGTCAGATAAAAGTTCTGACGAATTCATGGTTGGTCTTCTTGGCATTTTTAACCAGGAATTTTAAGATCATGGTTTCATGTTTAAGTGCTTAAGAGTAACACCCAGCTGAGTCGGATCAAGAGAAACCTAATCGGACTAATCATGAGGGAGGGGAGGGTGACATTTTCTTGTGCCATATAAACAGAATTTAACAAACGAGCTGAAATACTTGTCTACATTGGGTGTAATAATAAAAAAAATAATAATTGAAATTATTTATCTCCCTCCGATGGTGGATGATGTGACAAAAGGGTCAGAAAGTTGGATTAAAGAGCCAACATCCTAGAGGAAGAACACTGCACTATGGCCTGCAAAAACCATCTGAGCAGTTCCATCGGCATTCCCGGTAGGGATGTCTCAGGCGATTAGCAATAAACTAACCTCATAGTACACTTTTACACATGCGTTAACATGTAGCTACTTAAGACGTTCTAACAGAATACATCGCAAGAACATAAGTAATAAGTGGACTTTTTTTTTGTAACAACAACAACATTTATTTCCAGGTACTTTCTCTGAATAAAATGTGGTCCTTCTCTCCATTTCGCACATGGTTCGGTATTTGTACATAACCGCCATACACAGGTCCACGCTCAAGTACACACAAGACCAGTATCATAGCACAGTGAACAGGGGGGGGGGGAACATATAAAAAAATGGCCTTTTTGTAGCATCAAGAAATTATGACTTTTCTCCATTTTCTAGCTTCAAGTTAAAACCCAACACATGTATGATCTCTTTTAAAATACATAAAATAAAAAATAAAATTACGTCATCAAAAAAAATAAATAAATAACTTAAGGACACATTTCACTCACTATACAAAGGAACGATTTTAGTGCGTACATCTGTGTCCATCTAAAAAAAAAAAAAAAAAAAAAAATCACACAAGACACTCAGAATGCCGATATATTCTTTGACAGGATTGCCTCTGACAAAACTTTTTATATTCATTCTTTTGGTGGTCTGCAACAACAGGATTAGTCAGGGCGGGGGGGTCACCATTTAGAGCATTTTTTTATGTTATTTAGTAATTTGATAACAATATATATATATATATATATATATATATATATTAGTGTGCATGAAATTATGGACGTCCTCCCTCAGAGTGTTAGGAAATGATTCATAAAAGAAAACTTGCGGAAAGTAAAAAAACAAAACAGAAAAAAAATCATTAAATAGTACAATAGGGTAAGTGATTCACCAAGGCACACAAAGGCGGTCAGAATTAGAATAGGTAATTAGAGAATTGCTGAAAGGGCGAGTCATTTTTGGCTTATTAGTCACTCAGAGATTAAATTTTTAGGATTTCCAATGCAGAGTCAATAAATTTAGGAGTCAGAGTTGGTTTATGGCTTGGAACAGATAGAGAGCTTTAGAAGAGGAGATGAATAGATCAACCGACTGATAGTGATGGTCTTGACAGACAACTAAGATGTGGATGTTAACATTTAGAAAGTCGTTTTCCATGATAAAACACACACACTCACACAAAGTGTCGGATTTTGTGGTTTTGTTTCATATTTTTATACTGGCATCTTCGCAAGCGATGGATGAACATCATATTATCTATAATATAAAATAACACCTGTCTGCTTAAATGTATCTCTGCCTAAAACTTTCGACAGAGGAGACGGATTTTCACGAGATCGGTATCATTTTGAAGCTCGACCCTTCGGATGGCAAATATTGAAAAACGGGCAAAAAACATTAACTTTTTCACCCTCAACTTGGCACTTTTCTACGGAGAGGGTCGATTTTTTTCGCTGGCATTTTTTGCAAATCATTCAACCCTCATGTTCACAACGTTGCTTAAAAGGCATTATTTCGACAACGCATGACGTCACAACCACAATTGGCACATCGGTAAGACAGTTTGTTTTTCCTCCCCACCTCTTTTTCCTCTGGCACGTTACGGGTTCGAGCCTGCTTACAACTTCTATTTTTTTTTTGCTCAACCAACACCCTTACACATACCTCCACTTTCTATTCCACCTTCGCGTCACGAGTTTTAGCCTACCTGCTGACTACATCTTTTTTTTTGCTCAACACACACCTCCAAACACCCGGGCAACGCCAGGCACCCAGGCTAGAATATATATGCATGTATAAAAACTGTTTGAAACTTATGAGAAACAAGCATCTGTTTGTTAAATTGTGTAAGTTTACAACATTTTCTACGATTATTTTATTTGTAGTTTGGAAATTACATTGCAATTTAAGATGTAGTAAAAAATAATAAAGATTGAATTTTGTTTTACCAACTTCAATATTAGAAGAGAAAATAAAACACTCTTAACTAACATCTTCATTCAAAATACGAAAGAAAACAAGTTCTCTTTCAAAAACGGATTTGATATTAAAATGAAATCTTTATGAATGGCTTTTTCCAGAATTGTTAGCAAAAAAAATAATAAATAAATACACAACAAATGAATGTTACCAAAGGCAACACATCCAATACGGGGTGGAATGATAATTGTCACCCTAGAAAAGACGATATGATTCCATTTCTGTTTGACAAAAACCGGTTTTCTTTTTTTTTTGTTGCAGACCATCTACTAGTTGGCCAGTTGTGTACAAATCCCAAGAGAAATAGGAACCTTCTATCATGTTTGAAAGTGACACAACGTTCAACACGTGAGAACGGAGATGTGCTGCTGTACAACTCATGCTCTCTACTGACCTAAGTTATGACAACAGGACCATTGCCAACACCTTCAAAATGCATTGCTGGATTGCCACAAATAACAAGGATGTGCCCAGGGTGATAAAAATAAAGTTTCCAGCCACGGTTATGATCTTTGGTGTAGTTTCAAATGAGGGCTACATCATGCTACCTCACATCTTCAAAGTCGACTTGAAACTCAACACCAAAGTGTACCTGGATGTGCTGAAGAGTATAGTGATGCCCTGGTGTGATTAGGTGGCTGCTGGCAGACCCTGGGTGGTGCAGCAGGACTTAGTGCTAGGCCACAAGTCCAAAGAGACCCAGGCTTAGCTTCAGAAGGAGTCTATGATTTTGTATCCTTCTCTCACTGACCCACCCCTCCCCCAAACTGAACCCGCTAAACTACTTTGTTTGGTCATACGTTGATAACATCACCAAAGCCAGTCTGATCACCCCCATCCACCAAGTATTCACCAAGCTTACTCCTAGTTCCGGACCCATAGAGGCAGTGATTGAGGCAGAAGGCATCTACATTGAATAGATATCACTTACTACTACATAATCAAGTTACGTGAATTGATTTTTTTCAATAAAAGTTTTAAAATAAAGCTGTAGTGTTGTTTTCTTTAAGGGCGACACTTTTACCATTCCACCCTGATAATGTCACAAATCATGCGAAAATGTAATGTTCTTTGAGTTTTGTTCAAGTTTTGATTTTTGAGTGATTATCGAGGCTCAACTATGGCTCTAATGAGACCACCATTTTGATTTTCATTCTAACTCAACATGCTTTTCACTATCTTCAGTTTTAAGTGAAAAAAAATTTTCAAATATGTGAAAACATAATAAAAAACTTATCCAGATAGGTAGAAGAGTAACTTATCTTGCCTTTGGAAAAAATTATTTGTTGCTTTTTTTTTTTTTTTTTTTTTTTTTGGTATAGAAAAAAGTAAAAATTTTTGCGCTTGCAATTTTCCTTTTTTTTTTTTTTTGCTCAACCAACACCCTTACACACACCTCCACTTTTTTCTGCCTTTACTTTACAAGTTTGAGCCTGGCTACCTACCACAACATTTTTTTTTTTTTTGCTCAACACACACACACACACACACAGATAAACACCCGGGCAACGCCAGGCACCCAGGCTAGTTTATTATAAACTGCTAAAAAAAAAAAAAAAAAATATATATATATATTAAGTATGAATATTAGGCATATAAATATTTGCGTTTGGAACTTTACTCTCTCGTATACATAGATTAATTCAGAGGACTATGTCGATTGACTGTATTAATCTTAGAAAGATGTTTTTTTATGAGAATATACATATTATAAACTAAGAAAAAACAAACTTTCACATTTATATATATATATATATATATATATATATATATATATATATATATATATATATATATATAGTCGCGGGGGTTCTTCGCCCGGGTGTTTGTAGGTGTAAAAGAAAAAAGTTTTGGTAAGCAGGTAAGCTCGAACCTGAAGCCTTGACGCAAAGTCGGAAAAAGTGTGATCACTTAGCGTGAAGCTACGAGGGCAGCCAAATCAAAAACGGTTGAAATTAAATGATTAAAAAGTTAAGTGAATGACACAGGCGCATAAATTTAGCGAAGTCAAACATCACGCCATAGGGCAATTAAATCCCGCACTTAACTTTGGCTGCGAGGCAGTTTTTTTCGGGGTTTTTTTTTTTGTTTCCCTAAGATGTTGGGGGAAAACCAACTCCCCATAAAAAGGGGGAGTGTCCAAATGAATAGCAATTGTCTGATATAACAGTTTTCACCGCATTAATCAAAGCTGATTGCTTTCTGGACGTCCCCGGTGGGGAAGCCGAGAAATTGCCTTCGCTCAAAGCCGAACAAACACGTGAACGAACGGAATAGCGCGAATTTTATAAAAGTCGATCAAAATAAATCTAGACACAACGTCCCTTCGCAAATCGTAGATATTATGATCTAGGGGGTATATAAACAGTTCTAAGAAATAGTACCCCCCCCCAGAGAACCCCTCAAAGGACATACAAAAATGCGTCGCTTTTGCCTTTATATATATTTATATATATATATATATATATATATATATATATATATATATAAACTAGCAAAACTACCCGACATTGCCTGGGCCTATTAAAAAAAACAATATGTAAAATAGTTTATGTAACATTTATGCTTCTATTCACTACTATAAACCAATGCATCTACTTTCTACTAGAAAATAAATTTTTCTTTTTTTTTATGTAATCTTACTTTTGATCTACTACCTGCTCTATGCAGGATATTGAGCAGTTTGTTTTATGTATTCAGTCGAGAGATCTTTCAAGACTGAAACGCTTATAATTTTGTTTCTATCAAAATAAAAAAAGATGGTAATCAGCAGTAACATTCTAAAAAAAAAAAAAAAAAAAAAAAAAAAAAAAAAAAAAAAAATGTATCCCCCCCCCCAAAAAAAAATACAAGAGAAAACGTTATTGAATGAAGCATTTCTTCAAAGAGCCCCAGTATGTGTAAGCAAACAAAATGTATTATGCTAATGCCAGAACTACAGAAAAATGTAAGTTTACGGTTTTGTTTAGTCATAATATTTAATTTTTGCATTCATTAAAATTATTGTGTTAAGATAATATATTGTTTAAGTTTAACAAGTTTAAACTAAAAAGGTAAACGCCCAAAATATACAAGCGAAAACATTGCTGACATTGAAGGTGTGCATTTCTGCGGTTACCCAAAACAATTATCACGCGGATAGAATGAATCTATCAGTGCACTAACAATGTGTCACTTGTGTAAATGAATAACTTGGTGTTTATGGACGATATATTAGTAGATATTTTATGGAGAGGAAAAATTGTTGCTACCCTCTGTTTAGAAGATATTGGGGGGGGGGCAGAAATCTCTGAATATGTGGCAAGAAGTCTTGTAATTATTAAAAGTATTTTTTGATACATTATGTAGAGAAAGTGGTCAGTTATTTTCCTATAATTATTGAATTTCTAGGGGGAAAAATCATTTTATTAGATAGTAGATAGAATTAAAAGATAGATCAAAATAATATTACTATCGAGAGAACTATTGCGTATACACGAGAAAACTAGCTGGATGCCCAGCGTTGCCTGGTCATACAATATGCTTCAACATGATATTTTTAAAATTTATGCAGATTGCGTATGTGTTATTATAGAATGAATCCTCTATTGAATATTATATATTACGAGGAATAATTTGCCCGGTGGACTAATTTGCAAAAAGAATTAAAAAAAATAAAAAATAAATAAAAATAAATGATAATGTCTTTCATCAAATTCTGTCTGTGTTTACGATATCACATCAGCTGATATTTGGGATTGATGATCTTAAAAATAGTCTTCTCTTATAGATAAAAAAGAAGAATTTTTACAGGGAAATATTTTATGCTACACCGGCCAAGATTACACCGGTGTAACATAAAATATTCCCTTGTAAAAATTCTTTTTTTATCTATAAAAGAAGAAAGACTATTTTTAAGGTGGATCTAAGATTTCCGATACTTATTGGATGAATTTCTGTACAAAACATATCTAAGAACACTGCCAGACATATAAATTAGCTTTTGTTAAATTTACAAAAGATAAGCTCAGCCGTTTCGGACCCTATGAGGAAGGAACTCACACACACAAAGTGACTTTTATATAATAATAATAATAAAGATTTGGTAATACAAATTAGAAATGTATATTATTACAGAATATTAATTTATTTGAAACTCAAATATAAATATTGAAACGGGGAGTATCTTTAGCTGTGTGAGCATATATCTATATATCTATAAAAGTCAAAGTGCCTGTCTGTCTGTGTACATTTCCCGACGCAATAACTCTGTCAATTTTCAGTCTAAAGACTCGAACTTTGATATACAGGGTACTGAAAAAATCTTAGTAATAATTTGGCTGTTAAGGGGTCAAAGTTCAACGATTTTACCTTTGAGGACTCTACCAAACTCCTCTGCCAATTTTGGGTATAAACAATTGAAATTTTAGATATAGGTTCCTTGGGCATGGATCTAACTTAACTTGATTTGAGCCCAAAACAATAAATGTTAAGGGGTCAAAGTTAAAAAAAATTGACTGCTTTTTTGTTTTTGCTCAACATACACCTCCAAACACCCGGACAACGCCGGTCTGAAATGCTAGTGTATATATATATATATATATATATATATATATATATATATATATATATATATATATATATATATACACACACACACACACACACACACACACACACACACACAAGCAAGAGATTTGTCATTGCCTGGGATTGAATGAGGATCAACGAATGTTTGACGCTTGCAATACATTCACTGTCATTGAAATCTATGAAATCGTTCAGTCATCAATCAAATCGATTGATTACCTGCTCTATTCAGGAACCCACTGTATGGCACCGGGAGAAAACTTCACATGCCTCCCCACAGTGACTTAGTCCACAATACATTGTAGTCTTGGCCTTTTGGTCAGGATCAAAGTGTAGTATCTGTTCCGGCAGATACTGCAAGCTATGACTAGCAAAGACCAGATGTGGGGGCAACCCCACATGCCTGACCTTTAACCAGCTACCATTTCCCACCTCTCGGGAGCTGGTCCCCTTTTCCCCTTCCCCCTCCCTTCACTCCTCACATTAAAAAATCGGCCTTGTGCCTAATTTGCTCGGTGGGGGTGCAAATAAATACCATCTGTTCCGGCAGATACTGCAAGCAAAGACCATATGTGGGGGCGACCCCACATATAAGACCTTGGTCAATGAAGGGGCAACCCTTCATACCAATTGTCACTATCCAGCTCCCCTACTCCCCGGGGAGCTGGTCCCCATTTCCCCTTCACTCCTCACATTAAAAATCGGCCTTGTGCCTAATTTGCTCGGTGGGGGAGCAAATAAATACCATCTGTTCCGACAGATACTGCACTTAAGATAATTTGTACCAGTCAATGGAGGGGAAACCCTCTATACTGGGACAATTATTATTTTTGGTAACCAGAGTGCCCCCTTTTTGCCTACTTTTAGGGGAGCTGGTTTTTACCTCACATTAAAAACGGCCTTGTGCCTAATTTGCTCAGTGGGGGAGCAAATAAATACCATCTGTTCCGACAGATACTGCAAGCTATGACTAGCTATGACTTGCAAAGACCAGATGTGGGGGCAACCCCACATGCCTGACCTTTAACCAGCTCCCATTTCCCACCTCTCGGGAGCTGGTCCCCTTTTCCCCTTCCCTTCACTCCTCACATTAAAAATCGGCCTTGTGCCTAATTTGCTCGGTGGGGGAGCAAATAAATACCATCTATTCCGACAGATACTGCAATCAAAGACCATATGTGGGGGCAACTCCACATATAAGACCTTGGTCAATGTAGGGGCAACCCTTCATACCAATTGTCACTATCCAGCTCCCCTACTCCCCGGGGAGTTGGTCCCCATTTCCCCTTCACTCCTCACTTTAAAAATCGGCCTTGTGCCTAATTTGCTCGGTGGGGGAGCAAATAAATACCATCTGTTCTGGCAGATGCTGCAAGCTATGACTAGCAAAGACCAAATGTGGGGGCAACCCCACATGCCTGACCTTTAACCAGCTCCCATTTCCCACCTCTCGAGAGCTGGTCCCCTTTTTCCCTTCCCCCTCCCTTCACTCCTCACATTAAAAATCGGCCTTGTGCCTAATTTGCTCGGTGGGGGAGCAAATAAATACCATCTGTTCTTCAAATGCTGCACTTCATTTTCTTGTTCTCTTTCGGTGGAGGAGAAATCCTTCACGACTGAGACAATTTTTATTTTTGTACCTTTTCTCCACGTTAAAAAACGACCCTGGTGTCTAACTCTGTCCCGTGGGGAGGCATAGTAAATAGGTACTTTAGAGAACCTACTATTGACTTTATGAAATATCTTTGTGTAATGGCTTGAATTAAAGTTTAAAATGAAAGAGTCAAGTATCATGGTTTGATTATGCTCTAAGCAGAAACCTTTTTTTTTAAACCCGCCCTCTGACTTTTAAATTGATTTTGGAAAATGATAATCTTTATTTTGAGCATTCATTTTTTTTTTTTTTTGTTATTACTTAGTAAAATTTCGATTTTTTGCAAGTGTTTACAAACGTTTGGGACAACCTAATATAAAAATTTTTTTTATAAAATCAACAGTGGGTTCTCTACAGTGCAATGCAGATTACAATATATTGTGAACTTAGTCACTATGAGAGGCATGTGAAGCTTCCTCCAGGTGTATTGTGATGAGTCCCTAATTAGAGCAGGCAATCAATCGATTTGATTGAAAAGTGGGTTATTTCATCGATTTCGATGGCAATAAAAATATGGAAATGTGAAACATCCGTTGATAAGCATTCAATTCCGGGCAACGTTAGGTCACCTTGCTTGTGTGTGTGTGTGTATATATATATATATATATATATATATATATATATATATATATATATATTAGGAGGTATATTTGGTAAAAAAAAACAGGGATAAAAAGTGCCCAATACGTGAGTAGAGCTAAATATATTTTTATTTTTCAACCTCAGAGATTTCTATTTAAATCATTACAAATTGTTTCGATAGATGGGTCAATAAAAAAAATCCTGTCCATCTCCTCAGACAATTCAAGGTAAAAGAGCTGAGGAGATGGGATTTTTTTTTATTGTCCCGTCTCTTGAAACAATTTGTAATGATCTAAGTAAAAATCCCCAAGGTTGAAATATATATATATATATTACACCCCCCCCCCACACACACACAGAGTATTTCAAAAGATTGTTGTAACGTTAGAATTAAATAAGCATAAGCTAGTCTATCTTCTCATCCCTAAAAGTTCAGGAAATACCAATCCCTAGATCATCAACTTATCTACAGATGTATATTCTAAAAAAAAAAAAAAAAAAAAAAAAAAAAAAATGCACCTTCCCCAAGAAGTAATTCTTTGTTTAAAAGAGGAAGTGAAACCCAAGATGAAACCGGAAATACCAAGTCAGATAGACAAAAATATCTTACAACTAAGAAAAAATGTTTTAAATGGGCATTTCACTATCTGCTAGTCTATATAATAAGGTGAACTCAGTCTATTTCGTGACTTGTTTTCAATAGTTTCTGTCCTACAAAATAAAGATTTTATCATCTTCAATATCCTATATTTTTCGTTCTTCCATATAATAACGTTATTTCTCAACTTTTCTCATCAATAGATTCTATTCTACTAAATGAACATTCCAGTCTGGCTCTATTCAATTTATTTACTTTTGTAAAAGAAATGATTCCACTAGGTGGGTTGGTCATTTTTGTTATCAGGAGCAAATTTCAATTAAAACAGCCACTTTCTTCGTTCTCAGTAGTAAATTCGGTTACTAATAGCATTTTTTTTTTTTAATTTATTTTTTAAATTTTTTTTTAATCACATATCAACTCTTTTCAGGTTATTTAATGCCAAATCCAGTAATTTTGGAAGAAAAATTTATGCTTCAAACTGTTTATATCTTCCAAATATTTATTCGTTTTGTTTAGTTTGGTTATTTTGTAGAGGAAAATTATTGTTCTTGTTTTTGACTTTTCAGCGTATGATTTGAGTTTTGCAAAGGGAAAGAGAAAAAAAACAAAAACAACATCAATGTTTGATACATTTTAGGTCAGGAAGCCAGTATCTTCAGACAGTCTGATCTTGTAATACCATATACTAAATCTTACTAATATAATATATCCTTGCATTTATTATTAATAATTATTCCTTAAATGATATACTATTATTATTTAATATAGAAAGAAAGGTGCTAAAATTTAGAAAATCTCCAGTGGAAATTCATATTGTGACATCACTCTTAACACACAACATTAGCTTATATAATGCTTATTCACAAGTTAATCAATAAGCTTCATTTATATATATACACTGTGCATATAAAAATTATATTAAACTAGCAGGACATGTGGAAATTCCACAGCGTACTCTTTCATATGTAATATATTGATGTTGGCGTTCTGTAGATGTTCAGCATAAATGGAGATGCCCTGGTATTATTGTAGCTCTTTTGTTAAAACTGCAAAAGTATTTATCTGAGCTAACAGGGACACCTGGCATAGCCCGGTCATAAAATACGCTTAAATATGATATTTTAATTCATGCAGATTTCGTATATATAATTATAAAGTTAATTTTCTATCGATTCTTATATATCGTACAGTTGTGATTTGAAAAATAAAAAAGATATATCCATATGACTTGGATGCATCAGCTGGAGTTGAAACCAAAATCAAAACTTAAGAAAATATATAACTTGAGTTCCTTCAGCTATAATCGAAACAGAAACTAAAACTTATGAAGAATTCTTGGTAAAATTATTTATAAAAAAGAAAAAAAAAAAAAAAAAAAAAAAAAGATACCATGAGTGCCATCAGCTATAATTGAAACCGAAACCAAAACTTATGAATTCTTCGTAAAATTATTTATTACAAGAAATCGAACGTCACAACAATTAAACGACAATCACTCGGGAGAAAAAGACGTAAGCGTGGCCCACAAAATAATGCACACGCTATCGTATTAATATATAGATTATCATATTATAAATAAAATTATATTAAAGTATTATTTGAATTATTTTATGTGTATACACAATTAAAAATGTAGGTTATTATTTACCACCATTTTTTATGAATACTAATTTCTTAAATTACCAACCAATTTCTATATTTTGAAGTGATGTCAATACCGGTAAAACGTTTTAGTTTTCATTTTGTTAAGGCCAAAAAAAAAAAAAGAAAAGAAAAAAAAAAGAAAAAAGAAGAAAAAAACTACAATGAGTATTATTTTGGATTTTTTCAGACTGCTGTTCTCATCGGGAGTGTAATTTTCACAAAAGTTTGGTCCTTCCGGTGTATCTTTTTTTAAAATTTTTTTGTCGATGGGACAATATTGTAGTAATCGTCAGTAGTGAAAATTCGGTAAATTACTTAAGTGGAACGGCTCATCAAGAATTTGTTTACATTGGACTTGAAGGTGACCATATTGTAGTCAGCTGAAAGCAGGCAAATGGAAGACATTTCCACAGGCGTGCAGTTCTAAGAAATAAGCTTTGTTCATGGAATCTACGTTTAGGTTTAGGCACAGATAAAGAGTGAGGGAAATTATTGAAAGTGGTTTCAAATAGACAAGAGTTTCTCATGAAAGTTTGGCGAGGAGACCATAGATTGGAGCTCAGACGAGCACTTGCCATGAAAACAACGATAAAACAGACAGGCTTGCAACGTCTCTTCTGTGAGAAACAGGTTGCAAGGAAGAGAAAAGGGCATCCCCCTCTAGGCTATGAAGTTTATTTTGAACTCTATCAAGGCAGGATAAGATCTTTCTAGCAGCTCCTGGCAACAATACTACATCCTTGGACATACCTGGCTCTTATATAGGTAGAGAATTGCATCAGCAGTGAGATATCTACTGGATCGATAGAAGAATCCCATCATTTTTCCAGTGACCTTGGCAACAGACTTGATGTACGTGTTCCATATCAGATCAGGAGTAAAGGTCAAGCCCAGAAGCTTCTCAAAACATGGAGCCTCCCTAAGACCAGAGCCATTCATTTCAATTCATGCCAGATGGGGATCAGATCTTGTTTAACTCTGAAATATTTCTGTCAAACTCTAGGAATCTCGAATGGAATCCCTCATTTACTTATTTACACCCGAAGAAAGTGAAAACCAAAATGTTGTGAAAGTGACACTCAAGATGAGAACAGTAGTTCGAAAAAAAAAACAAACACAAATAACCAATTCTCATGTAAAAAATTTCAGAAACGTAATACTGTTCTCATCTTGAGTGTATTCACACAATATTCCGGCCGATGTGACCTCCGACCATTTTTGGGTGCATCTTGTCAAACTCTGGGAATCTTTCTGTTTCAACTCAAGGAAATCTGCACAGAATTTCTAACGGAATCCTTTATTTAATCCACAGTAGTAGCATGTTCTCGTTCTATCAGCCATGACAAATACTCTAAATACAAATTATCAATCCTCATCTCAAAAGGTTCAGAAACATAAAATAAGTTATCACACTTAATTTGGCCTTTCTACAAACTTATAAAATGCTTTTGTAAACAAAACCATGCAAAATATCAGATTTTCTCAATTAAGTCACCTTCTTAACATTACAACTGTTTTCTAACTTCTAAATCAGCATTTATTCAAATACTAGCAGGTCACCCGGCGTTGCCCGGGATTGAATGAGGATCAACAAATATTTCACACTCCCATATTTTTATTGTCATCGAAATTGGTGAAATTGCTCATTTTTACAATCAAATTGATTGATCGCCTGCTCTAGTTGAGGACCCATCACTGTGTACCAAGAGGAAGCTTCACATGCTTTCTTACAGTGATTTATTTCACGGACATTGTAGTTTACATTGCACTGTAGAGAACTTACTGTCGATTTGATAAAATTATTTTTATATAATGGCTTAAATTAAAATTTTAAATGCAAAAGTCAAGTGTCATGCTGCAGCTGTGCTCTAAACAGTAATATTCATTTTGAATGCATCCGTCATTTCAAAAAACCTACTGACGATTTTATATGCCAGGCCTTTTGGCTTGTGTGATAATAAAACTTCTCAAATGTACTCGTGAAGTTAGGCTGTATAAGGTGTTAACTTTGGTCAAAAATCGCTTGTTCCTTCTTTCATCAGATTATTTAGATTGTCGATCATCAATACTTATCGAAGACATTCCAATACAAAACCTATCTAAGAACACTGCCAGGTTCATAAAGTACATTTGTGTGAAATTTCATAAAAATCGGCCCAGCGGTTTCAGATTCCATATGGAACTCACACACACAAAGTTCCTTTTATATAATAGTAGAGATACAGATAAAATTTTTACTATGCTTCAGTAATGATAGAAACCGCATTAACAATACCTGGCGTGGTATTGACTCTGGACAGGCTAAAGCAGCTTTTTCTAAAGTACGAAGTTTCTACGGAATATCAAATTCACATCACAGTTAGGAGAGATGCCAGACAGCCCTTGTTATCGCTAATTGGTTACCCATCTCGTACTGACCAGACTTAATATCACTTAACTTTGGTAATCTAATAAGAACTATGTCAGTATACAATAGAACACCGGGATACGGCATTAAAAATTAGTAACAAAATACAGTACAGTATATAATACACATGTATATAAATTATAATCAAATAACATGATAAATAACATCATAAGGCGAGGCAATTACCATAACCAGGGGCCGGAAAAAACATTGTATTCCACATCATAACCTGAAAAAAACGTATCCTAGGGCCACCGCATCTCGGGGTTCTATTATAATTGTATTATACATGCTTAGACTTCTTTTTTCCTGAGTTTCATATATATAAGAAGATTTATTTAATTACAGTATTTTTATGAATAAAAAATAATTACAAATATCAAAATTGATTTTCATTCGTATGTCAGCTTTCCTAAAACATAAACTTATTCAATTAAACTGGTAAATAAAAAGTCCCAAATCCGCCCTCCTCTGATTCATTCAAGTTTTGACCAGAATTTAACATTTTTAGCAGTTCTGTATCTTTTAACAATTACAAGAAACCTACTTGGACACCTATTAGCATGACTAATAAAACCCTATCCGAGAGCTTATCATTCTAATTCGTTGGCTTAAAACTCAATATGAATTGGAACAAATATATTAAGGGCACTGTCAAGGCTCTACAAAGAATGTGTGCTATTTCTACCGTACTAAAAAATTACCTGCACATGACACTATCAAAGCCACAATTCACCACCCATGAAATATTGTTGCCACATCTGGACTGGTGCATCTACCACTAGTCTCTCCTTCTTAGACAGCGTCCCAAAAAGGAGTTTCCAATTTAAGAGGCCCCGAACTATCAACCTTTGTTCCATGTGCCTGTTTCTACAAGTATTTTCATGGAATGTGGTTTTATGAACCCATAGCACTTGTGTCCCATGACATACACATCTCCGACTAATCCGACAAGCAACAAAGAGTAAAAAAATAATAATTATTATGAAGAATCTTTGTTGGGATATTATATTGACTAGCGAGGGGTACCCGGCGTTGCCCGGGTGTTTATAGGTGTGTGTGTGTGGAGAAAAAAATAAATAAGTGGTAGTAAGGCAGGTAGGCTCGAACCCGAACACCTGACACGAAGTCGGAAAAGAAAGTCAAAGAAAACATGAGATTTTACCGCTGCGCTGTGACATGAGAGGAAGTGAAAAGCGTTCAAATTTAGTGATCAAAAAGTTGACACGCAGAAAGTGAAAGTTAAGTGAACGAGTTCACGCAGGCAACGAAATTAAATCACGCTGTTAGCCAGTAAAGTTTTCAGCTTTTTGCCTGCCGTAGGAGTTAAAAATAAAAAACTAGACAAAATACTGTTAAAAACCCACCGAATATATTTCAGCCTACGTCACGGTAACATATATTGAGCGACTTTCTAACAGTATTTTGTCTAGTTTTTTTTTTATTTCTAACTCCTTTTCGCAAACTTACATGTCAAAGAGAGAGTTGGGCGCCATTTTTAACTTTCTAATACATCGGTAAACACTATGTTTTTCGAGCTGAATAAACATGTTACCTTAAATAAAAACACAAAAAACATATCCAGTAAGGTAGAAAAGTAATATATCTTGCTTTTGATTACATTTATTTGTTATATATTTGTTTTTTTTGACAACTTTTTCGAATCTATGTGTACAGTAATACAAACCCGAAATTATATTAATACATTAAAATTATATTTTTATACATTTTTTATACAATAAATGTTTCGATTTCCATATTTTTGTGTTATTTATTTTGTTATTATATATTTTTGTGTTATCGTAAACACATGTTTATATTTGAGGTTCACATAATGGCCGCTGGCGCTAGACGTCATTTCTCTTTCGAAGAACAGGGGTCGATAACTCGTCTCTGTTGCTAATATGTCACTGTCCTGCAGAAGTGCCCTAAAATCTATAGATCAAACTCTACAATTGTATTTTTATGCCTGTGAAAATATATGCACATATTATATGGGTTTTTACAGCAATCCGAAAATAAAATGGTTGGGTTTGTATTACTGTACACAGATTCGAAAAAGTTGTCAAAAAACAAATATGTAACAAATAAATGTTATCAAAGGTAAGATAAGTTACTTTTCTACCTAACTAGATATATCTTTCGTGTTTTTATTCAATGTAACATGTTTATTCAGCTCGAAAAACCATACAGTGTTTACCGATGTATTGGAAAATTCAAGATGGCGCCTGACTCTCTTTAACACGGTAAGTTTGGGAAAAGGTGTTATAAAAAAAAAAAATCAGACAAAATACTGTTAAAAACTCGCTCAATATATGTTACCGTGACATAGGGTTTTTACAGTATTTTGTCTAGTTTTTTCTTTTATTTATAACACCTTTTCCCAAACTTACCGTGTTAAAGAGAGAGTCATGCGCCATCTTGAATTTTCCAATACATCAGTAAACACTGTATGCTTTTCGAGCTGAATAAACATGTTACATTGAATAAAAACACGAAAAATATATCTAGTTAGGTAGAAAAGTAACTTATCTTGCCTTTGATAACATTTATTTGTTATATATTTGTTTTTTGACAACTTTTTCGAATCTATGTGTACAGTAATACAACCCCAAAATGGTATTTGTATCGAAATTGGGAATTGTATTGAAATCTGGAAAAAATAGAATTTTTTGCAGGCCAGAGGTCGGGGGGCACTGACCTCTCAATCCCACTTTCCGATCGTGGTACCTAAGTTCTTGCAGTGGAAGAGAACTAAAACATCCTCCGTACGAAGCCCTCTTTTTTTCACAAGGGACAAATCTTCATAAACACCGTTTTTCTAACGAAATCCGAAATGATGTTTTGTCTAAATTCCAGTAAATGATTTAATTTTTTTTAATTATAGTAAATATTTGGGCTTTACTCAAGTTCTGCATTTTTGTGTTGACCGTTCTGTTTCACGATGAATGCCCTGAAAAAGTCCCTTCTGATTAACGTTTACCAATAAAAAAAAAAAATGAGCAAACGAACTTGGCTGTTTTTGTTTGTTTGTTTTGTTTTCAGAATAATATTTCAAACGGTGCTTATGCACTTATGCTACCCTGCTATTTTTTTAAATCTTATTTTCAAGTTAAATTCAAGTTTTACGATATATTTTATTAAATTGTTAGATGAAAGTACAGAATAGTTACAAAACTCCCTCTCCCCATGTTAAGAATGGTTTTCTAAATAACATTATTTTAGCACGGTAATAAATGCGTAAGTACCTTTTAAATTGGTAAACATTAATCAGAAGTGACTTTTTCATGGCATTCAGCGTAAAGCAGAACAGTCAGCACAAAACGGAAGTAAACAGACATTGCACAACTTGAATAAACCGGACTTCCTGTTTTAGTTTAAAATAAATCTGTCAAAAAATATATTGACCGATGTTGCCCGGTTGTCTCACTGAAGACTTACCTGCAAAGAGTTGTTTTTTAGGAGTTACTCCCAATCTCCCAAAGTAAAGAACGGCTTTCGAAATAAGCACCCTTTGCTGGTAAGTCTTTAGTGGGACAACCAGGCCACATTGACTAATGGGTTTGTATTACTGTACACAGATTCGAAAAAGTTGTCGGTGCTAATGCAGAGAGTGATCCGTCCGCGCTATTTTTTTAAAATCGTATTTCCACGTTTAATTAAAGTTTTATAAGTTTTTTTTTTATTCAATTGTAAGATTAAACTACAGAATAGGTGCAAAACACCCTCCCCTTCCAATGTTAAGAATGGCTTTTTAAATAATAACATTATTTCAGCACGAATCACTCTCTGCATGAGTACCAAGTTGTCAAAAAACAAATATATAACAAATGTTATCAAAGGCAAGATTGTTGTTTTTCTCCCACTCCAGGAACCCGAGTTTTATTTGTATCGTCGACTTTCGAAACTCGTTGTCGTATTTTACAGAGCCAATATGCGTATCCATAGGAGCTGGTCGGTATAAGCAATAAAATATGTTATTAGAAAATAATGCCGAAACCAATTTAAAAAAAACACACACAGTTTTAAAAATTATTTCAAGTTTAATTTTTTTAATCACTTTGTTGGCAGACATCTGTTTGGTGATGTAGTTCGAATGTAAAAATAGTTGGGTTTGTATTACTGTACACATAGATTCGAAAAAGTTGTCAAAAAACAAATATATAACAAATAAATGTTATCAAAGGCAAGATAAGTTACTTTTCTACCAAACTGAATATATTTTTTGTGCTTTATTCAATGTAACATGTTTATTCAGCTCGAAAAACATGCAGTGTTTACCGATGTATTAGAAAATTCAAAATGGCGGCCGACTCTCTTTAACACGGTAAGTTTGGGAAAGGTGTTATAAATAAAAAAAAAAAACTAGACAAAATACTATTAAAAAACACCGAATATATGTCAACTTATGTCACGGTAACATATATTGAGCGAATTTCTAACAGTATTTTGTCTAGTTTATTATTTATAACACCTTTTCCCGAACTTACCGTGTTTAAGAGAGAGTCTGGCGCCATTTTGAATTTTCCAATACATCGATAAACACTATGCTTTTCGAGTTGAATAAACATGTTACATTGAATAAAAACACGAAAATTATATTCAGTTTGGTAGAAAAGTAACTTATCTTGCCTTTGGTAACATTTATTTGTTATATATTTGTTTTTTGACAACTTTTTCGAATCTAATACAAACCCAAATAGTTTATTACACCTTTTTTTGTTGTTGTTTTTTTAGCAATTTTTTAAACTGATGATCAATGTGTGATAACAGTTATCTTCACTCCTTTTTATTTTAAAGGATTGTTGAACAAAATCATATAAAATTAAATAATAAACTTACTTGTCTTTTTTTAATCGGTGTTGTGTCGCTAGAAAATTCCTGGTATGCGATGTTTGGTATTTGTAATGTCCGGTATCGGATGGACGTGGAAAACGAAGAACTCGACATGTGGATCGGAGGGCGAGCGTCGCGAAACGAGGGATCAACACGGTTATCATAGACATTGTTTTGTTTTTTTATCTATTAATTCGTAGCCCCTCGGTAGATTATCCTCTAGATAAATAAATCTACGCCGGATGAAAACTTCCCGTCGATTAAAGGCGACGAGAAAGACAAGAGGAGAAGGCGTGCAAAACCCGTTAGGTGAAGGTGAACCCAATGTGAGTTGTGACGTCACGAAAAGAATAAAAGCAAATGGACTTTCTCGAGCACGTGTCCAACAACTGGAGTTTATTTAAGCTTAAGATTACGATTTATAAAAATTATTTTTATAAATTACGAATTATATATATATATATATATATATATATATATATATATATATATATATATATATATATATATATATATATAATAGTATTGGGGTTTATGTTGTTTAGGATTTTTGTTTCTCAATTTTTTTTTATTTTATTATTTTTTTTTATATTTCCAACAACGTTGGTAACTTTTTAAAATTAAACAAATTAAAGTCGCTACGAATTCAGAATAGGGGCATGTAAGCGAGAAAAAGCACAAGTAGAATCAGGGAGACGACAGCTACATGAGAACCCAAATTAACATTGTCACGTAGCAATACTTTTTAAAAAATTTATTTTAGAAAAAAATTGTTTTGGAATTTATATAATCTTTTTCTTTTTGTTGTTGCAAAAACAAAGTCATATGTTAAATTAATTTTGTTTTACACGAAAAAGTTTTTTTCTTCTCTTAATTTGACTTGACTGAACTTGCTAACTAGTTATTTGTATTTATTTTTTTTAAATAATTATATTTTGTTTTGTTGTTTTTTTTGTTTTGTTTTTTGTCAATCGTGCATTCGTGCAGTCCAGTACGACGCTTTCACGAAATTGGATATCTTTTTTAATTAAATGAACAAAATCTCAGTGTTTAAGTTTTGCAATACAGCCCAAATTTCAACAATGTTTCCTTCGAAACGAAATCCGCGTTTAAATATTAAAAGATAAACCTACACGTAAAATGGAAATATAAAAAAAATTGCGAAAAATGAGGGGAAAACCTAAAGTTAGAGAATTATAAACAACGGCTCATAGGTTGGTGGACTTCCTTAAAAAAAAAAAAAAGAAATTCGAGTATTTTTATTTTACTTTATTTTATGTTTTAAATCTGCCCTTCTACGGAAGTAGGATTCTATTTTCCGGGGATTGCCACTTAGTGGGCGGACAGGAAGAAATAGTTATTAACAGCTTTAAAAATACCAAAAAGGGAAAGAAAGAAACGATTTAGCGATTTGAAAAAAATCGCTTTTGGTCATGTGGGTTTTTTTTTTTTTTTTTTTTGCGGGGGGGGGGGGTATGATTACTGACGTCATGACTTCCCCAACCACACATATCAGAGCTTTTTTTTTGCGAGTCTCCTTACGTAATAATAGGAGCTGACACTTAACATTTTTTATGCGTCACCACAAAATATATTTTCACGAGCGTATACGAACCCTCCCCCATTTTAACATTAAGTTTTTTTTTAATTTTATTTTTAATTCTTAAGTGCTAAATTTAGTAACAAAGCACAAAATTTGAAATAATCTGGGTTAATAATTATTAACCTGCAATTGTAGCCTTAAATTTAGTGATTTCAACCTGCATTTTGGATTTAAGTCAACTAAAGGCTTTTTTTTTTTTTTTTTTTTGCGCTCGCTTCTACACTTTTGGGGCGAAATTTCCGAAATCATAATACTTCACATGAAAACAATGGTATCTACGTGTTCCTCGTATTTTTAAAGGTGATTATATCACAAAATTACGAAAATCGATCAGGTAGAAAATTATTTATTAAGGAAAATAAAATATAGAATTTGATGTAAACGATCGTAAGAGTCTTACACATGCGAGTTCAAAAAGTAGGTAATTTTCCGTTTTGACTTAAACAAGATTGCGGCAATTTTCACTTGCTAACACGATTTAAGTTGTTTTGTTTAATAATTCAGTAATATTCAGGTAATTTCGATTGCATAATTTGGAAGGTACTATTGTAATTTATTAGAATTGATTAAAAAAATCAGTTGAAATCATTGTTTTTATCTGAAAACTCCATTTATCGACTACAAAATCTCAACCCAATTCTGTAGAAACACCGTTCTTTTTTCTTTTTTTTTTTTTTTTTTTTTTTTTTTGATAAATCCAAAAATGCAATACACAAAGTTAAGACGCTGGAAGTAGACTCGGTTTAGCTAAATATGGAACGGAAGTTACTAAACATGAAACGAAATACGAAACCATATGGAACCACGTCTTGTTTTATCATGGAACAAAAATAAATAATAAACTTTTATTTTTTACATTTCTACAAAAAAATGTTTAATATTTAAAATATATTGCTTTGGAAATATTTTATTAAAAAAAAAAATAATTTCAACTTTCATAGTTTACATTTCTACAAATATTTTTTTAATATTTAAAATATATTAATTTGGAAATATTTTATTTCCAAAAATTAATTTAAACTTTTATAGTTTACATTTCTATAATTATATATTATTATAGAGTTAATGTTCGATTGATTCTTGTATATTATAAAGTTGCGATTTCAAAAATAAAAAAATATATCCATATGACTTGGGTGCATCAGCTTGAATCAAGACTGAAACTAAAACTTATAAAAAAAAGTGTGTTTGTGTGTGTGTATGTATGTATATATATATAGATGGGGGAACCAGTTTAGTCGCCGGTGACCCGACCATGAGGCAGGTAGTACTGGGTTACATGGTACCAGTAGCATATGACATGACCTGACTTGTTTGGTGAGGAGGGCGGCTAGTCTCCCTGAAGGATTAAAAGCAAGACCTTCCAAAGGGCGAATGAACTCTTTTTCTGGGTCAACGGCCAACTAGCACCATGTATATTTGTGTGTGTGTGTGTGTGTATATGTGTATTGGGGTGGAGAGGGCTCCCGTAAGCCGTGGTGAACGCAACCTTTCTAGGAGAAGCAAATCTCTGATTTAAAAATCCATAAAGCGGAAGACCAGTACCCGCATTAAGCTGGTCTGCAGTTTAATTTGTTGCTGGCTATCTTGCTCTTGCTTGTTGCTGGATCTCAACATTTTGAACCGAGAGAGAGACTTAGCTGTCGTACAAAGCTAAGAGTCTGTAACATCATATTTGTATAGATACTCCCTTAGGCATTTGGGCTCATGGATTTTAAATGTCTGAGGGAGTGGCACTCGTCTGACAAGACGTTGCAATCATATATATATGATGTTGTTTTGGTTTGGTTTTAGCGATATGTTTTGAATGAATTCCGTCATTTACGAAAGTGCATTTTTTACCTAAATGCGAGTTGGGAATAATTTTCCCTTTTAACCAATTTGGTACCCCTACATGGGGAGCTGTATTTATATATATATATATATTGTCGGAATTTTATCTTGCTTCTAGATAAATTCGACGCTAAAGTAACTATCCTGAAAAAAAAAAATGACAGCATGAAATAAAAAAGGGGGGGAGGGGGGTAAAGAATAAAATATAGAGGTCTTGCTTTGAAACGAAGAAGAGATTTTATTCACAATAATAAGTTGCAAATTTTTCCCTTTGCAGGCATTAAACTTATGAAACGCCAAAGTAACATGTAATGAAAAAAAATAACACTGGTTCTTATGAAGAAGATGTCGTATCCATGAACGAATACAATAATAAGATTCAAAATAGTATCTCCTAATCACACTCGCATATGAAATAAATTTTAGGGGCGTACTCACAAATTGAAAGCCAGTCAGGCACGTGCCTTTTTCTTTTTTTTTTTTTTTTGTTTAAAGTCCTTTTAGAATTTTCTTTCCGTCCATGTTTGCGTGCAAACCATAGACACGCAGATGGATTTCAGAAGCATGGCCACATCGCTTGCCCGGAGTTTAATTTGCTGGGTTTTCTCCTTTGTAGGAGGTTCCAAAATTCCTTTTCACATAAAATAAGGTATTTTCTTTAAAATAATTTCACTCCTTCTAAAATACGTACAAAACCGTAGTCACGTAGATAGTTTTCAGAAGTATGTCTCGTCACATACCTGGGGGTTCTTCTCGGGTTTTTTTCTTTGAAAGAGGCTCGTCAAAATTCCATTTTCAGCGCCGGGCAATGAAACAAACGTCTAATCTCCACGTCCGCGGAATTTCAAAAGAGGGCGAAATACGCGCTGGACTTGTGATGTAATCACGGAGCTAGCATTTCTCTTTTCTCCAAATTATAGGGAGTTTGGTACAAACCCAAAATATACGAAACTAAAAATCATAAAGGATACGAAATACAGAAAATCATATATAAGAACCAGATAAAAAATAATAAATGTAAGCAGGGGAAATGCACTATTATTGGTACAAAAAAAAAAATTCCAACAATATATATATATATATATATATATATATATATATATATATATATATATATATATATATATATATATAAACTTGAGTTCCTTCAGCTATAATCGAAACCAAAACTTATGTAGAATACTTGGTAAAATTATTTATTACAAGAAATGGAAGTCCATAACAATTAAACGACAGTCACTCAGATGTAAGTGTGGCATACAAAATAAATTACACACATGCTGTCCTATTAATACATAGAAGATCCGTTTTATTAAAAATCAACTTATAGCTTTGCAGGTCGTTTGAGTATTTACTTCAACAGTGCTCGATACATACATGAGCTAAGTAATAAGTTATGAAAATACATATGGCAGTTAAGCTACACAGAATATTCCGCATTTCATTCTCATTTCATAACTTACTACTACTATATATATATATATATATATATATATATATATATATATATATATATACACACATATATATATATATATATATATATATATATATATATATTATTTGAGTTCCTTCAGCTATAACTGAAACCAAAACTTTATATTAATTGTGAATACACTTTGTAGAGTGCCTATTTTACTTTCCTCCCCACAAGGACAGCGATAGACATAAGGTCAATTTTTAGTGAAAATGACGTTCTCCAAAAAAGGGAAACTATGGATTGGGGCAAATATAAACACTAGTTTAGAAGGATTTCTCTGCCACTAACCGAGGACAGAAGACTTCTTGGTAAAATTATTTATTACAAGAAATGGAAGTCCATAAGAATTAAACGACACTCACTCGGATGTAAGCGTGACACACGAAATAAATAACTCACACGCTATCCTATTAATGTATAGATAACGTCCATTTTACATGCTGGCTTCCAGAAATTGATTTCCAAACTAATCTATCCCTGATCAGGTCTTTATTTATCTCTGTTTCTTCAAAATCAATTCTTATCATTTCCTCTGAACTATTAACTCCAAAACTCTCATCCATTCTTTCAACGTGGCTATACCATCAAAGTTTCCTGTTCTGCAAACACCTCCCTAGGCTGTTTAGATTTAATCTTCTGGTGTCATCAGAAATATGCCAGCCTTTACGAGTCAGACGAAACATTCATCGTATTATTTTCATATCATTTCTCTCCATGCAACACATATACTCAACCTTCACTGACCAGGTTTTACATCCATACAACACCACACTGTGTACGTGTGCCTGACAGATTCTTTCCCTGGTCAAAATATCTTGCAGTTTTGATTATTCAAACACTCTTTCTCATGAGTTGCAGTGTTTTTGTGCAAAGTTCAAACTGAAGGAGCGTTTAAAACAGCAGAATTCTCCAGTGATCATGACGATGGTGATGATGGGTACAATTAAATAAATTTAAACATGAATAAACAAATCCAACACATTAGATACTTATTGAACGTTGCACAAAACACCGCAACTCGTGACTTCTTGCTTTACGTATCGTATGTGTTGGATTTTTTTTTTTATTATTTATGTTTAAATTTATTTAATGGTACCCATCATCACCATCGTCATGATCATTGAGGAATTCTGTCATTTTAAACGCTCCTTCAATTTGAACTTTGCACAAAACAGTGCAACTTGTGACTTATTGCTCTACACACATGCACATGCACTTACACACACACACGCACGCACGCACACACACACACACACATATTGTTGTGTCGTGGAACAACAGTGAAAATAAGAACAATCAAGTCGAGGTTCGGTTAGGGAACAAGTGTATTAACAATAATGCACAAAGATAGGAAAGCGTGTATATCTGCTGGGCACTCGGCTAGCAGTTGAAGTGGAGTCGCATCTCTCTCACCGGTGTTGGAATTACTAGCGCTATTTATAGTGCTAATCGGTGTAAATTCCTCTGTTCAACGAAGGCTGGTATAACACCCCCCTTTGAAAATATCCCGTCTGGGATTAATAACGTTTTTGTTTTGGGTTCGCCCTAATCAATTCTGTTGATTTCCGTTTTCTGTTTGATCTTCTGTTCTCCAGAGCTGTCTCTGGTATGGGCACCTGAAAAGTATCAAACACTGTGTCCATGATGTCCTCCTCGGGCGATCTGGTCACTTCACTGTTCGAGTACCTTTTCCGAATTTGGTTAGTGTGACGTTTGTGCACGAAGTCTGGTCCCTTAATCATCTAGACCATGTTGCCTATTTGTTTCTCAACAATGCCGGACTCCCAGAAAGTCTTATTATTTTTGTGAATCTTGTAGAAGACTCTTTCGCCAACTTTATACCAAACCTCAGTTTGGCCTATCCTGGTTTGGTAACAACTTGTGAAAAATTGATCTAACCTTGTGTCAGAACATAACCTCAGCAGGTGTCTTCGACATTTCGATGTTTGCATTCGAAGTGACTCTGTAGACTTGTAAAAACTGTTGGATTGACTTATCCGTCAGCGACCCACTAGCTTTTTTCAGAGCTCTCTTGAATGTGTCAACGAATTTCTCTGCTTGTCGATTACTTCTTCAATGGTGTGGCGGATGATTATATGCTCGATTAGATGATCCTCGCAAAAATGTTTAAATTTGGTAGACGCAAATTGTGTTCCATTGTCTGTAACAATGCAGTCTACTACTCCAAACCTAGCGAATAGTTCATCCAGGAAATTGATAGTTACCTCGGATGTGGGATTCTTACATTTTAATATTTCTGGCCATTTAGATAGGCTGTCTACAACAATGAGATAGTAGAACCCATCTAGCGATCCTGCAAAATCTAAATGAATCCTAGACCAAGGTTGGTCCAGTTTTGCCCATGATCTGAATTGAGTCAAAGGAGCTTTCATAGCTAATGCGCATCCTCTACACTCCCTGATTTTTCCTTCTATATCCTTATCCATGTTTGGCAATAAACGAAAGAGTGCATAAGGCTTTTCATTCTTGATATAGCTGGATGTCTTACATGGAATTCCTTCAGCATTCTTTTCTGTAATGTCACAGGAATTACGATCCTGTCGCTATATAACAGGACGTTTTAGCAAATTGAATAAATTTCTTCATCCAGTTCGTTATTGTTGATCCTTTCTTTCGTGTGTATAATAAATTCGTCCACCTCTGCCTTACTCTTAATCTCATCAAGCGTTAATGGAAGTTCTCTTATTGTATCACATAACATATTTTTTACTTCAACTTCCGCTTGAATGGCTACTATTACCATATCCTCCAATGGTTCTGTCTGCTTAGGTATTAACCTCGATAACCCGTCTGCATGACCAAATTTTTTAGATGGTACATATTCCATTTGAAAATTATAATTCAGAAGTATGGTACCCCATCTTTGGAGTCTTTTCGCTGTATGTTGTTGTAGTCCCTTTTTCGATCCGAAAATCGTTAATAATGGTTTGTGGTCTGTTTGTAACAGAAATCGCCTACTGTGCAGGAAACGATGAAATTTCTTTACCACGAATATAATGCTTAGCGGCTCTTTTTCAATTTGCGAGTAGTTCTTTTCGGCTGGCAAAAGTGATCGGGATGAATGTGCTATGGGTTTCACTTTTCCATCATCCATTTTGTGTAAAATGCATGCTCCTATGCCATAGGAGCTGGCATCGCTTGCAACTATAATTTCACGCTTGGGATTATAATGTGCCAGAAACAAGTCAGACGTTAAAGTCTCTTTAATTTCCCAAAATGCTTCTTTGCACCCTTGCGTCCAGACACATTTTTGGTCTTTCCTTAACAGTTCATTTAAAGGCGACCTTAGTTTATGCATATTTAGCACAAATACATTGTAGTAATTTGCCAAACCTAAGAAACTTTGTAAAGACGCAATATTTTCTGGAGCAGGCACATTCTTTATTTCACTCGATCTATCTGGATCCGGCCTTCTTCCATGTTTATCGATGATTTGCCCCAAGTATTTTATTTTCTCCATGAAAAATGTACATTTTTCCTGTTTTACTTTAAATCCATAATCCTGGATCCTTTTGAATACTTGGTTTACATGAGTTTTGTGTTGTTCTTTGCTAGCGCTTTTTATTAACACATCGTCCACTGCGAAATCCAACCCATTTAACATAATGTCCATAATTTGCTGAAAAATCGTAGGGGCGACTTTGACCCCAAAAGGAAGTCTGTTAAACTTGTACAATCCCTTATGTGTATTAATACATAGCAACTTTCAACACTCCTCATCGATGGAACTTGTAAGTACGCGTCACTGAGGTCGATTTTAGAAAAATATTTCCCTCCACTCAGTTTCGCAAATATCTCTTCAGGGCTTGGAATAAGATAATGGTGATCTTGTAATGCCCTGTTTAAGCCTGTCGCGAAGTCGGTGCAAACCTGAATCTCCTTACTCTTCTTTTTTATGTAAATCGTTGGTGCAGCCCACTCACTGTGATCAATTTTTCCGATGACACCCATGTTTTCGAGTCTTTCTAATTCACTGTCTCACTGTCTATCTGTTCTATAGCAGCGTATGGAACATTTCTTTTCTTTCTGAACACTGGCTGTTCATTTACTTTTACGTGAAATTTTGCTACCGCTTTTGTACACCTTCCCAAACCGCCTGAGAATACGTCTGAGAAATTCTCTAACTTCATCTTAAGTTTTTCTGTCTCTACATTCTGGCAAAATGAGCTTAAAGGCAGATCCCATAGTCTAAACTTTTCGAACAGATCAGTTCCAAAGAGGTTGTTTGATTTTCGCATGACAAAAATTCTTGCTTTTTCGGCCCTGTTCTGGGAAAAAATATTCGTCAATAATTCTCCTTCGAAAGTAATTTTTTCGCCACTGACGCTTCTCGCCATTTTATTTGATTTAATCATAGTGGGTCTCTCAAGCCTCTTCCATATCTGTACATTAATAATGGAAATTTCAGACCCACTATCAAGCTGTAGTCTTACTTTCTTTTTAAACATTTTGACCTGTACATATTTCCAGATGTTTTGTTCCTCAGGTTCAATTTTTGTAAGTTTAATGGATGTCTTTCTACCAGATGTTTTTCTACAATGCAATGCTTTATGCCCTTTCTAGTGATAGTTGTCACATTGTTTGAATTTGTAGGGACACTCATTGTACCAATGTTTATTTCCACACATCTAACATGGTCCAGGTGGATCTTTTCCCTGTTTCTTTCTCTGGTTATTTTTTGAAGTCGAATTTTTCTTTTGATGGATCTTTTTAACATGCGACACTCCGCTTTCCTCTATGTCATGACTGTCTTGTTTCAACGCAATAAACCATTCAGTCTTCCGCTAAGTTTTGTGGTTTTAAATTCGGTTCATTTTCGAGTTTATCTAAAACACAACGCCTGATTTCAGCGTCTTTATTTAAGACCAGCCCTTGCACAAATATTAAATATTTAAAATTATCTGATGATAATTCCTCCAGTTTAAAATCGTTGCAATGCTTGTTCACTATACTTGCATAAGTAGTGTAGTCGTCTTCCTCTCTTCCAGTGACATTCATACATTTATATCGCCTATGGAAAAGAGACGTTTTTGCAGAAAACAGTTCTATAAGTAGCGTAACTCACTGGTCTTTTTTGGGAGAATAAAATTCACGAACTTTGTATACTCGGCTGTTCCCAATTTCCTTAGCAAAAGCCTAACTTTCTTTACATCTGACCAGGTACTACAATCTGATATAAAAATATCTTCATATCGTCTATAGTACTGGATGAAAGTAACATCGTCTTCTGGATTATAATTGAAATTTTCAATAGCGACCCACACAGCTGTTTGAGAAAATGTGTTATGATTATCGTCCGCTTTAGTTAACTGTGTCACCTCCAGAATTTTTCTTTGTTCCTCCTGTGTTTTCATCAATATTTCCTCAAAGCGTTTCTGTTGTTACCGTATTTTTTCTTCAAATGCTTGTTTAAATCTCTCTTCTCTTTCTACTTGTTGTTGAATTTGCAGCTTTTGCAACACGAGATTTTGCTCTGCTTGGAATTGAAACAATTCCATCAGTGAATCTTTGAATTTCGCATCCATCATATGAATTCAGTTTACAATTTACACTTGTATTAAAGAAATATTCCTTAGTAAAAAAAAAATCAACCAAGTTTTCTTTCCCAATTCTTTTGTTTGAAGAACAACAGTTGAGCAGTCCTTTTGTAACTTAATTTGTTGAACGCTATATTTCTAGTCTTACCAGAAACAATTCAGCGAAACAACATTTGTTTAACCTTTTTTTTATTTGCACACGTTTTTACATAGCAAAAATAAATTCCGTCACTTTAAATATCGGACGAATTTGTATGGAAAACTTTTAGTTTTTTTGTTTGTTTGTTTTACCCTCTTTGCCTTTTGCAAAAAATTACTTGATTCTTTACGTGTTTGCTAAGCACAAATGACGTACGCGAATAATTATTTTTCACGGTCTGTCTCTTTTTCTCTTGACAAAATCAAGCGTGTTTTTTTTTTCAAATCCCAGATGTTATCGAAATAACGATAAGCTTACACGGTATTTGCTAGTTGGTTTTGAACATTTAACTTTGCAGAAGAAAATGCTTACCGTAGGAAAAATGGCTTCTGGTGAAAAAAAATTGAACCCTTTTTTTCTTTCTAAAACACTTGGTGTGTTCAATTATTAAATAATTGACAACATTCGCGTTTTTCGCTGTAGATTTTGGTAGCAAATTTTTTCCCGTCGTCAAATTGCTATTGTAGCAATTAATTCGCTGTTAATCCTTGTGTATCCAAATATCTGTTGAAATGACGAAGGTGTTCTGCCGTAAAGATTTTACGAATCTTTATTTCATTCACTTTTGGTGATTCTCTGCAGTGATGGTCGTTTCGATTCCTTGTCGCCAATCTGCTGTGTTGTGGAACAACAGTGAAAATAAGAACAATCAAATCAAGGTTCGGTTAAGGAACAAGTGTATTAACAATAATGTACAAAGATAGGAAAGCGTGTATATCTGCTGGGCACTCGGCTAGCAGTTGAAGTGCAGTCGCATCTCTCTCACCGGTGTTGGAATTACTAGCGCTATTTATAGTGTTAATCAGTGTAAATTCCTCTGTTCAAGGAAGGCCGATATAACACACACACACACACACACACACACACATATATATATATATATAAGAGAGCAAATAGTTAATAAAACATGTTAAAAAACACTTTGAAAAAGAGTTAAAAACATATTTAATCTGAAAAGGAAACACTTAATAAGTGGATAGTCCTTAATCCGTGGAGTTTTGAAGAAATACTTTACTTCTCATCAGATGGTAGGAATTAGCAAAATGCAGGATCGGATTTTGCATACAAAAGTATTTGATGAAACTGCAAGTAAGTCAAAGATCTTACTTGATAACAAAAAGAGGGAATATGAAGAAAAAGGTGATTTCACGTGCATGGATAGTCTGGTGAAACGTAAATTATCCAATGACGGTAAAATCCAAAAATGTAAATCCAAGAAAATTAATTAAATTTCCATTCGCACAAGTAAAATCCAAGGAAATCACGTAATTGGAACATGGTCCAAAATTATGGTTTATTTTATATATATATATATATATATATATATATATATATATATATATATATATATACACTAGTAGTTGTCCTGTCACAAAATATTCTTAAATATATTTTAATTAATACTAATTTCATATTTATTATAGAGCGAATTCTCTATTGATTATTGTATTGTACCTAATCTATAATATAAATCTCACCTGTCTGTTTAAATGTATGTATGTATGTATGTATGTATGTATGTATGTATGTCTCGAAAACTTTCGACAGAGGCGACAGATTTTCATGAGATCAGTATCATTTTGAAGTTCGACCGTTCGGATGACAAATATCGAAAAATTGACTAAAAACATTAATTCCTTCACCCTCAACTACAGGGATGAGTTACTTTTATCGCCGACATTTTTGAAAGTCATCCCCTCTTTCCGATTGACTAGCTTTAATTTAAACATTCGTCACTTCCGGTTTGGCGATGGGCGCAACAGCAAAGATGTCACATTTTTTTTCACATTCTTTTCCTCCTTTGCGGTACGGCTTTGAGCCTGGCTGCCTACTACCACTTTTTTTTTTTGCTCAACACACACACCGCCTAACACCCGGGCAGCGCCAGGCACCCAGTCTAATATATACATATAGTAATTATTTTAAAAGTTAGAAAATAAAAATGACTGTGTCGCCACCATCTAGAATCAAAACCAAAACATTCCACGCTGCAGCCATTGCTGTTGTTTAACCCGTCAACCTTCATCATTATTGTCTGAGTTATCGCCAGATGGATAAAAAAAGGCTAAAAATCAAGCAACTTTAAGCTAAAAACGTATACGTATGCATGCTCAAAAATTAGTCGATTTACTTTTGCCAATGTCAACTGTTTTTTTTTTTTCAATTATGACCTCTTAGCAGCTATTTTTACAGGCTAAAAACCAAATCAAAAGTGTCCCCAAGGTCCAAATACCCTATACATCAAGTTTTGCACCCACAGACAAGGTCACTTATATTTATATATAAAAATGTCCATCTGATTAGAACGTTTTCATCCTAAATTCTACGCAATTATGCACGATGGAGAAATTATGCATAAAAACAATTAAGTGTAATAGTTATATGAAACAAATGAAGAAACAATAAAAAATGAATAATTAATTAATAAATACTCGTTATTTAAAAAAATATGCAAATTAGTTAACCTTCATTGAAGTTGCTCACATATCCATGATTGAGTATATTCAAAAGTTCGTTTTGATAATTTTTAAATAGAAAAAGTAGGCTACGTGTTTCCGCTGATCCTTTACTGACTGACTGTACTTCCTCTGTCTGCGGTCCGAATGGCAGCCTTAACGCGTGCGCTCTTTTCACTGTTGTGGAATGAGCGACGGCCGCTTGTCCGTAGACAGGTCTGTACTCAACGTCTTGTAGATGGGGGCCTGGGGATGCCTGACCTGGCAAGTCATAAAAACGCCGAAAGGTTGGCATTCCTGGGTAGAACTCTGATTGAGGATTCTGATTGGGGTCCCGCGGTTGGTGACGCCTTTCCCAACCTTATCCCCAATCACTTAATTGAATGCCAAAGAAGACCCAGAGGGCAGTCAAAATTCCCAAACGAATGCCGAAATGAGCTTAGAGCGATGCCAGGGTCCCTTGACCTTGCACAGCCTAGAAGGGCATTGTATTGGGGTTTAGTGGTGGGGACCGCTTCGGACCCGCTTGGGGAGCGGCTGCAGCTGTCGGAGGGGGAGGTCCGCTCTCTATGGAATTGGGCTCCAGGTGGGGGATATCTTAACAATTCCGAATTTTCCCTGACCTGGCGATTGGTTAGAAACGCTTTACCCCTCAATGACATACTGTTCAGAATTGGTAGGACGTTTAGTCCTTTTTGTCCACGGTGCGAGGAAGATAGCCTGGAAACTGTAGATCATGCATTTTTTACTTGTTCCAAGCTCCGTGAATTCTGGGGGTATGTTGGTGAGGTCACTGCTCGCATCGTCCCCGATCAGGTGACGATCCTGGATTTAGCATCCATTGTCTATAACGCAGATCCCTTGTGGCCTAGGGAGGAACGAATGGTGTTCCTAGTGACCTTGGCCGTAGCTAGACTGGTAGTGTGGGTTTCACGCATAGAGATAGGGCGTGGGGGGGGAGCCGCCTTCTCATCAGGATCTGATTTTGTATTTTAAACACCAACTTAAAATCAAAATCAGATGTGATAGAAGGAGGTTATCTCGCTTACAGTTTAGTAGGAGGTGGATTCACACCGCTAGTTTATGTGCATTCGTGCGAAACAGGCTTGAGTACGTGTTTCCTGCCTAGGCATGGCACATGCCGACCGGAAAAGCAATCCCCAGACCGAATCAAGACTATCCCGTAGTGGATCAGTCCCTTAGCTAGTTGGTATAAATGAGCTCCATGTCCCCAATCTTTATTTTAGGTGTTAGAATACCCCCAAAGAAGCCCAGTCCTGATCAATTTATTTTAGTCCAAACCTATCCCAATGGTAATTTTCTTGGAGGTCACCGAATATCCCAATGCCCCCCCCCCCTTTATTTTGTCCGTAGTTGTGCCCATTCCCCCTTAGGAAGTACTCCATTGTTTTCGGCTGATACCGGAAAACAGAAAGCATTTCAAAATTAAATAGGTAAGGGTGGGTCCTTATTAACACATTCATCACTTAACGTTTTATTTGGTTCATTTATTTTTATTACTGTTATTTTTCTTTATTTTGGGGTGTTTTAAGGCTCTCATTACCCCCGCCTATCACCCGCATATATCATACGAATCACAATTTCATCCTTCATATATCATACGCATCACCTTCATTGCTTCATTGTAAATAAAATCATGGTAAAAAAAAAAAAGTCATTGTATATATTGTTCATGTCATTTGGGGTTTAAGTAGATGCAACCCCTTGAGTGAATGCGGTATTGTGGTGACTGCAACTAGTTATAGGGAATAGACCAAGTGGACGACCCTCGACCCCTATTTCCCCCCACACCCTTTTTGGCCTCATGCCACATTCGGAAAGGTTACCTTTCATATTTTATATAATTTTTCCTGTAAAAATTTTGTAAAGTCTGAAATAATTCTTTTTTGAATAAATATTTAAATAGAAAAAGTAGGCTTTTAATATCAATTTTAAAGCAAGAAAAAATTCAGCTTTTTATATATATACATATATATAACAAGTTAAAGGTACTCAAGAGGGACAACTCGTGAATTAAAACAAAGTTCTTAAGAGTGCTCAATAAAAAGAGTGAAATATAATATTTTTATTTATATAGAAAATTGTCTATATAAATAAAAATATTATATATATATATAATTATTTTTTTAATATAATAATTAAATACCTACAGACACTAGTGTTTCATCCTTTCGGGATTCTTCAGTGCAGGGTGTCACGATTAACACCAGCCGAACGATTCGAACCCCGCAACACGAGACGTCTCTGGCTTGATTAGCGGAGACCGTATCCATTCGGCTACCATTAACCGCGTGAAATAACGTTGAATTTAAACATTTTAATTTTAAATGTTCATTACGTCAGTCAGAGAGTGATCTAATCGTTATACGATGATCTATGCATAAGAGCTAAATCAAACGACTTTAATTCAACTGACAGTGCTCAACAATAAGAAACGAATTTCTTAAAGGGGCTGTCATAATTATTTTTTTATTATAATAATTAAATAATTAAATACCTACAGACACTAGTGTTTCATCCTTTCGGGATTCTTCAGTGCAGGGTGTCACGATTATATATATATATATATATATATATATATATATATATATATATATATATATATTAAATTGTAATTCAATGAATTTCAAAAATCTCTCATTGAAATGAAATGAAGTGGTTGAGTTTCATATCAAAGAATTTTTATTATTCTAAGCAAGACAAAGAATGTTTTAGAAAATTAATCTCCTTAACCTATAGGGTTTCGATGTCTACCATCTCATCAGAGGAGAGAAAATATTAGCAAATAGTTATAAAGGTATGCACCCTATTTGCTAAAGTCAGTGAGACATGGAAAGTCAAAGTGAAAATAATACATTTATCAGAAGTCCTGTAGCAGGAGGATTTGTAGAAAAAGGATATGAATGTTTTTGTTGATCCAACTTGCTTAGTAAAATCCATATTTCAATGAGAGTTTTTTGAAATTCATTGAATTACAATTCAATTTATTTGCTCTATCTTGCATATCGAGCAATTCTTGTTTAGATGGGATAACTTATAGAATATTACTGCCAATAATATTTTATAAACCTACAATCTCACGTTTACATAACCACTGATTGATAAATAAAAACTATTCTGAAGTATATATATATTACAGACTCCACTTTTGTTTGCTACACTAGCATGACAATGTTTCGATCTATAGTTATTAATAACTAAGACCCCATCAGACAAAAATGTCTTTTCCTTTAGGTGTTCATTTGTCTGATAAGATTTTAGTTAACAACTATAGATCGAAACATTGTCATGTTAGTGTAGCAAAGCCTGTACATGTCTATATAAATTAATGTTAATATATATATATATATATATATATATATATATATATATATATATATATATATATATATATATATATATATCAGCTAAAAAATACCTCAAAGAATTTGTTAATATTGTAAACAGAATTAATGATTACAACGCTTATGAATGTTTATTACTAGCAGGGTGCCCGGCATTGTCCAGTCATAAAATATGTTTAAATATGATATTTAAATTTATGCAGATTTCATATTTATCATTCTAGAGCCACTCCTTTAATTTCATTTATCAAGGCCTAGAGACAACTCGAGAATGTAAGGTGAATTGATATGATAGTGATAGTTTGTAGCAGCCACAAAGACCTATTTTCTCTTGTGAATCAATGCATCGCCTCTCTGAGCTGTTCCGCCACACACTGGCCAATTAACTAACAGGGCGCATTGATTCATCGGTCCCCTAAAGAACTACTTTTTTGAACTACAGTGAATCATCAATCAGATCGGACCTCCATCCAAGCAACATCTTTCCTCTCTCGCTCCCTGCCCCCCCCCCCCTGTCCACCGGACACCTCTATCTAGTATCGGCCTCCACTTGGAGACAACTGCTATTAATTGAGGCCGATACAGACCCCAAAAAAGAAATTTCTATTCCTTCTTCCTCTACCACAGTCCTACCTTCAACTTCCTGCTTTGAAATAAATTCCCTTTTTAATTGTTATTGTTGAAAAGAAGTATTGTTGTTCATTTCGGGCTGTGTTCTTAACAAAATATGTTTTATTCTCCCCCCCCCCCCGCCTCTCCCGATAAAAGGAGGGTGGACCTGTAAATTCACACATGTCTGTTCGTCTGTCCGCACTTTTCTCAAAAACTATGCCTTGGTATTTTTGGAAATTTTGCACAAACATTAAACATGATATGAGTAAAAAAGCAACAGAACGGATTTTCCGAGAAAACTCCGGTTGTCCTCCTAGGGTGCCTTTGGGGTTAAAATGGCTAAAATTGACACTTTTGTGCTTATTAAAAAAAAATTAATGCCTTGGATGTTTATAAAATTTTCTGAGAAGTTATAACTAACTGATTTCTATATAATGTTGTTTGTCCATACTTCGCGATAACACTTGGATGTGTCCCAGGGGCTCTTTTAGGGATAATAAAAACACTCCTATTTTGGGACTATTTTATCATATTTGTCCAAAATTTTCTGTGTATGTCAATTTAGCAGTTTTGCATGGTGCTGAACTCAAATTTAAATATGTTAAGGCCTTGGGGACTTTTGGGGCTAAAGGGGGGTGGGGCAAATGATGGACTGCTCATTTCTTTTTTTTATATGGTGCAGAATTCAAATTTACATATGTTAAAGCCTAAAACTGCACCGTTTGTTCATTTTCACCAGGAATTGACATCCCCTGGAGACTTTTGAGGCTAAATGGGGGTGGGGGCAAATACTGAACTTAGTCATTTTTTTATGCCTCGTTCACTGTGCATTCACGGGGGGGGGGGGCATGCATGCTTCATTTGTTGGGGGGTAAAACATTACCTCTAAAGGTTTTTGGTGAGAATTGGGCAGAATTGGACTATTTAAGGGGACGGGATAGCAAGAACTTGTTCACATTGGACTTGATGATGACCATGTTGAAGACAGCTGAGAAACAGATTAGTGGAACAGAGTTCTGCAGACATGCAGTTCTAGGAAAGAAACTTTGTTAATTGAATTTGATGTTTGGATTTAGGCACATGTAGAAAGGATAGTTGTCTATCTGTTGTTGTTGTTGTTGTTGTTGTGTTTTAGCTTCAGACCATTCTTTCTTTTTTTTTTTTTTTTTTTTAATGAAATGAAATGTTATTTTTTTTTTATGAAGAAAATTCTTTATCTTATTGCGCTTATTCTTTTTGGGTTATCAAAATCATTTCGGTCAAAAACGAGGATGAAGATTAAACGGTAAAAATAAACAAAACTAAAGAATTTCCCTTCACAAAAATCTGCATACAGAGTTTTGTAGTGTTCTACTTCTGAACTCCTTGATAGGAGAGCAGTGGAAAGAACGGTTTCATCAGTCCTCTCAAGGCCTTCTTAGTTTTAGCTTTGTTTCTTTAAAATGTCCGAAAAAAAATTATATTGTGTCATTTTTTATAGTTACAACTTATCTTATTAACAAAACCTTTACTGTGCATGCATATTGATATGTCGGTATGTCTGTTCATCAATCTCCAACACCCCTTCCCTCTCTAGTCAATTTCAATTCCTCCTCTCCTTTCCCTACTGGCTTTATTAACTATTTTCCTCAACGACGTTATCCCTCCTCTTCTCTGCCCCACTCCCCCCCGCTTTTAATTTTTTTTCTTCTTATTTTTTTAATAGATATGAATATCAGTTGTGAGTTCCTATATTGTGCAAGTCAGATAGGAACCTGACTGGCCTACTTCATTTGAAAAGACCTGTTTTAAAGTTATAAATTTATAATGAGATTGAGTTAGGTCTGTGTTGCATTTTTTCTTTTAATCTAATATATAAACGGCTATATGTCTGTCTGCCGTCTGCCTGTCTACATATTTTCAAACTCTATCTCGTCTGAAACTAAAAGTTGCAGAGGGGCGCTAGCGGCCTCAAGTGATTAGATTTTTTACGAGCCGTTCTTTTATGGGCGTTTAGCTGGTTAAAATTGTTTTTAAGGGGTCAAAAATTGAAAAATATCATAAAAATTTTTTATAAATTCACCTTAGTTTATTATAAATTTTTAATTTTTTATCACTTTACATGCATGTCATGTAAAACAGTGGTAACTGCACCTGATTTGAATGTTACAGTTTCCGGTTTCAATTCTAGTTGATGGCACTTAAATACTTTTTTTAATTTTTAAAATACTGACTCTATATATATATGAAATCTGGACAAATTAAAATATTATATTTATCTAGTCATACATTGGATAATAAAGGTCTTAAAATCATTGCCCCCAGATTAAATGAAAAATCCTTTATATAAGAGAGGTGTAATGCGTTGAAAACAATTGAAAAAAAAGCAAAAAGAAAAGATAGAGTATAGTTGTGTGTGTGTGTGTGCGTGTGTGCGTGTGTGTGTGTGTGTGTGTGTGTTAACAGCCTTTAAAAATATTAGGAAATAATAATTAACTGATTAAGTAATATCTAATGATGAGAATAATAGATGAAGCAATTATGATGAGCAAAGCTTCTTTCTTAGAAGTCCACGACTGTAGAACTCTCTTCCGTTTGCTTGTTTCCCACCTGACTACAATTTGGATGTCTTTAAGTTCAACATAAAGAAATTCCTGATAAAAAAAAACTTTCCAAAGCAAATCTTAAAAAAATGAAAACTACCCATCCCCACACACACACACCCGTTTTGAAGTGTTTCTACGTATTTTTAAAATGTTTGGAAGTTATCACCCCCCACCCCCACCCCATTTCTTCTTTCTGTCCCAACCCCCGCCACCAAACTTGAAAAAAATGTCTTGCTATGTTGCCAAGAAGTGGGGTCTCATTTTACATTACATTTATTTAGGAAAGTGATCCCCCATACTAAAATGTTAAATTTTAATTATCAAAAAAAATTCCTTCTTTTTTATTATCTTTAAAGGCCATTAGATTTTGATTTCTGTTTAGGAAGTAAACTATGCTGGGTTAGGTCGTTAAAAACCCAAATATTTTTTTTTTTAAATATGTAAATTGATCATATATTTTTTTTTTTTACATTAGAAAAACATATTTGCTTTGTATCTTTGTTTGAAAACAATTCTAACTTGCAATGAGAAATAGAAATAAAATAATCGTAAATAAATAATTTTGGACACGAAAAACAGATTTTTTAAAAATCAAGTTCTAGTTTTAATTACACACAACTTGTGGAAAAGAAAATATTTTTAAAAATATGTATGTGCACCTGAACAATTGGCACCCACTTACAATTTTTTTTTTCTTTTCATCTTTTTTCAACTATTTCTGTGGATTATTGGACACTAAGCTACCAGATTATAAAAAAATGAAAAAAATCAATATTTGAAAATTTGGAAGGGGGTTCAGTTTCACATGCAACGTTCTAGTAAATCAATCTCCCATTTTCAGAACCGATTTACAGTCCGAATTTGACGTTGGATCCTTCAGCCCTCTCCCCTGCTGCTATTATTGTTATTTTGCTTTCTTTTTTTTTTTTGTTGCAACACTTTGAGAAAAGTTTGGTCTACTCCCCCTCCGTCATTATTTTTATTTAGTCTACCCATTAAAGGACAAGATGAAAAATGTTCAAAATAAAAAGTGATTTTTCAGATTATATTGTCCTCTATTGTTTTGAGAAAACATTTTTTTTAAGTGATGAGTGAAAAAAAAATAAAACTCAGGAAGCCTCCAGAGCACTATTGCATCCCCTAATTAAATTTAAAGAGGCCCTACTAAAAGCACTACTAAAACCAAGTTTCTACCTCCCTCCTCCTTGAAGAGAAAATATATTTTTTAAATAAGGCCTGAAAAAAAAATTGTCACAATCCACAGAAGCGTTACTAAAAGCAGTAAATATGGTTATAAATATGATTATAGTTATATATTGTATATTTATATTTAAATCAGTTTTTTAACAAATATTAAACGAATTTTATAAAATCAACAGTAGGTTCTCTACAGTGCAATGTGGACTACAATGTATTGTGGACTAAGTAACTATAGGGAGGATTGAAAATGGACTATTTTACCGATTTCGATGATAATAAAATATGGGAGGTTGAAACTTTCATTGATAATCCAGTAATTTTGAACATTATTTTAATAGAAAATTTGTTTTTTCCAAGTCGGTTTCTATTTAACCCATAGTTGGGACTCTAACGGGTCAGAGTGGACCTGGGAGCAATGGCAATTAAAGGGTGGCTCCACACTCCCCAAAGCCCGCAAGCTGGGGCCTCACCATCGGATATAGTTTAAGGTCATATCCAGGACCGGAAGTTACATTGAAACCAAAACATTGTGCAAATAACACTCGAGATGAGAACAGTAGTCCGAAGAATGCAAATAATCAATCCTTATCTCAAAAATTAAGAAATGGTCTGATAAATATTTTTTTATATTTCATTTTAATTTCATTTAAAAAAAAATTTTTTTTAACCCCAAACAAGGCACATTTCCATTGAGATGTAAAGGATCGTTAAGAACTAGGAGTCAGATTTATGGAGGAATTCTAAGTGGGGAGTGGAATAGCAAGATGTTTGTTCCTATTACATTTAAATTGTTACATTTTGGTATACTTGGAGAAGCACAGAGCAGGGAGGGAATTCTAAAAGCAAATGGTTTGTGGAAAAAAAAAACCCTATCAAGAGTAGAAGGCTTTCCTGTATCTTAGAACCTCTTCAGTTAAGGAGTGTGATATTCTCCTTGTCAGGTTGGCCAAGGGTATTTATGTTGAGGGGGAACAAGTGCAGTAAGTTCATCAGAGCACATTTTGTTGCTTCATGAGGGAAGAGAGAATGCCAAATAAAAAAGAAATATAAATAGGTATATATATTTATATTACACGTGGCAAGACGGTCCTGAACAAGTTTGTCCACGCAGTCCTGAACATGTCTGACGATTTGGCACAGCACGATCCTGTATGATACCATCGACTTGACATGACACGATTTTGAACAACACTGCCGATCGACATGACACACTCCCATACAATACCATCAATCGACATGACATTATCCCGAACAATACCGTTGAACTGACATGCCACGATCCCAAACAACACCATTAATTGACACGATACGATCCCAAACAATACTGTCAAATTGATATACCACATCACTATCACGAATGCAGTAACACAGAGCAAACTTTTTCAAGTGGTAATTTATTTGTTTCCTTATGAAAACAAAATGTGACACAAGCTCGTTTTTAATGAGGGAGGAAACCAGCTCTTCCAAAAGAGGACACTCTGGCAGAGTGCAAAAATAAAATCGTCTTAGTATAGAAAAGTTTCCCTCTCTATTGATTAAGAACAATTTAACTTAGGTGCAGTCACCAGGCCTGTTCTGTTAGTCTTTTTCAACCGTCATCTACTCCAAATGACTTATCGGGTTGTTTTTTATAGCGTTGGGCGAAATTCAATCGTTGTTGTGGATAGAATGGATGTAGCTCATTGGTAGACTTTTGATTTGCAATCGAAAGGTCCTGGGTTCGCTTTTCACTGTATGTAGCCCAGACTCATACACTGGCATATAATTCTTGTGCGCTTCCATGCATGCTCGTCACACATTCCATGGAAGTACTTGAAAAATAAGCACAAGGATGCAACATTGCGGTAATGGAGCAAGGATTAGAGTTTGGTAGACAGTGTGAGAGCTATTAGATTAGAAACTCTTCTTTGGAACTTGTCTGAGATGGAAAAATCAATGGTTGGTGCACCAACCCAGATGTGGCAACAATAATCCATGCATGGACGAATGGTGCTTTTGTTGAGATATATGTTACCAATAGGTGTAAGAAGCTTCTAACCTGGTAGAGAGAGAGCCCACCTTCTTTGCAGCCAATTTGGCAGTATCTCCTATGTATTTATTTCAATTCATGTTACCTGTGAATGGTAAATCGACGAGTTTGAACATTGGACTTATGAGTGCTGTCAGCCATGGCAATTAGTAGTTTAGTAGTTGGAAAAGTTTCTTATAATTGTTAAAATAAAAGAAGCATTGTATTAGTAACATTAAATGAAAGCATCCATTTTTGGGTCCCTTTTCACGTTTCCATTACAGACAGGAAATCATTTTCTACGGATTTAGTAATTACCTTAGGTATGTGTGTTTTGATTTGGCCAGATCTTGAGAATAGAGCATGGTGTCATCAGCAATTCTCATCAGAAACGAGGTCGTTTATGAAAATCAGGAATAATTAAGGCATGTTGACAGACCAGTTCTCACTAGCTCACTGAAGTTAAGCAATGTCGAGCCTGGTCAGTACCAGATAGGTGAGTAGTTTGGGAATACCAGGCGATGTATGTAGGGAAGAGTTGCAAAAACTTAGTTTGGTTTGGTTGTTTTGTTTTATGGCATATCAACTCTTTTTGGGTTATTTTATGCAAAATCCATACATTTTGGAAACAGTCTTTATGCTTCAAGTTCTTTATATCTTTGAATCTTTATTTGTAGATTTGTAGAGTTTGGTTTGGTTGTTTTGTTTTACGGCATATCAACCCTTTTCGGGTTATTTAATGCTAAATCCATGATTTGGGAAATAGTGTTCATGTTGCATTCAGTTATTTTGTAGAAGGTTTTTATTCTTCAAGCTCTTTGTATCTTCAATCACTAGTTTGTAGTGTTTGGTTTGGTTTGGTTGTTTAATAGTGGATTTTATCGTGTTTGTTCTCTGCCCTGTAGAACATAAATGAATTTTGCAATGGGAGAGGGAAAAGGGTTACAGCATTAATGTTTGGTACAACTTAAGTTAGGAAACCAGTCAGGAAGTGGGGCAGATAGAAAGGGGAAATGAGAAGAAGGAAAAGGGGGAAAAGGTGGATTGTTGCTTTTGTTTTTGGTGCATTTCGTCTCAGGAAGCCAATATCTTCAGACAGCCTGATCTTGTAGCACTAGAGTTGCAAAACCTTAATGTCGACATCTCCCCTAGCAGGGATATACATGTGACTGCGACTTGTAGATTTCATACTCCCATGAAACTTCCAATTTTGGAAGAAGCTGATTAAATCTGTGTTAGAGTTAGTGCCATAGTTTCAAGGATTGACCCCTGAGGTCAACTGCATTAATGTCATATTCTTTAGATGTACGGCCATCTAGAATGACCTGGATCTTTCTTTTGGTTAAGAAGGATCTGATTATATTAAATATTCATTCAGTCATACCATACAAATTAATTTTTATGAGAAGACTTTCATGCTAGGCTTTGTCAAAGGCTTTGGATATATTACACACTCCTGCTTTAGTTTCATCTGTCTTATCCAGTGTAATGTATATTCACTCAGAGATGACGAGTCAAATAGCCACAGTAGAATGGGCTTACCTAAATCCATACTATTAGTCACTCATACTATGTGTATTCAGAGATGAATGGCCTAAATAAATTGGTCAGAAAGAACTTTAGTATTGATTATTCTTTTTTTTAACCTTGTATAAGAAGGAGAAACAAATGGGTAATGCATCGAACCAGATGTAATAACAATTCTGTTCATTCAAACACCCTTGTGTTATATTGATTACTAGCGGGGATACCTGGCGTTGCCCGGATGTGGAGAGGTTTTATGGTATGGGTATTGATCAACGGAGCCCAAAAACAAATGTTTCAAAAAAAAAAAAAAAAAAAAAAAAATTAACCAAACTTCTAAGAAAAATGAAAATATCAGCGAGTACCCATGCGAGTGCAAAAAAAAAAAAAAAGTAGTAAGCAGGAAGGCAGACAGGCAGACAGGCAGACAGGCAGGCTCGAACTTATAATTCTAAAAGGGAAAAGGAAGTGAAAAAAAAGCCGAAATATGACGCCACCCTGGTTTAAATTAAGCTTAGTCATTGCAAGGGATATGATGACTTTGCAAAAATGTTGACGAAAAAAGTAACCCCTCCTTGTAAAAAACGGCCCAGTTGATGGTGAAAGAAGTAATGGTTTTGGCCAATCTTTGGATATTTGTCAGCTGAGAGACTGAGCTTTCAAACGATACCAATTTTGTCAGTGTTGGTTGAGTGTGTCGAAAGTTTTAGTGATACATACATACATACATACATACATACATACATACATACATACATACATACATGCATACATACATACATACATACATTATAACAGACAGGTGAAATTTATATGATAGATAGCAACATTAAAAATGATAATTGTAAAATGAGCAACGCTAAAATAAAACAAAAACGTTAAAATTTGAATATATAAAACATTGCATTTTCAGTGAAATCATGTAGTGAAAAGATTTATTGTCTCCCGGAACTGGTGAGCTTGTGGTATATTAGAAACTGATATGGAAGACGAAGAGGCATAAAAGAAAAGTAAACAGCTTGTATAAGCTACCTTTTTTCTCACAATGATGTAACACCCCTCTCTTATGAAGTTACGTAAGGACTCCTGATACTCGAAAGCTTCATAAAACTCGGCTCATATCGTCTCATACTTCTGGAAGCATCACATTGAATCTGGTATGCTGAAAACGAATAACAAAACTCATGCAAGCAAGAAGGACAACAGATGCTTGAGTTCTATTCTACGAAAGGTTAATTTCACAATGTTTACGGACTTTTTACATATATGTACACATGAAGTTCTTAGTAAGTTTTTAAAAGTCTCAAATCTCTCTTCTTTTCGGAGATAGCGTCAGGCGGGTCGGAAGAGGGTTCACGTTTCAGGGAGCGGTGTTGTTACTTCGAATTCCACGCACAAACTCTGGCCGGAAACTGACTAAATTCGCGTGGCCCTAGCATTAATAGGAGTGCCAGTGTTCGGGGTGGAAAGTTTCCTCAGCCAATCAAATCATGCCACACACTTACGGAAAAACCCAGAATGCGGGTGTGCAATCCAACCTTGTCGCTAGCTTGCAATCTGAGATTCAAATCAACATTAAACTCCCATGACCTTCATCGGCTGTCAGTCAGAGCACCTGGCACTGAGTTCGTCGGTGCCAGACAATTTTCTGTCATCAATTTTGAATAACAAATACCGTTCCTTAACCTGATAATACCCTATGCCCTTTCCTCGGGCTTCACATCCCATGTCCAGTTCTACCATAGTTAAAGGTGGTCTCACCTTGATTGTCCCAGCAACTGTGTTACCGCATACCTTGGACAATTCCATCTTCTGTTGCAAGGATACCAACTAGGTGCCTTCAGCTACTCTTATAGCCAGTGGCAAAAGACCTTCACTTGCCACCTCAACCTTACAGACGCAATTTATCACTCTCTCATCCCCCTGAAATAATCCCAACACACACAGCTCATGATCTCCAGTGAATACAACGGACTCTGTGATCGGCAAATTCCAAGACCATTATTTCTGCATTTTCCTACCTCTTGCTGATTCAACAGCATGAATCTATCTCTTGCCATATTAAACGCTACAAAACAAAGCGAGGAAAATCTCGCCTGTCAGTACACAACTATTTACAAAAAGTCAAGTACTTTTTGTCGCAGGCTCTTAAACAACCAATTTAATTTCAATAAAATGAATCCGTACCCTCGTGGATAGTTAAAATAATAAAAAACACTACAGGGAGCTAGATACGCCCCCTAATTAATCAAATTCCTTTCGATATTTCAAAACACGTTCCCATAATACACTTTTCTCTCCGTGTGAAACACACATGCTGGTGCAGACAACCTCAATTCCAACATAACTAATGTCTTCTTATGCATGGTTAATAAAAAAACTACAGGGAGCTATCCACGCACCCCCAGCGTCCTCCCAGGCGGCATGTCCGAATGGATCCATATCCAGAAATGAACCATGAGGTCACGCAAAGATCGGCAAACTTTAATCATTACTGATTCTTACTCCCAAAATTAACTTAAATTTCAACCAGAATTCATTTCAACTAATTAAAAAAATTAATTACTAAAATGCGTAATATTTAACGGCCTCGCATGTCATGCCCGTCAAGGAGACTCAGTTAACGCCTCGTTATCGCACAAGAGATTCTGTTTTTTTTTTTTTTAATTAATATCTTCAGGTGCGACCACCACTCACCTGATTTACTCACAATGAAAAAATCCATCTAAAAAAAATAAATCATTTTTTGTTCACAATTGAGTGTACCATACTTCACTTAGTGATGCTAATAATTATTTCCAATTATTTTTCGTTCAGATTGTGGCCTCTTTGACGCTTATTTCGCATTTAAGAAATCCTTCCTGACTGAGGCAAAATTCCAATTATTGCAAAAGTCAGTTCAATCACCGAAATTAATGCTTCTAACTATTCTCAACTGAACTCAACTGAAATTGTTCAGTTTTAAAAAAATCCTTCCAGACTGAGGTAACAAAAATAATTAAAAAAAAAAAAATTAATTCAACCCTCAAAATTTAATATTTCCAATTATTCTCCTTTGAATACATAAAAACACAACTCTGAACAGTTTAATTCTTAACCACAATAATTAACATCGTTACATAAAAACACAGATCAATTCAGCTAAAATGTTTCATCAAAATTCACAAATTGATTAAATTAATATTCTCGTTTCTTTTCCAACCAACTTTTTTCAACTAAATTCAATTACCGAACTTCTCCCCTCAAAACTTACATGTAACTAAAATAAAAAATCATTATCATCAGAGCCAACCCGCTCTCAACAGAACTCAACGAATAGTCACTTTAAAATAAGTGAACAAAACTCTCTACCCTCATATGAACTATTCTTGAGATAGGATACTCCCCTTTTCCTTCTAGCCTTGCATCGGGTGGGTCATGGGGCCACACATAATTCCATTTCCGATTTTTCTTGAGGTAGGGTACTCCCCTTTTCCTTCTAGCCTTGCATCGGGTGGGTCATGGGGCCACACATAATCCCATTTCTGATTTTTCGTTCCCCAAGTGGCAGGCATTCTCTCACAGTTCTCATTTAACCTCAATCACGTTATTCTAACATTTCGTCATTGACCTCTGGTGACATCAATCAGAATCAAGCCAGTCTTCCGACCCTCCAGAAATTTTTCTGGGCTGCCAGGTTGTCTCTTGATGTCTTTGTCAATCAACATCGCTGAGAGGGCTATTAAGGACTTCTCTCCTTCATCGTAATAAGTTAAATCCATCCTGACCTCTGCCACCAACATCATCACTCCCTGATGCCATGCACACCCCTCTCTTGTTGTTAAAATGCCCGCATCTCGAAATCCCTTTTACGCTTGGATCGCAATTAAGAAATCTTTCTTACGTCTTAACTAGACATTCGCATAATTCCGTTATTTATCTCATCAGTATTATTGATTATCTTTCTGCGCCCCATGATACTTAAAACATTCAAATATACACAATATCAATTAACTTCAACAAAAGAGAAAAATCACACAAACAACAAAAAAAGAATAATAAAAAAACAATTATACAATCACCAAAAGATTTTAAACAAAAAACAATAAAAACTCTTTTTTTTTAAACACGCTTTCTTCTCCACTTTTTAAAACACACATATAATATTTCTTACCCCTTCTCTCTCTAACTCAATAAAATGACAATTCGTACTGATTATCCCGTTCACACAGGCATTTGCACACACACATATAATCTTTCTTACTCTTTCTCTCTATCCCCTCCCTCCCACTATCACTAAGCCAAATTGCACAGACAGCCAACAGAGAACTAAAAGTTCACTTACTGTGATCCTGTTGTTTTCTTCCTTTCTCTCTCTATCTTCTTTGTTGATTCATCGCGTGCTCCTGCAGTCAACGGAAGAGGAAAAAAATTGCTCTTCGATTTCTCCTTTCTCTCTCACTGTTTCTGGATTTCAAAATGCATTCTTTTCTTTCCTTTCTTTCTCTTAACGTTTTTTTTTTTTTCAACCGGGCGTTTTTCTATGTTTTTCAGTGTTCTTTCTCTCTTAAGGTTCTCCTTCTTTTTTGAAATGTCTTTGAGTTTCTTTTCTTCCTTTCTCTTTTTCTCTTTGAATTTTTCCTTTCTTTATTTTTTTTTCCAACCGTGTGTTTCTTTTTAAAGTTTTTTTTTATTTCACTTTACGGTTTCCCCTTCTTACTTCAAGCTTTTTTTTTTCTTCATCCGTCGCCATTTATCTGTCTATCTCTCTTATTACATCTTTTCTTTTCCTGCGTTCGTTGTGGAGATTTTTTTCTTTCTGTCTTTGTTTTTGTGCCCATGGTTACAAAAAAAAATGAGAAATGCTGTCTCACATTTTTCAGATCGATATCCTGGTCACGGCACCACCTGTAACACCCCTCTCTTATGAAGTTACGCAAGGACTCCTGATACTCAAAAGCTTCATAAAACTCAGCTCGTATCGTCTCATACTTCTGGAGGCATCACATTGAATCTGGTATGCTGAAAACGAATAACAAAACTCACGCAGGCAAGAAGGACAACAGACGCTTGAGTTCTATTCTACAAAAGGTTAATTTCACAAAGTTTACAGACCTTTTACATATATGTACACATGAAGTTCTTAGTAAGTTTTTAAAAGTCTCAAATCTCTCTTCTCTTCGGAGATAGCATCAGACGGGTCAGAGGAAGGGGCACGTCTCAGGCAGCGGTGTTGTTACTTCAAGTTCCATGCACTCTGGCTGGAAACTGACTAATTTCGCGCGGCCCTAGCATTAATAGGAGTGTCAGTGTTTGGGGTGGAAAGTTTTCTCAGCCAATCAAATCATGCCATGTACTTACAGAAAAACCCAGACTTCAGGTGACCCCCACGGGTCATCGGCTGTCAGTCAGAGCACCTGGCACTGAGTTTGTCGGTGCCAGACAATTTTCTGTCATCAATTTTGAATAACAAAATATATTTCTCTGACTTCCAAACAATAAGCAATTATATCTATTTTGACAATGAAATAAAATATATATTTATCTTCTACTTTAAGTCCTTGGGATATCTGCCGTTACCCGGGATCTATTAAAGTATTAAAGTAATCTTAGGATAGTTATGTGGTCCCCAATGAGGGGCAAATCGCTCCCTCAGGTCCATCACGTGACACTAACCTCTTCTATCCTTTTCACTTTTTCAATTGAAATTGCTCGAGACAAGGCGTAAAGCCACTTGCTGTAAGAAAGAAGCTACTGGAATACAATAAGGTGTTAAAACAGTGAATTGATTGAGACCACTAGACCAACGAGTCAAACGAGCTGGAATAAAGGAAGCAGGGAATAGATCAGACAATTCTGAAGAACACATGAAGAATGGTATTTATAAAAAAAAAGACTGAGACTAGCAACATCACATCCATGAGAGAGGAGTCGCAGTGAATAAGAAAAGGTAGGAGGGGGCAATCAAATTACTACGTATGGGCAAAATGAATGCCGATGCTCAAAATGTATAAACATTTTAACCCCTCCCTTTACTTAAAAATTCACCAAAATTCAGGAAATTAACCAATTTTAATGGCATTTTCAATATTTATCAAATAATGATCGCTGAATATAATGAACCCATTATTTTTTTTTATTTAAATCTTACTGGAAATGTATTATTTTGTTTGAACAAAAAATACCTTTATTAAAGTTATGAATTTCTGTAGTAAAAAAAAAATGAAAGAATTAATTTTTGCTTTTTTTATGAAAGTAAAGCATCGTAAATTATAACAATTTTTTAAAAAATTATTTAATTTTTACAGGAACATTACGAAAAAAAAGCCTCTAAAGTCTGTATTAATGAATTCGACATAACTTGAAGAAAAATGAATTTCTCGAACTACCGATATTACCATTGAATTAAGCATTGCTTATTTAATATTTTCAGAAAAAAAAATTATAATAGCAAAAATATTTCTACTTTTTTTTTAAATTACAGATTTCACATAATTTTTATATGCAAGATTTTAATAATTTCCTTGCTCGCATAGCTGGCGTAACATAATTTTGATATAATTTCAAACAATAATTAAAAAAAAGATTAATTTAAAAACAGGAACATAAAAAATAATTAAATTAAAAAATGATAAAAATTGATACAAACGTTCAGTATATCATCCTTGCCACCCCTTAAAAGGAAAGTGGAGTATTCCAAAAATAATGAAACAAAAAAATTGTTTCCTCAAGGATGAGAGTTCATATAGAAATGTTGTTTTAATTTGAATAAAATAAAATACGCATCAAGTGCGCTTGAAAGCCAAATCACAACGTAATATTAGAAAAATAAACAAATATTTTACTTGTTTGAAATTTATCACAAATATATTTCGGAGATATACTCCATCTTCAGTGTGTTGTTTTGTTTCTTTTTATTTCCTTTTTTTCCTCCTTGCCATGTTGTAAATTTGGAGAAAGAAGTCTGTAAAGAGCCACGCATTGTTTCTAGTGGTTGTATTTTGAAATGTTTGAACTGTGCATAGGCAATGCGAGAATAACGTCAAGGATGAGAGTTCAAACATTTCAAAATACAACCACTAGATACAACGCGTGGCTCTTTACAGACTTCTTTCTCCAAATTTACAACACGGCAAGGAGGAAAAAAAGGAAATAAAAAGAAACAAAACAACACACTGAAGATGGAGTATACCTCTGAAATATATTTGTGATGAATTTCAAACAAGTAAAATATTTGTTTATTTTCCTAATATTACATTGTGATTTGGCTTTCAAGCACACTTGATTGCATATTTTATTTTTTTAAAAATTGTTGTCGCTGGTAAGGCAACACATTCTTATTCTATATTAATATGTCGAAATAAGTAAAAACATGTAGTGCGGTGGATACTAGAAAGCTAATTAACTAACTAAAAACCCAATCCCAATAGAAGGTGCGTATATAAAAACACAAGACAACCACAAAATTCTCACATAAGCCTGAAGAATCCTAGAGTGGATGAAACGCGGAATATTCAGTGTAGCTTAATCGCCATATATATTTTATAACTTATTATATATATACAAATAAAAAGGAACAAACCGTATTATGTGTTCATCAACGTTTCGTCTTTATTTCGAGATTTCCTCTAATTTTCATCCAGAGGAAGTCTCGAAATAAAGACGAAACGTTGCTGAACACATAATACGGTTTGTTCCTTTTTATTTCTCTATTTTGTCAGAATACTATTTCCATTATTTTCATCATATATATATATATATATGTATGTATTTTCATGGGGCGGGGGGATTAATTTACAATTATACAATTTCAGTTTTCTTGATTTTATGTAGTGTTTCTTTGTATATCACTTCTGTAGAGGTTTCTACCTGTCCGGTAGCATTTGTAGCTCATGTGTATTTTCCTTAATATTTCAACCGTTTTCATTATTGTTATCCATTGTATCTTGTCAGCCATTCCTCTGATTCCAATCTCTCCCATTCTTTTTTCAAAGTTTTTCAAGAATGATCCTAGTACTCCTACTATTATTGGTGTTATCTTGACTTTCTTCATATTCCATATCCCTTTCAGCTCTCTGTCCAGTTCAGCGTATTTGCTCCGCTTCTCGTTTCCTTGTTATTCATTGTGTGATTGCTGGAACGGCAAAATGAACATTCTGGAAGGACTTTTCCTTTTTGTTTACTATTATGACATCTGGTCTTCTTGCTAGGCTGGATTTATGTTTGCATGCCCACGTCTCATAGGATTTTGTGACTTGCATTTTAAAGTACTGCTGCCGGTTTGTGCTTGTACTATTTGTCCGGTTGTTCAAAATGCAGTTGTTTGCATAGTTCCCAGTGCATTGCCTTCTCCACTTGATCATGTCTATGTTTATATTCTTTTTGGGCTGCATCTTCTTCTTTTTCTTCTTTTTCTTCTTTTTCTTCTTCTTCTTCTTCTTCTTCTTCTTCTTATTATTATTATTATTATTATTATTATTATCATTCTTTGTCTTATTATTATCATCACTTTTTTCTTTCTTCTGGAAGAGTGAATTGCTAAAGTCATTTCCTCTAAATGAAAGACTATGTCTATTAAGACAGTATACACAGATGGATGCACAACTAATGGGGAAAATATCAAAACAACTCACACTAACAAAGTCGATAATTAAATTGCTAGTAGTACATATAAGTCTAGATCCGGAAGAATAGTTACATGGAATGAAAAAAAAAAAAAAAAAAAGGAATTCTTTTATTCATATATATAAAAAAAGGCAAAATGTGTGTGTGTATGTACGTTCGCTTTTTGTGTATATCTGCAAAAGGCTTTTTTCCGGCGGGTTCTCAAGGCCGTTGCTCATTCTTAAAACTTTTTATATCATGTCTAAATGATAATATTTATGACTTAACAACGGGAGTCGCGTGTGTATTTAATTTTCCCGACTTTTACCAGCTCGCAACAGTAACTGGCTTGCCGCACAAAACTAGGTCAAACATCACGCTACTTCCTCGCACCTGTATATTTCACTTTATAATGCTTAACTTAACACACTTATCAATTCCTCTCCCCTTGTGGCCGAGATGGTTAGGTGGCTGGCTTTTTTTTCCTTTCGTTTCCGCCTCACGTCAAGGCTTCATGGTTCAATCCTACCTTCCTACTAAAACTTTTCTTTTCTTTTACACCCCCAACTAATTTTTTTTTTCTTTTACACCTCCAACAAAAATTTTTTTTCTTTTACACCTCCAACTAAAATTTTTTTTTCTTTTACATCCCCAACTAAAATTTTTTTTTCTTTTACACCCCCAACTAAAATTTTTTTTCTTTTACACCTCCAACTAAAATTTTTTTTCTTTTACACCTCCAACTAAAATATTTTTTCTTTTACACCTCCAACTAAAATTTTTTTTCTTTTACACCTCCAACTAAAATTTTTTTTCTTTTACACCTCCAACTAAAATTTTTTTCTTTTACACCCCCAACTAAAATTTTTTTTCTTTTACACCTCCAACTAAAACTTTTTTTCTTTTACACCTCCAACTAAAATTTTTTTTCTTTTACACCTCCAACTAAAATTTTTTTTTCTTTTACACCTCACACTAAAAATTTTTTTTCTTTTACACCCCCAACTAAAATATTTTTTCTTTTACACCCCCAACTAAAATTTTTTTTTCTTTTACACCTCACACTAAAAATTTTTTTTCTTTTACACCTCCAACTAAAATATTTTTTCTTTTACACCCCCAACTAAAATTTTTTTTCTTTTACACCTCCAACTAAAATTTTTTTTCTTTTACACCTCCAACTAAAATTTTTTTTCTTTTACACCCCCAACTAAAATTTTTTTTCTTTTACACCTCCAACTAATTTTTTTTTTCTTTTACACCTCCAACTAAAAATTGTTTTTCTTTTACACCCCCAACTAAAAAATTTTTTCTTTTACACCCCCAACTAAAATTTTTTTTCTTTTACACCTCCAACTAAAATTTTTTTTCTTTTACACCTCCAACTAAAAATTTTTTTTCTTTTACACCCCCAACTAAACATTTTTTTTCTTTTACACCTCCAACTAAAATTTTTTTTCTTTTACACCTCCAACTAAAATTTTTTTTCTTTTACACCTCCAACTAAAAATTTTTTTCTTTTACACCTCCAACTAAAATTTTTTTTCTTTTACACCTCCAACTAAAATTTTTTTTCTTTTACACCTCCAACTAAAATTTTTTTTCTTTTACACCTCCAACTAAAATTTTTTTTTCTTTTACACCCCCAACTAAACATTTTTTTTCTTTTACACCTCCAACTAAATTTTTTTTTTCTTTTACACCTCCAACTAAATTTTTTTCTTTTACACCTCCAACTAAAATTTTTTTTCTTTTACACCTCCAACTAAAAATTTTTTTTCTTTTACACCTCCAACTAAATTTTTTTTCTTTTACACCTCCAACTAAAAATTTTTTTCTTTTACACCTCCAACTAAAAATTTTTTTTCTTTTACACCTCCAACTAAAAATTTTTTTTCTTTTACACCCCCAACTAAAAATTTTTTTTCTTTTACACCTCCAACTAAAATTTTTTTTTCTTTTACACCTCCAAGCACCCGGCCAACGTTTTTTTTTTTTAACACACACAATTCCAAACACCGTGGCAATGCCGAGTACCCCCTGCTAGTCTTAAATAACTAAAAATTATAAAAAAACACAGAAAAATATATAGGTAGAAGTAATGCGGTTCACCTGTCGGAATGACAAAAAACTCTCTGATCATCCTAGAAATGATGAGGTGGTGGATGACTCTTGCTGGGAATTTGTTTCAAATGATGCTGGTTTATGCAGAGCAAGCCTCACTCTCTAGTCCGAACCAGTCTGATTCAGCAGCGAGACAAGGTTGAAGCAACTGGAGACCAGGTGGGATGCAGAAGCTTACGGAAGTGTTCCTATATACAACGCCTGGTAATTCTAAATGGTCACCCATCTAGTACTGGCCAGGTTGCACACGTTGCTTAACTTCAATGATCTAACGAGAAGCCAATGTGTCATTGTGATTATGCTGTATATAAATAGGAGCACTAATGAGAAAACAAAAGTAAAGAAAAAATATATAAATTTGTATAAAAGCCAAGTACGTCCAAGGATGGAATACTGCTGCCATATCTGGGCAGGAGCTGCTAAAAACAGCCTATCCTGCCTTGACAGAGTACAAAATAGACTTCGTGGCTTAGTGGGGGGGGATGCCCTTTTATCTACCCTGCAACCTCTCTCCCACAGAAGAGACGTTGCGAGCCTATCCTTGTTTTATCGTTATTTCCATGGCAGGTGCTCGTCTGAGCTCCAATCTCTGCCCCCCCCTCACCAATCCTTCACGAAAAACACCCGTCTAGCTGAATCCACTGTGAAAAATTTCCCCCACTCTTTATCTATGCCTAAATCAAAACGTAGATTCCATGAGCAAAGCTTCTTTCTTAGAACTGCACGCCTGTGGAACTCTGTTCCGTCTGCCTGCTTCCCACCGGACTACAACTTGGATGTCTTCAAGTCCAACGTTAACAAATTCCTAATGAACCGCCCTCTTAAGTAAACACTTCATTAAATTTCCACACTAACGTACTGTACTTGCAATAACCCTTATCCTTGAGTGGCTTCCGGGCCTTGATAAGTGGTGACCACCGTGTGAAAAAAAAAAAAAAATACTGCCTATCTGTTAACTCTGCTAACTCATGAGGAACTATTGTGGTGGATTAGAAATTGATATACAAGATCAACAAGCAAAGGAATATTACTAGCTTACATAGGTTACGCCTTTTCTTTCTTTGTTCCTTTGGCTTACTCTTTCCTCTTCTTTCCTTTTCATTTCTTTCTTTCTTCTGGAAGAGGTAGTCGGTAAAGTCATTTGCTCTAAACTCAGTAAAGCGTCGAATTTGGACAAAGAAGTGTGCACTCAAGTGTGAACTCAACATTTTTCAACCAGGAAAATAAAAAAAAAATGATACCTGTTTGGAATGACAGAGGTGTGAACTCAACATTGCTTGTTTTAAATCACTCGAAAGTAACAAGCCGATACCAAATTAACAAACCTTATAAAAACAGTGGACTGGGCAACAAAATCGGAGTTCTTCAATGATTCCTCATCCTCCTCAAAAATAAAAATAAAAAATACAAAAAAGCAACCTACCCATCCAAGAAACATGACTGGGGAGTCTCAAACTAAAATTTCTTTAAGTATGAGAAGAATTTAAGCTCTAAGAAGGTAAACTCTCTCTCTCTCTCTCTCTCTCTCTCTCTCTCTCTCTCTCTCTCTCTCTCTCTCTCTATCTATCTATCTATCTATCTATCTATCTTTCCCTCATAATGGAACTTTGAAACAAACATTCTAACGCTCCTGTATATTTTTTATTCAAGAAAAACTTTAAATTTTCTCAACAACTTTTTTAGTCTTCTATATATATAAAAGCCAAACGTCTGTGTGTATGTATGTATGTTTGTTTGTAACGCTAAAACTTTTGAAAGACGGAACCAAACTTGACAAATTTGGTATCATATCGAAGCCCCATCACCCGGATGACAAATATCGAAATTTCACGTCAAACGGACCACTAGAAGTTGGTCAACTGATCAGTTATCTTCGAGGGGGGGGGGCCCAAAAAACCTGCCATTAACGCTAAAACTTGAGATGAAAGATTCCTCTCCCCTAAGAATAAAACATATGTTCAATATCTGCTTTTGTTTTTCATTGTTTATACGGTCCCGAGCCCTGCTAGTCTATTATATAAATCTCACCTGTCTCTTTAAATGTATGTATGTATGTATGTATGTATGCCTAAAACTTTCGATAGAGGCAACAGATTATAACAAGATCAGTATCGTTTTGAAGCTCAACCTTTCGGACGACAAATATCGAAAAATTGGCTAAAAACATTAATTCCTTCACCCTCAACTGGGCACTTTTCTACAAGGAGAGGTCACTTTTTTCGCCAATATTTTCAAAAGTAATCCCCTGTTTTCGATTGACTAGCCTTAATTTAAACCTTCACTACTTCCGGTTTCGCGGTGGACGCAACAATAAAGACGTCACATTTTTTTTTCACATTCTTTTCCTCCTCGAGGTATAGGTTCGAGCCTGCCTGCTTACTACCACTTATTTTCTTTTTTTTTTTTTTTGTTGCTCAACACACACCTCCCAACACCCGGGCAACGCCGGGATTCCAGGCTAGTGTAGAATATATTTTACATCTCTGTAAAATTGTTGAAGCTTAAATATGTTTTGTATTCTTAAACTTATGTTTTCTCTCTTTCATTTGCAAAAACGCTATTGTTGAATTTAGCACTTGCGAAACGGTGATTCATTCTCAATATTCCTAAGATTCTTGTTTCTTGTTCTTTATTAGTTTATCTCAGTCGCAAATTTTAGCTTTTTTTTTTTTTTGTTACACAGGAATCACCACTTATCAAGACCCGGAGGCCACTCGAGGATAAGGGTTAAGGGGATATACATTAGTCAGTGTGATTATAGCGTAATAAACATAAGTAGTGAGAATTTTGTAAATTGGATTACTTAGGAGGGACGGTTCATCAAGAACTTGTTTACGTTGGACTTGAAGACAATCAGATTGTAGTCAGCTGGAAAGCAGGCAATCGGAAGAGAGTTCCACATGCGTGCAGTTCTAAGAAAGAAGCTTTGTTCACGGAATCTACATTTAGGTTTAGGCACAGATAAAGTGGGTGAGAAATTATTGATATTGGTTTTGGATAGACGAGTGTGAAAGTTTGGCGAGGGGGGACCATAGATTGAAGCTCAGCTAAACCCTTGCCATGAAAATAACGATAAAGCAGAAACAGACTCGCAACATCTCTTCTGTGGGGAAAAAGGTTGTAGGGGAGAGAAAAGGGTATCCCCCACTAAGCTACGGAGTCTATTTTGAACTCTGTCAAGGCAGGATAAACTGCTTCTATCAGCTCCTGCCCAGATGTGGTAACAGTACTCCATTGTTGGCTGGACCTGGCTTTTTATATAGATAGAGAATTATAGGAGTGAGATATCTACTGGAGCGGTAGAAGGATCCCACCATTTTTCCAGTGACCTTGGCAATGGATTTGATGTATGTGTTCCATTTCAGGTCAGGAGTAAAGTTCAAGCCCAGAAGCTTGTCAAAACATGAGGCTTCCCCAAGACAAGAGCCATTCATTTCAACCGATGCCAGATTGGCATCAGAGCGTAGATGATGTAGAGATAGAAGCTTGGTTTTAGATGCATTAAAAGTAACCAGCCACCTCTTTCCCCATTGTACCACATGCTCAAGATCAGAGGAGAGAGAATATTTTAATTGTTAGCATGGATTTTGAGAATCTCCAAAGATGCTACCATCACCTAAAAATACACTGTCAGAAAACAAGAGCTACACCACAGTCAAATTTGATCGAATAAATAAAGCAATGCTTAAGAATATTATTCTTTTTATTGCATTTTCATCCCAAACTAGACACGGTGCTACTTTGATGTTGGAGGCAACTATCTGGAACATAATTGCAGTAAGATGTCTGTTTGCATTTCTCTTGGACTTCTGCATGTCAGTACAGTCAGGAAAGCAGGAACCCGGAAGGGAATTCCAAAGTTTAGCAGTTCTGGGTAAGAAATTATTAGAGTAGAAGGCTTCTAGCATCTTGGGATTTCTACTGTGTAGGGGTGGAATTTTGCTGCTTGCCAGATTTGTCTGATGTATTTACATTGAGGGGGTACAAGGGCTTGTAGTTTGTTATTAAAATACTCGTAGAACAAAGTGCTCCCATATTTCAAAAGAACTTAAGATATCTGTATGTTAAATTGTTTTTTTTTTTTATTTATTTGCCTCCTCGCGAGGGCAAAGTCAGACACAAGGTCATTTTTTTATGTGGGCGGGAACTGTGGATTGGATTAAATAAAAATAGTCGAGAGAACAATTGAAGTAAAACAGGAAGAAGAAGGAGGGGAAGAAGGAGGAAGGAGAGGATGAAAAAAATATCAAATTAAAACTGTCAAGATAGTGGAAAAAAAAAAAGGTTCTTTTCTCAAGCTTCCGGATGAAACCACTTTCATATGATGGAGAGTGAGAGGATGATGAGAAGAAACCAAATAACAAGCCGTAAAATTGTGGCGTTGTCTTTGGTTTTGATAGAGGCCATTTTGGGGACCACAATAGCATCTTTGAGTGTTGCGAAGAACCACACCAACATTAAATATAGATTCAATATAAATATCATGGTTGTAGCAAAGGAAGAAAATGAAGGATATATATATATATATATATATATATATATATGATGGGACGATTCCAGCATTTTTCCCGATTTCGATACAATTACTGATTCCATACTAAATTGCAGATTCCGATTCTTTAAAAATCTCTAATTATTTAACTATAAAATTGTTATTTTCCCTGATTTTCCTAAAAACACATGTAAAATATGCAGATATTTTCCTAAACATCAAAATACACTTGTGGAGGATGATCTATCGATTTTAGCTTTACTGATATTATAAAATCAATAAATATTTATTATTTTATCATCATTACCAGCAATGGGAGATTTTGCTTTAAACAAAATCAAATCGAAAAAGAAAATTAAAAGAATCATTTTGGTATCTGAAAACAGGAATCAATTTTTCCGATTCTGATTCTGATACCCCCAAATCTTCTGATTTTTCCGATTCCCGATTCCAATTCTGATTAATCGTTCCAACACTAATATATATATATATATATATATATATATATATATATATATATATATATATATATATATATATATATACAAACATATGCCATAATTGACACACCGGTTCTCGTCAGATCACAGAAGTTATGCAATGCTGAACCTGACTAGTACCAGATGGGTGACCATTTAGGAATTCTAGGCACTGTATGTGCTTTCTGCTTATCTCAGCATTGTTTCCCATCATCCTGAACCTCCACTTGCCACTGGTATTTAACAATATCAACTCAGGAGATTGCATCACTCTTGCCACAAAAATTTCATGCACAGGCACCCTTACAGTGGGTATCCATAGTCTGTCAAGATCGAAGGAAGCCACCATATACAAACATGCATAATAAAATGAAAATAAATGAAACATTAATAGAATAGAAGGGTCAACAGGTAGCAAATGCTACTGAGTCACCACAAAACCCATTCCAAATCTGCCCCCGTTATCTAAAATAAATTGAGAAAGAAGTCAGAAAAAAATAAATCTAAAAGAGTGTACAATTTATTAAGAATAATAGCAGAAATCTATTTCCGGTTAAAAATCTACCTTTGATCAAGGAAAATAATTCTTACAATCAGAAATGGTATGGGTGAAAGCAGAGTAAAGACGTGTTTATATAATAAAAAAAAAAAAAACCAAAACCACTTAAATTTATTATTATATATAAATCTGGCAATAATGCATATTAACTTACTTGAGCCATCACTTGTTGCCTATGTAATTTATTTCTCTTTGCCTGATTCTTGTTAGTGTGTAGGAATGTACACATGAGATGAAGAAAACTTGTATGTAAGTCATTGAGTCCTTTTCTTTTGTAACTAGTCTCCCTCAGATCAGAATGCAAGAAAGGGTGTTGTTAAGTGACGTTCTTAGGTGCCTTTAGATGTGGGCGGCTGGTGGAGACTGAAGAAAACTGATTCTGTTGACCAAGTCTTATAGAATTTTCTAAGTTTGCACCGGCTTATTACTTTCACGTGTACGTAATACTTTTTGGGGTGTGGAACGATGTTTCATTGTATGAAAATATTTTTAGTTCACCCGTTTTTATGAAAACTTCCTTGCTTTGGAGAAAGAGGAGGAAAGTGAATTAAAATGGAGCGATGAAAGAAAGAGGATAAGAAATTAGAGCCATTTGCTTTTTAGCATTTGTGGGAATCAATTAGCAACTCAGTCGCCTCAAAACCTATCCCAAACCTGCCTCCACTATCTAAAATAAATTGAGAAAGAAGTCAGAAAAAATAAATCTAAAACAGTGTACAATTTATTTAATAGCAGAAATCTATTTCCGGTTAAAAATCGACTTTTGATCAAGGGGAATAACTCTTAAAATCAGAAAGGGGGTGAAGGCGGAAAAAAGACACATGTTTACATAATGAAAGAAAAAAACATGGCCACTTAAATTTATTGTTATATATAAATCTGGCAATAATGGATATTAACTTACATAAGCCATCACTTGTTGCTTACGTCATGACTAGGGCTAGGACAACAGAATATTCTTTTCATTGTTTTTACTCTCTAGTATATATCCGACACAGTTAGACACAGTTAATCAACTGAGAACCACATCACTCTATATAAAAGATATATAAGATATCAACGCCTATATAATCCAGAGTTCAAACAATGAAAAGAATATGCTGCTGTACTAGCCCTAGTCATGACACGTCATAAGAAGTAGACAGTGTGTGTCAATTTAACGATCCTGCCCAATTACATTCCACGATTTTTTATTTGTTTCATTTCGTTATTGTCTTCAAATATAATAAATAAGAATATTCGTTTGTGCTCATAGTTTAAAAGAAAAAAATAGGTAGATACCTTTCTTGATATTTGGTGATGAAATTGACTTGAACGCTTTGATCTGTTTTCTGGTGGAGTACTGTATTGTACATTTATGTGAGGAGAGGAGTCATGAGCTCCGACGAGAGGAATCATGAGCTTGTAAAGAACAGGGGTTGGCACCGCAAATTAAATTTGGTCCTCAAGTGAATTTTGTTTGGTCTGCCACATTAGTAATTTGCTTTATTCATGCAATGAAATAAAAACTTTTTGTAAAATATGTTTCTAAGTTTGCAACATAATACACACATTTACACACGGGACCCACACATTGTATACAGTCTACGTCGCAAGGAATAGAGCACAAGTAATAACTCGACTCCTTATTTATTTATTTTTTGTAACATTTATTTCCTCATTTTTCTGCCATGCATGACGTCTCATTATGACCGTGATGTCATCCATGTCTCTAACGTGATCATCCTCTCATTTGTATAGTTTTTTACTTTACAGTGACGTCATTTCAAATTTCATATACATTTGCACACATGTGTTCGCACTTTATTACATATATTCTTTTTCTTTTTTGATATTCTTGTAGTAAAATAAGTGATATCGTTTGAATATTGTTATATTATTTTCATCCATTATTTTGTTCAAATGCACAGAAAATTTATTTACATATTAAATTACATTGTTATCCTCCATGAAAATGTAGCCAAGATTGTTTGACCCTCCTTCTATAATTAACACAGCTTTTTTTGGCCCTTACATGCCAAAATGTTGCTGGCACCAGGTATAGAACTTATAAAATGATAAGCTTATAAAGAGAAACTAGGATCTACAAGCTTTCAACAACAGCAAAATTTGATGCAAGGCCATTTAACATGATTAAAGCTAGTCCCTCAGAAGAAGAGCACTCTTGTAAGTACCAAAATAGGCAAAAGAGTCCTATCTGTAATCCCGTGTGAGGGCGCCTAAGATGATTGAAAATTTTCTCTCTTCTCCTATCAAAGGAGGAGGTATTGCCCAGGCTGATGGCATCCCAGAACCGAACCAGCTGTTTGTTTACAAGTTTTTTTGAACCAATGTATTTCAGGTGAAAACATTATATGCTTACACATCATGGCAAAATTGGTATAAGTGCCAAAAATTACTAAAAATAAGCCAGCAGAAAAATAATTACAGCTGAAAATATAGATGATCAAGTTTACCAATTTAAGATGGGCTATAATGCTACATGTATTTTTGAACAAAAAAATCATCCACAATTACATCTGTAAAAAATGGCGGACTCTCAAGGGAGATAAGTCAGTTTGCCACACAGAATTGGTCACACAACTCTTCCATATTAAAACATACAATAAAACTCGATAATTTGACAGATTCTAGTTTTACTTGTAATTATTTTTTGTAGTTCTTTTTTTTTTTTTTTAATTTATACTAATTTCGACGTGTCACATAAATTCGTAATAATATTTTAATCTGCAATGCGTTGTAATGTAAACAACCACCTAGAACGATATGTCATTGCCACAATAAAGGGTTGTTATTCGTCAGATCCTTAGGTTACACAACAGATATCAAAGAGGACATCGGCTGTCATGAGAATAGAATAAGCATTGGAATAACCAGCAGAAATCTACTTCCGGTAAAGGGAGGTAACTCTTATAATCGGAAGTGGGGTGTGTGCGATGAACACGCATGTGTCTCTGTAAGGAGAAAAATAAGGTAAGATTCATGAAAGACGGTTTTTTGTCTCACTCTTTTTTAATTGCATTTTTTTGTTCTTCAACAACAAAGAAAATGTATATGCAGATGTTCTTCTTAAATATAAATGTATAACAGTTCATACATTCTTTTTTTTTTCGAGACGGGAGAGGAAGGGGGGGGGGTCTTTTGTTTTCAGTCTTCATTCATTAATCCGCTTCCCGCTTTCCCGGCGTGTTTTCACGTTCGCGGATTTATTTATTTTTATTGCTTAATCTGAGATTAACTTAAGCCCAAGCAATTAATCGCTCTTTCGTTTTAAACTTGGCTTTTTCTAGGAAAAAAAAAAAAAAAAAAAAAAATCTTAAATGGCAAGTTTATAAAAAAAAAATAAATAAATAAATAAAAAATATTATTAGCTGAATATTTTTTAAAAGCTATCAAATGTTTTCCTTTTTTTTTTTTCTAAGAAAATAAAGGTACTTTTACTTTTTTTTTCTAAGAAAATAAAGGTACTTTTACTATTACTGACTGCGCTGAAATAATAACATTAAGGCCATTCTAAACAGGGGGGGGGTATTTTTTTTTTTTTTTTGTAACTATTCTGTACTTTCACCTAACAATTTTAATAAACGAAAATGTAAAAAAAAAAAAAAAAAAAAAAAAAAATTGAGTATTAGAGCACTTATTGATCCGTGCTGAAATAATAACGTTATTATTTAAAAAGCCATTCTTAACATGGGTAGGGTGTTTTGTTTGTACTTATTCTATACTTTAACCTTACAATTGAATAAAAAAACATAACATAAAACTTTAATTAAACTTGGAAATACGATTTTAAAAAAAATAGCGCGGCCGGGGCGGCGGATCACTAAGTCTGCACTAGCACCAAAAAATTGAATTTAACTTGAAAATACTATTTAAAAAATAGCACACGGTAACATAAATGCATAAGTCCCCCCATAACAATATCTATGCATTTTTTTTTTTTTTTGATAATAAATCTCTAACTGATTTTAATGTTTCGATTTGTCAATCATTTAAGTTTGATTTTTATTTATCCAATGCTTTAATCTATCAAATTTTTAAAATACCTTATATACTTGTAAATTTAAAGTAAAAACAATTTTTCTATTTATTGTAAATTGACGTTTAACTAAAAAAAAATCAACAAAAAGGTCACATACAGAATACGGACCGTGCTAAATAACGTTATTATTACTAAAAAAAAAAAAAAAAAAAATTAAATGGAGATGGATGGGATGATGTTTTGTAACTTTTCTGTACTTTCATATAACAATTTGATGCTTGTGCGTGCTATTTATTATTGGACCGCGCTATTTTTAAATAGTATTTTCAAGTTAAATTAAAGTTTTACATTTTATTTTTATTAAATTGTTAGGTGAAAGTACAGAATAGTTACACAACACCCTCCTCTCCCCATGTTAAGAAAGACTTTCTAAATAGCGTTATTCCAGCACGATTCAATAAATGCCAACAATTTGTAACCATAATTAATAAGTACCAACAATTTAATAAAGGATACTGTAAAACTTGGGTACTAGTGCAGAGAGTGATCCGGACGTAAATAATAACGTTATTATTTAAAAAGCCATTCTTAACATGAGGACGGGAGGGTGTTTTGTACCTATTCTATACTTTAACCTTACAATTGAATAAAAAAAACACATCATATAACTTTAATTAAACTTGGGGGTTTGTATTACTGTACACATAGATTCGAAAAAGTTGTCAAAAAACAAATATATAACAAATAAATGTTATCAAAGGCAAGATAAGTTACTTTTCTACCAAACTGGATATAATTCACGTGTTTTTATTCAATTTAACATGTTTATTCAGCTTGAAAAACATGCAGTGTTTACCGATGTATTGGAAAATTCAAAATGGCGGCCGACTCTCTCTTAAACACGTTAAGTTCGGGAAAAGGTGTTATAAATAATAAACTAGAGAAAATACTGTTAGAAATTCGCTCAATATATATTACCGTGACATAGGTTGACATATATTCGGTGTTTTTTAAATAGTATTTTGTCTAGTTTATTATTTATAACACCTTTTCCCGAACTTAACGTGTTTAAGAGAGAGTCGGCCGCCATTTTGAATTACCCAATACATCGGTAAACACTGCATGTTTTTCGAGCTGAATAAACATGTCACATTGAATAAAAACACAAAAAATATATCCAGTTTGGTAGAAAAGTAACTTATCTTGCCTTTGATGACATTTATTTGTTATATATTTGTTTTTTGACAACTTTTTCGAATCTATGTGTACAGTAATACAAACCCTGGGGGGGGGGCAATTTAATTGATGTGATTTTTGCTATTAATTCAATTAATGTTTTGATTCGGAATAGAGGCCGCTTTTCTTTCAGCAATGAACGAAGTGTGTGCACACGCGCGTAACAACAATAATAAAGTGATGATAAACCAACCGGAAACAATTGGTTTCGAACCAATTAAGAGATAAGGAGGATGCGCTATCGCCTTTTTACCAACTAACCGACGGTTATCTTTACGATTGCTGTTTCCACTTCACTTCCAGTTGCCCTTCCTCATGTTAATGTTTTTGACAACAATGGTATCTACGTATTCCTTGTATTTTAAAGATGATTATATCCAAAAATTACGAAAATCGATAAGGTAGAAAATTATTAAAGAAAAAAAAATTTTGAAAACGATCGTAAGACACAAGAGAGTTCAAAATAGTTGTAATTTTCCGTTTCGATTTAAACAAGATGGCCGCAATTTTTCACTTGCTAACACGATGTTTTTTTTCTTTTTTTCATAATTCAGTAATATTCAGGCAATTTCGACTGCATAATTTGGCACTCACCGTTGTAATTTATTAGACTTGACAAAAAAAAAAAAAAAATTATCTGAAAACTCCATTTATCGATTACAACATTTATTCCTAAGCGTCTGTTTTTCTAAATGATAACGTTATTATTTAGAAAAAAAAGCCCTTAACATTCCCATGTTAAGGGCTTTTTTTTTTTTTTTTTTTTTTTTTACAGTCTTCTCTTACTTTCACCCAACAATTTAGTAAACAAAAGATACCGTAAAAATCAATTAAAAATGAACGGCAACCGGAAGTGAAATGAAAACAATAATCGTAAAGATAACCTTATCGGCTTTAAAACTATACTTATGAGAAATAAGTTGCACAGAAACGTCGACAGTCTTGCATTTAAGTCCCGACACCGTCAAATCACGAATATTACGAATTATTAGTTTTAAAATAAAAATAAAATAACTTATAAAATGAAACATTTCTTAAAAAGTGTATTGTTGTCTTAACAGAAAAACGAACAAAAATAAACTCTGAAGTAATGAACCACGTAACAAAATATAAATTTATACAAAATAAAACAACTTTGAAAATGAAACATTTCTTTAAAAGTGTATTGTTGTCTTATGCTTTTAATAATTCGTGGAAATGCGTGTCCTTTCTCACGCCGTCTCCACAACTCTTCCATTAGATGGGAATGGAACAAATTTTCATATGTTTTTAATATTAATTACATATCTTTTTATTTTAAAACTAATAATTCGTAATATGACGGTGTAAAATACTGATGTGACCCTTCTAGAGTTGTCGAACTTTGCCGGGATTTAACTGCAAGACTGCCGAAAAACGTCTATATTTGTCACGATGAAATCTACAAAAAAGTATTTTTCTATACGAACGTGAGAAGGGCCTTAATGTAAAATTTTACCAAGAAATCATTAAGCCAATTAAACTGATTTTGCCCTGGAATGAAACGGACCTTTCTGTGTAGCTTACTTGCCAAAGTGACAAAAATAAAGATCGACAGCAGGCGATAATTTTTTTTTTTTTTTTTTTTTTTTTTTTTTTGTTAATTAAACTTTGGGTTAAAATGTGCTTAGTATTACGCATGTTATCTGTTTGAAAAACACGTTTTTCACAACATGGGGTCTTACGTGATAACGCCATGTTATTTTGATATATTGCACAACCCCCCCCCCCTCAAAAAGGGATGGACCTGTACGAGAGTGCCCACCCCCTAAAAATGCATGTTTTTCATCTTTTTAAAATGTGTTGAGTTTTTTTTTTCCGACGATTATCATAAATTATACACTCAGCAGAAAAAAATTTTGAAAAAAAAAAAAAAAATGACTTTTAAGAAGGGGTTTCACTTTCTCGTTATATCGTTCTAATCACGTGACACGTCGTTAAAGAAATGGACAGTAAGCAATGTAGTAGAAAGTTATAACGAGGAAGTGAACTCCCTTTCTTAAATATCAATTAAAAAAAAAAAAAAATTTTTTCAGCTTAAGTTTGTAATCTATGATAATCGTCGAAAAATTTAGTTAAAAAGGGTGTAAAACACATATTTTTAGTCACTCTCGTACAGGTCCTCCAAAAAGAGTATTAAAACATCTCCCCCACCCTCCATACGTAAAATGGATTTTTTTTTTAGCTCCAAACAGTTGCGAGAGTAAGAACTTTTTAATATATTCCCTATACACTAATTTCATTTGAATTTTTAAAGAAAGTGTTCAGACCGGCAAACTTTATTGCTACTAAACTCTATTAATGCATTGAGCACTGTTTATATATATATATATATATATATATATATATATATATATATATATATATAATAAAATTTTGTTTATCGTTTTTTCTACATACTTTCTTAATATTTTATAATTTAATTATCCTTTATTTTAATTCTTTATTTCTTCTTTGCTTGGCCCGTTTTTTATCTGCATTTTCTGTTTTAGTCTTTAAATATTCCTATCTATCTAATATATCAATCTACCCACACTTTCATATCTTGTATGTATATGTACTTATATTTTACTATATGCATTTACTTACTTTCTTGCTTTTTCCTAAATTTGCAGATACCGGCCAGCCTCTCCCCTTAAATAACTTTTATTTTTATTTATTTATTGTTTATTTATTATTTATTTTCTGTTTATTAATTAATTAATTTATTTATTTTCCATTTAGTGTCTTTTAACAACTATTGCTTACATTTTCTTAAGTAATAACCTGTACATTTCAGTTGACCTATATTATTTTGCCCTATATATTTTTTCGCGCCTTTTAACATTTCCTGTCTGGGTCATTTTGACATTTGTTTTTCTATTTTATATTTAATTCTATCACCATTTAATTTTTTCCCTCTTCTTCCTTGATCTTTCTTATTTATATTTGTCTCGGCAGCAGTGTGAAAAGCATATCTTATTTTTCTTTTATTAATATTATGGGATTTTTTCCCTTTTCCCGTGTACATATTTGTGAATTATTCCATGGATTTCGGCCTTTGGATTATTTTGGACCATCTTCCAATTACGGGATTTTCTTGGATTTTACTTGTGCAAATGGAAATTCAATTAACTTTCTTGAAGTTATATATTTGGATTTTACCGTCATTGGATTATTTCTTTCACCAGACTATCCATTCACGTGTAATCACCTTTTTCTTCACTTTTTTTTTATCAAGTAAGATCTTTGACTGACTTGTTGTTTCATCAAATACTTTGTATGCAAAATCCGATCCCGCATTTTGCTAATTCCTATCCTCTGATGAGAAGGAAAGTATTTTGTCGAAACTCCGGATTAAGGACCATCCACTTATCAAGTGTTTCTTTTTCAGATTAAATATGTTTTTAACTCATTTTCAAAGTGTTTTTAACATGTTTTATTGACTGTTTGCTCGTATATATGCGTGTGTATATATATATATATATATATATATATATATATATATATGCAGGTTTCATTAAATAGCACAGATAACTCTTGCTTGTTTTTCTTGTAATCCTCCTTTTCTCTTTGTCGGATCATTTTCCGAAGGTTTTTTTTTTCCGAGTGAAAAAAGAAATTTCCCATAATTGCGAACGTTTTCAACCTGCATTGGTCATCCTCGGGAGAGTAGTAAAAAATGAAATTGAAAAATGAAAGTAGCGAGATGAAATAAAAAGACGATTAAAATCGCTTAAAATCATTAAAATACTCGAAAGCACTTGAGTGTGCCCTCCATTTCGTTTTGAGTCTGGTTAATCGTTGGTGTATTAATGTGGATAAACTTAGCTACTTAGCGCTACTTATGTATTGATTACTGTTGGAGTAAGTATTAAACTTAGGAAATTAAAAGCATGTATATAAATTCCTGAATAATTTTCATTAGGGGCTCAATTTTTGCTTAAGCAATATTACCTGGTTGTTTTATCTCTGGAAAATATTAACCGGGAATTATGTATAATTTATTGGATGAAATTTACAAATTAAGTCATAAGTCATAAAATGAAAAATACATACAAGAAACTGAAGGCATGAAGGCTGAAGCCCATAAGACATTTGGGGGAGAGGGGATCAGTGAACGACGGTGCAAGGTCTTTCTAAAAGATCTATAAAACTTTGAAGAATACTCTTGGCTGGCACCATTCACTATAATACCGCATCCACACCGTGGAGTTAAACCTACTTAATAAATTCTCCAAATGTTTTTTATAAAAATTGTGTATATGCGCACGTGTGTATTTTTTAATTTTATTTATTTATTTATTTTTATTTTTTTTACAAATGCAAAAACAAAAAGAAGTTCGCTGAAAGAAGTGTTTGAATTGAATTTGATATTGCAAAATTGGGTACTTGTACAGTTTAATCGAGACATTCAAAAATAAAAAATATCGAAAACAGGTTATATTGTACGTATCTGTTTTGGACTGAAGATCTCCGAAAAAAAATTTCATTTAATTTGATCGAGTAGTTTTTATTTTACTGCAGAAAAATGCGTTTTTATGAGAGCGCGTTGAAGTCAGCCATTATGAAATTTATTGAACACGCCACGGAGAGATAACTCCAGTTAAAGCACCGACACTCCCTCCCCATCTTTATTACTACCTTTTCTTCCTAAAAATCGAACCTTTTGCGCGATATAACAAATTGTTTTTTCGCTGTAAAAAAAAAAACAAAAAAACTACTTGATGAAATTAAGTGAAATTTTTTTTTCGAAAAACTTCGTTCCATAATGAATACGTACAATATAACCTTTTTTCGATATTTTCATTTTTGAATGTCTGTATTAAAATGTACAAGTACCCAAAATTGTAAAAAGTTCATAGTGGGGAAGAGTTAAGACACCAAAAGATTTTATATATATATATATATATATATATATATATATATATATATATATATATATATATATATATATATTGTGTGTGTGTGTGTGTGCGCGCGCGCATTCTCTCGCTGGACGCTGCACTGATTACATCACATCATAAAAAAGAGGAAACGAAAACGAAAACGAAAAAAGGCAATTCTAAGAATTGAATTCATGTTTTATATTTTATTGCTGAAAATTCTAACTTTTATTCATTTATCAAATAATTTATTTCATAAACTAGAACTTATTTTTGTCGTATTTTTTAAAATTTTATTTTTAATTTTTAACTAGTTTTGAAATTTTTTTTTTTTTTTATATCAAACTCTAATACAAATAGAAAACAATGAAATGTATTTGTCAGCGATTTCCCATGTGATCTCCAATTTGTGCGACTTTATGTAAACTATCGGCTGTGTTTATAATATATTTTTATTATTCACGTTTTCTTTGGGTTACGAACACAAACGAACCGTAAATAATTGGCCATTATTAGCATTTAAACTTAATTTTTTTATCGACCGTTTAAAGTCTTTGAAATCACTTTCGAATGGTGACGAAATACAGTTACCATTTTGTTTTATTAACAATGGATTTAAAATAATTACTGACTTGTTTAATCTGTGGCAATCGTTCGAAGTGGATTTGGAACCTTTAAACTGCCGGCTAGAACTAGAATATAAATTCTGACTTTAATCAAAGTTTTTTTTTTTTTTTTTTTTTTTTCATGGGTTTCACCACTTATCAAGGCCCAAAGGCCACTCAAGGATAAGGGTTAATAGGTATACATTAGTCATTGTGATTTTAGCATAGTAAACAGTGGGAATTTTGTAACTTGGATTACTTAGGGGGACGATTCAATTAGAACTTGTTCACATTGGACTTTTTTTTTTTTCATAGGTATCAACACATTATCAAGGCCAAGAGGCCACTCAAGGATAAGGGTTAAAGAGTGTACAGTAGAAATTGGACAATATAATAATCATTAGTAATGAAAATTTGTTAAATTTGATAACTTATATGGAACGGCTCATCAAGAACTTTAAGAAGTTTAAAAGTCAAATTGAGTTTTTTAAGGTACAAGTGGCTAAAACTGTATGGGGCAAGTAATTGAAACCTACTATAGGTAATCTATTGCAAAGAATATCATGGTGGAACAATCCAAATTGGACCGATGAGCCATGATCATCGATGTCTGCAAAAACGGACCTGATACACGAAGAGGAGGATTATGTTTCAGGTTCATTTGTGCTAATCTGCAAATATTTTTGTGCTAGTTCAGATAGTGGACAGATTTTTTTTTTTTTTTTTAATGTCGCTTTAAGCAAAAACAATATTACGTGTCATGTCGAAAATGGTAATATATCCAAAACTTACGAAAACTCATTGAGTGAAAAAAAGTTATTTATAGTAAGGTAATTTTTATGGAAAATTGGGTAAAATTGTATTTTTCTTACATGTTTAAAAAAGGCGTTGAAGAGTTCACACATAAGGGTCATAACTCGGAACGCATATTTTAGATTACATCATAATGGCGTCGAACTTTTGTACCCTATTGCGATTTTTTTTTTTTTTTTTTTTTAAACTAAAAATGCAATAGTAGTTATTCTGCTCGGTGAATTTTCCTAATTTTTGAATATATTACTATTTTCGCCAGGACAATTAAGTAATATGGTTTTTGCTTAAAATGACAAATTTAAAAAAAATCTCTCTCAACAAGCACCAATATTTTTGTACGTCATCTCAAACAAAACATATTGCCATTGAAGCATAAAGGGTCTGCCTGATTTATAGGGAGTGGGGGCAACTTGAATGTGGAGTTGAGTAGTAAGTTATCGTGGAAACAACATTCTATCCCTAATAGTGGCATTACATAGATATGAGATGCTGATACATGTGATAAGCTTTCTAACCCAGTGAAGAGAGCTTACCTATCGTCTTTGCAGCAGACTTGGTAACATTTTTCACTTCATGTTTTAATGTACTTGCAATAACCCTTATCCCTGAGTGGCTTCCGGGCCTTGATAAGTGGTGACTACTGCGTAAAAAAAAAAAAATGTTCCCTGATAATGTCAAGCCAAGGAGTTAAACCAGACTCCCAGTAAGTGTGTTATCGGCCCTGGCAATAGGTGGTTGAAAAGGTTCATATTTTTTTTTGGGGGGGGGGGGCTTGGTTGTGGTAGCATTAAATGTGACCATCCGTTTGTGGCCCCATTTTACTACAGACTGGAGGATCATTTTCTGTGGCCATTTTGTTTTTGATTTAAAAAGTAAAACTACATACAGATAATTAATAATAATAGCCAATAGTGATGGGACGATTTAATATTTTTATCGATTACATACTAAATTCCCCAATCCAATTCTTTATGAATCTCTAAATATTTAACTTTAAAATTATTTATTCCTGATTATCATTATAAAAAAACACGTTAAATATGCAGATATTTTTTTAAGCATAAAAATATACTTGTGCGAGGGATAATCTATAGATTTTAGCTTTTACTGGTAGTTTAAAATCAATAAATATTTATTATTTCATTATTACTATCAACATTGCTTAACTTATATGATCTGACGAGATTGTGATTTTGCTGTATATCCCAATACTAATAAATAGTACACCATATGCTAATTAACCGAAGAATAAAAATGAGATCCTACGTTTTTAGGTGATTACATGTAAACACATTGAAACGCTTGTATGCATTCATTAAAGATGTAATAATAAAAAAAAACAATTATTTTAAAGTGGGGTATATGTTTTGCATATAAATTTAACATAATTTTAACTGATTTTTGAACCAGCAGTTTCTAACTGAATAATGTTTTAAAGAGATGATTCATTTCTAAGAAATACAAAACGGCCATTTCTAAGAAATTGCACTTGAAAAAGGTTGTGTTCAAAATGTTTTTGATGATGACCTACCCTCTTAGTGCAGCGTAAAAAAAAAAAAAAAATATGACCTCTTGGAAATAGGCATGAACAAAACAACTACCCTTTCTCCTTAACATGCATGAGCACACACACACACACTTGATTTCCAAGATAGTTAAATCTTAGGCATTTTATTATTATTAAAAAAAAAATGAGTTCTGTCCTTAAAGCACTGTTTGTTTGGAAGTGGGTGATCATTTTTTTTATTTATTTATTTATTTTTTTAACTTTTACGATAAACTGATTACATACTCTAAAATGTAAACATTTTTCTTCTAATTTATTTTTATCATATTTTTGTTTCTTTTCAGGCTGTTTACATTTAATTGATTAAAAAAAAAAACACATTTTTTTGTTTTCGTGCTGGGGGTGTAATTAGTATTACAATGTATGGATATAATACAAATTTTTTTATAGGATTTTTTATAAATTTTTTTTTTTTATTATAATTCATTTTTATTTCAACAAATATGCGGTTAATCTATAATATAAATGGTAGTTGTATGTGTGTCCAGCTAAAAGTAAAACACTACAAAACAAAAACCCACAAAGTTGATATAATCTTGATCAACATTGCCGTGAATGAATGAATGATTTTTAGAATTAAAAGAAAATTATTTCTTTTTTTTTTTGCAGGGAGGGGGGTATGAACTGGACTAGGTGTCATAATGGGGGGGGGGCAGTCTTCCAACCATTTTATGTACTAATTTGTGAGGAAAATGGTTATTCATTTCTCAAGTAATTCATTATATAAAGGAAACTTGTCTGTATATTTATGTGAACATTCTGAGAGGAATGGACAGGTTGGAAGAGAGCTGGAGAGAGATAAAGAGGTAGAAGTTTTAATAAAAATATAGACGCACGTCCACTCTAATTTAAAAGAAAAGAAAAATCCTTATGCACCTACCACAGAATAAAAATGTCATAGTCTAAAAATCACATAGATTAATCATATTTTTTTTAACTAAGAAAACCAAATTTTATGATTTTCTTTTAAATAGTAAATCATAGCCATTAAAGGCTGATTTTGATCTCGGTAGTTCGGATTGAGTTGTCCCCCTTTATTGATTAAAAATGGCAGATCAAAACATAACTTTATCTCTTACTCATAAAATTTGATTTTCTTAGTTAAAAAAAAAAAAAAAAAACTACTTGATCAATTTTTTTTTTTTACATGATTTTTGGAATATGACATTTCTATTCCGTAATGGGTACATACAGCATAAATATTTTTTTTATTTTTGTATTTTAAATAGGTTGAACTCTGAACTTGTGACAAAATATACTCCGCTTTGCCCTGGACAAGTAACCCTGCTGTTAACAGATAATTTCCATCTAGGTAAATCGGACACCCTATTGTTGTAGTCATTTAAGTAGGATATCAGTGAAGCAAATCCTTTCGTCTCGCTTTCAGAATTTTAATTTTCGTTTGTGTAAACTGTGACGTATTTTTCATTTGCAACTTATTTTTACTTATTTTGTTTTTACATTGTAACAATGATGAATAGAAAAAAAACAAAAAATGAAGAAATAAAAATTTCCAATAAGGATTGGCCAATCAAAATGTCATCTTTGAAATAAATAGTGAATCTCTTTTCTTTATGTGACTAGTCTGGTTGCCCGGCATTGCCCGGGTGTTTGTGGGTGTAAGTTGAGCAAAAAAAAAAAAAAGTTGTAGGCAGGCAGGCTCCAACCCGTGACGTGAAGGCGGAAAAGAAAGTGAAGGTGTGTGTAAGGGTGTTTGTTGAGCAAAAAAAAAAAAAAAAAGAAATAGTAGTAATGAGGCTCGAACCTGTACTGTGAAGAAAGAACAGAAAGTGAAAAAAAACAAAACATGTTTGCCGTTGCATCCATCGCCAAACCGGCAGTGACGTAGGTTTCAATTAAGGCTAGACAATTGAAAAGAGGCAATGAGAGACTTTTGAAAATATTGGCGAAAAAAGCGCCCCTCCCTGTAGAAAAGTTCCCAGGTGAAGGAATTAATGTTTTTGGCCAATTTTTTTATATTTGTTATCCGAAGGGTCGAGCTTTAAAATGATACCGATCTTGTGAAAATTTGTTGCCTCTGTCGAAAGTTTTAGGCAAACATACTTACATACATACATACATACATACATTTAAACAGACAGGTGAGATTTATATTATAGATGAGCAGGTGTTGTATTTCTGCTGTGCTTACAAGAATGATGACCTGCTGATACATGAAAATACTAGCATGGCTACCTGGCATTGCCTGGAAAAATTTTTATAATAAAACTTCTATGTCTCTTTCCATCTCTTTTTCTCTCTCTCTGCACCCCCTCCTCTATTTTACTCCTCCCTCCACCCCCTCCTCTATTTTACTCCTCCCTCCACCCCCTCATCTATTTTACTCCTCCCTCCACCCCCTCATCTATTTTACTCCTCCCTCCACCCCTCATCTATTTTACTCCTCCCTCCACCCCCTCATCTATTTTACTCCTCCCTCCACCCCCTCCTCCATTTTACTCCTCCCTCCACCCCCTCCTCCATTTTACTCCTCCCTCCATCTCCTCCTCCATTTTACTCCTCCCTCCATCTCCTCCTCCATTTTACTCCTCCCTCCATCTCCTCCATTTTACTCCTCCCACCACCCCTCCTCCATTTTACTGCACCCCTCCATTTTGCTCCTCCCTCCACTCCCACCTCCCTTTTGCTCCTCCCTCCACTCCCACCTCCCTTTTGCTCCTCCCTCCACTCCCACCTCCCTTTTGCTCCTCCCTCCACTCCCACCTCCCTTTTGCTTCTCCCTCCACCGTTTTGCTCTTCCCTCTCCCCAATCCATTCTTTTTCCTCTACCCATCTCATTCCTCCCTAGGTGGACTGTTACGTGCTTGTGTCTAGGGGATATTAAATGCACAACAAGTATAAATAAAACTCTAAAATTTCAGTTACGAAGAACAAGAAATATTTATTGTACATAAATAAAGTCAAAAACAAGGAAAACTTTATTTTAAAATAAAGAATAAACGAAACAATATATTCAAATATTAAATATGCTTTTTGTACTACTAGAGATTTGAAAGCATTTGGCAAGACCTAAGGGAGATAATCAGGTTTAACTTCAGTCTCATGTTTTTATTGAGACAAAAGATCAAGTAAAACATAATATTGAAATAATTTTTTTTGGTCAGAGAGAAAGACAAATCTTTATATTTACCAAAAGTCCAGTTTTTCTTCAAGGGATGCAGGTTACTGATCCTTTTAAATAGGTTCCTTTCGGCTGGAGAATTATCCTAAAAATTTTGCTGGAGTTAGCAGTAGTTAGCATCTTAGCTCTTAACTGCATAACTAAAGAGTTTATGCAAACAGCGTTCTTTTATAGTTTTGGTGGATGGCACATTCTAGTATGATTCAAAATAGAATACTTTAATATTCTACATCTTAGAACATTCTAGAATCTCTCCAAAAAAGACATTTTTTATTCTATAATTATGTAATTTTTGATAGTATTGGTTATACATTTTGATTATTATTATAAGAAATGGTAATATCTTAATACTTTTATGTAAAAAATGTCCTCCCATAACAGGGCATATGCACAGACAACTCTCCATTATATAACAGCTTCCTCCAGAAATGAGTTGCCGTTTTCTTTGTAAATTAGTACATATTAACACTGAAAAACTGACCCTTTTTCCCTTGACAAAAACTGATCTAGTTAACCCCAGAGAATGAATAAATTTCTCTAAATTTTACATATTATTCATCCGGGGCAACACTGATCAAGAAAATACCAATTTTGTTGGTATTTATTTTATTGCCTTTTTACTTTTAGCCGGACATACAAACTTGCACACATATATAACTGCCCTTTATATTAAAGATTAAAGAAGATAACAATATATTGTTATTGTTTGTAATCGATTGTTGGTTGTTAGAAGTGAGATGTATGCACAGGAATTTGACGGGTTTATTTTTCTCAATGCCCAATCGTCCACCAAAGAAATATTGCAATATATTCATTTTTAAACAGTCATAAATTTAGATTTCAATTTCTTGTACATAAAATACATTATAATTCAAAGTTCTCTAAATTTTCTTTTAATGGATACATGGCATTTTTAAGGAATTGCAGCATATTTATGTGCGTTTACTGCAGATTATTTGGAGGCCATTAATTTCTGGAGATATTCTGATTCCTTACAGAAAAATACACTTATAGTAAATTTCATTGCTTAATCTTGTGTTTTAACAAAGATATAACATTTTTACTGAAAAAGTAGTATAAAAAATGTGACAAAACGCATATGGTCTTAAAGAGGGAAAAATATCCAAAAGTGAAAGGCACAAAAATAGTCATAACTTAATTTTAATCCGATTCAAAAAAAACAAAAACGTTTCATGTTTCTTTCTTAGATCATCAAGCTCTTTCTATGTATGCTATTGTTGAGATATTTCAAGCAACTTCATTTTTTTCATGTGTATTGTTAATGACGGTTAGGAATAAAGATTCAAGTATTGATCTCTTGATAATAACTGGGTAGCAGATATATACTCTAATATATTTCACATTGTCTGCTCAATTGGCAATCGTTACTATGTATTATTGTGATTACAGGACGCAGAATTGTTTAGTTTGAAACCATTTGTTTTCAGATGTGGCAATAAAACGGATGTAACACGTGTCATAAAAATGTGTGAAGTAAACAATTTGTCAAAAACCACAGATGGCACCCCCAACATGGTTGACTGTGATGTAGGATTTCTAAAGTGTTCTACAAAATGAGATGATTTTTCAATGCATTTACTCTGTGCTTGTGAGGGTTGAGGGTATTTGTTGCATGGAGAGAAATGATGTCAGAATTATATAATGGATGTGATGTGAGTCTTTAAGGTGGGTTTAATTAAATCTGATAATCTCAGAGAAAGATTAATCTGCACAATATGGGGAGATGTGTGCTCATACAACGGGACTTCATGATTAACTAATGTAGGATTTCTAAGGTTTTTTGAAAAATATTTTTGTGTTTTTTTTTTTTAAATTTTTTTTATTTCAACACATTAACACTAATTTATAGCCTGTACTTATGAGGGTTGAGAATATGTGTTGCATGGAGAAATATGTGCCTTAAAGACAAGTTTGCATCTGATGACCTTAGAAACGTTCTGGACATTATAGGAAGATTTGTGCAGAACGAGAAACTGATCGTATGGCCATGTTAAAAGAATTAGTTAGTGGATGTAGAACAGTTGAGGTAGCAGGTTCAGTTTGTAAAAGAAAGCCAAAGAAAACATGAAAGGAAGTGATAAGATTGAACGACAGAATGAGGGATGATAAAAACCTGGCCAGAGATAGGTTAATTTTTTTCCAATTTGTTTTTTTTATATACTTAAAGAGGCACCTGGTGTTGCCCAGGAATAAAAGTTGTTTTTATATATAAGAAAGCGAAAACAAAACCCATTTAGAAGCGTTCTTTTGAATCGGTAAAACCATATTTTATTTCATTATTCTTAAAGCAATTTTTATCGGAAATTCTGGAAACGTCCGATTAAATAAGAATTATCTTCATTAGATTCCTCATAAGATCTCATAATGGAAAAATCGTTTAATCTTGTTATAGGGCTTTGTTTTAAATAAAATATTGTCTTTACTCTTTATAGATGGTAGGTGAAAACCAAAATTTCAGTCTGATTTGGACTTTTAAGAATGCTATGAGTCCGTCAGATTTTTTAAATTTCCAAAGAATCTACAAACAGTCAGAATATTGGAAGACTTTATTAAAAACAACTCGGAATCAGATATTTTGAAATTCTAAGAGTCTGACCTTATCCCTTGCAACTCCACAACCCTGGCGTCAACATAGACCTCATATCATTATAAATTTGTATGTATTAACATTGAATCACAACTTTTAAGCAGCTTGATTCTGTTGACATCAGTTTTCCCAGTACGAGAACCATCCGATTATCCAGAAGGGAGTTGGAGAGGTAGTGAGTGCGGAGATTGCTAATAAGCCTAATCCGTGCTTGGAAAGTTCTGTGTTGCTCTACAGCAGCTTTCCTGTCACTTTTATGTTTTCAGGGCACCGTTATGAACAGCAGCCCGCCACTTGGTCCTATTTGAAACTGTCTGCTCCCATAATGACGAATCAACATTGAAGGCTTTCAGTGATGCCTTTAGAGTATCTTTAAACCGTTTTCTCTGGCTGCTATAGAAGTGCTAGTCCTGGATATGACCTTAAGCTATATCCGATAGTGAGGCCCCAGCTTGTGGGTTTTGGGGAGTGTGGAGCCACCCTTTAATTGCCATTGCTTCCAGGTCCACTCTGACCTGGAGTGATAGTACCTGTTAGGGACCCAACAATGGGTTAAATAGAAACCGACTTGAAAAAAAGACCCAAATATATTCTATTAAAATATTTTTCTTCAAAATCACTGGATTCAGCATTAAATAACCTGAAAAGGGTTGATATGCCATAAAACAACCAACCAACCAACCAACCAAGCCATAGAAGTGCTTGCCATGCTGGAGCTTACCAAACAGAAGCTTCCTGTAGTTTAATATGCGAGCTACATGTACTTACAAGAGGAACTTTTTTTTTTTTTTTTTTACATGGAGGTCACCACTTATCAAGGCCCGAAGGCCACTCAGGGATAAGGGTTATTGCGTGTACAGTAATCAATGAGATAGTATTGTAGTAATCATTAATATTTTGATAGTGTCTTACTTAAGGGGGCGGTTTGTCAGGAGTTTGTTTATGTTGGATTTGAAGACGTCCAAGTTGTAGACGGGTGGGAAACAGGCAAGCGGCAGAGAGTTCCACTGGCGTGCAGTTCTAAGAAAGCTTTGCTCATGGAATCTGTTTGGATTTAGGCACAGATAAAGAGTGGGAAAGATTATTGAGAGTAGTTTCAGCCAGACGAGTGTTTCTTGTGAAAGATTGGCGAGGGGGGGAGACGAGGGATTGGAGCTCAGACGAGCACCTGCCATGGAAATAGCGATAAAACAAAGACAGCCTCGCAACGTTACTTCAGTGGGAGAAAGGCTGCAGGGAAGAGAAAAGGGCATCCCCCACCAAACTACGAAGTCTATTTTGTACTCTGTCAAGGCAGGATAGGCTGTTTTTAGCAGCTCCTGCCCAGATGTGGCAGCAGTACTCCATTCTTGGACGTACTTGGCTTTTATGGAAGTTGTTAACACGCAACAGTGAAAGTGTAGGTTTGGAAATGATTGGATTTTAACTTTGCACTCTCGGTTCGTTGGTCCGCATCAGTATTGATTTCAATACCACTATCTCATAATCATCTTAGAAAGTTTTCAAATGTGTAGACACAGTGGCCTAGAAAGAAAATGGCCGCTGAGTTCTTAGAATGTGCCTAACAAGTTTTGTAATTATGACAACGATTTCATGCAGATTAAAAGAATAACAATATTCCAACTTGTCATGAAGTCGTCTGACAATTTCAAAATGATTCAATGGATTGCTAAGCGTTGCTTAGTAACCAATTCTTAGAGATGTGGAATCTAATTTACCATGTGCATTGAATCATTATTTGTAAATGGTTGGAGATGGAAATGTCAAAAAGATCAATTTTGACGTTCAATACAAAGAAACGCTTTTTTCTTTTTTTTTTTTTTTTTTTTTATGAAGCAAAGTTGCAAAGAATTATTTTTTATAATTTATATGTTGAGTAGGGATTTGTTTCAATTTGGACATAAAACTCAAACTTAACAGCCATTTTTCTTTCTAGGCTGCTGTGTCTTCACGTTACCAATGTACACCCCTTTTATTAAAAATGGCGAAAGGTAAAAGAAATTGTGCTTTGCCATTATTTGTAATAATATTCATATAATAATACCATCTAAATCAGTAAGAACAATTCAAAAAAAAATGTCTCATTATGGATATAGAGTGAAATATTTCTTTCCAAATTGATTTTAAATGGAGGGGCGGCTGATTCGCTTTCTCTTTAATATTTGAAATGGTTTTGTCTGTCAGTTGTTTTACTTGCTAACTTTTATGCGACAAGACGGATATGTATTTATAATAAATATACAAATACACATTTGTCTTTTTTATAGTGGAGGATGTCTGACATGATGTTTATGCGTGCTTGTGGGAATTTAGAATGTGATTTTGAAGCCTTGAAAATGTCAATTCCTTAGAAATTTCACACTAGAATTAAAATTATAGGCCCAAATCAAGTATCTTGGTTCATTTGTATTGCTTCAAGCAAACCCAAAGATAAACGTGATTCATAAATATATGCTTGGAATAGAGACAACTTTGTTTTTATGCTGCAAAACTAGGAAATTACAAAAAGTATGAAGATAAAAAAATCCAGCATTATAATTAATTTGTATTGTTCAAACTATTATACTCATCTTGGTTGCTATCTTTCCAATGTTTCAGCCGATGTAACCTTTGTCCTTCTTAAGGTGATTCATGCTGAGTAAAAAAACTCTGGAATTGGTACATAATTTTGAAGTACACGCTTTATTTGGTCAATTTGCAGTTTATGTCCAAATTAACAATCACCTTTTAAAATGACGACTTTTACAGGTTTTCGGTAACCCTCTTGATTCTCATTTTTATATGCGTGCATATTCCATAGAAATTCTGCATTTGCTTTTTTTGCTAAAACATAACTCGATTTATGTTAAACTAGCCTGGATACCCGGTGTTGCCCAGGTGTTTAGAGGTGTGTGTTCAGCAAAAAAAAAAAAAAAAAAAAGTGGTAGTAGGCAGGCAGGCTCGAACCCATACCGTTAAGGTGGAAAAGGACAAGAAAAAAAAAAAGCGACGTCTTTGCCATTGTATCTATCGCCAAACTGGAAGTCGCGAAGGTTTAACTTAAGGCTAGTCTATCAAATAGAAGGGATGACTTTTGAAAATATTGGCAAAAACAGCGACCCCCTCCTCCCTGTAGAAAAGTGACCAGTTGAGAGGGGAGGAATTAATGTTTTTAGCCAAATTTTTTGATATTTGTTATCCGAAAAGTCAAGCTTCAATAACGATACTGATCTTGTGAAAATCCGTCGCCTCTGTCAACAGTTTTAGGCAGATATACAAACATACATACATTTAAACAGACAGGTGAGATTTATATTATAGATGTTGGTATGGTTCTTGGCCTACCTAAAGAGGCTATCATCATCGAAGATGGCCTCTACCAAGGCCAGAGACCTTGCTACAGATTAAATGACGGTTCAATTTGCAGTTTGTTTTCAATTTAACACTCACCTTTAAAATAAAGTTTAAAGCTTTTCAGGTTTACTGAAAACAAATATCACATTTAAAACTGTCACTGACAAATAATTTACCTGATATTAAGACATCGTTTTCCCAATGTGTTACTTACTGGTTTTCATTTGTCGCCATCTTGTTTTACTTACGTTGAAGGAAAGTTTTGTTTACACGCATGCACATTATTTTTTCATCTGAAGTTTACGAAAAATATGGTGACAATATATCAGTTTAAAAAAAAAAACAACACAATGTCTTAATATCAGGAAAACTATTTGTCAGCAACAGTTTTAAATATTTAATTCATCATTTTTTTTTTAAATTTATTTATTTATTTTTTTTTTTTTAAGGTGAATGTTGAGTTGAAAATAAACTGCAAATTGACTTTTTACTTAATCTGTGGCATGGCCCCTGACCTTGGTAGAGGCCATCTTGGATGACCATAACCTTTAGGTTGGTCAAGAAACACTCCAGCATTTAATATGAATCGAGATATCAGGATTATGTTTAAGCGAAAGAGCATATGGAACATGTATGCATATAAAAATGGAAATCTAAAGGGTTACCTAAAAAAATGAACAGAGTTTTGTAAAAGAGAAATGAAGAAAAACGAAATTTTATAACAAAGCATTTCTATACAAGAAATAAGGATAGAAATCATTTTCAATTAATAAAAATGTTCACATTACAAATACGTGTTTGAGTAAAAAAAAAAAAATTAAAAAAAAGTTCAGTAAATGTATGTGTGTATGATGTTTACCTTGTTCTTGTTTTAATTTTCTTATCACTTTGTTTTTTCTGGGGATAGAGCATTCTACCGGATGACAAACATTCTCCCATTAGGTTTAGTCACTCCAACCGAGAGATCTTTTTAGGATTCTAACCATCCCTTTAATTGCTATTGTTTGTATTTGTTTTTTTTTTTTGTTTTTTTTTCTAATTTTCTTCCTTTGAAGACTGTAATGCTGGGTATGGGGCAGCCAAACTAGCTGCCAACATTGCTGTGCAAGTAATTCGTTTCTGTTCACCTGATTCGTTAGCATGTAAACGTCTGAACACGAGAGGGAGAAGCTTGTATGTGAGTCATTAAGTTTTTTCTACCTCCTTCTTCGGGTCCTGGATATGACCTTAAGCTATATCCAGTGGTGAGGCCCCAGCTTGTGGGCTTTGGGGAGTGTGGAGCCACCCTTTAATTACCATTGCTCCCAGGTCCACTCTGACCCGGAGTGGTAGTACCTGTTAGGGTCCCAACTATGGGTTAAATAGAAACCGATGTGAAAACAACAAATATATTCTGTTGAAATTTTTTCTTCAAAATCTTTGGATTCGGCATTAAATAATCCGAAAAGGGTTGATATGCCGTAAAACAAAAACAACCAACCAACCTCCTTCTCCGACCAAAAGCCAGAAGTGGGTGCTGAACAGACGTTCAGGAGCCCTCCTTAGAATTCTGTGTCTCTAAGATTTCGGCTGTTTGTTCTATGAGAGTTTTTAACTTTGTGTCAGCTTACTACAGCGATGTATGTGTTACTTTCTGAGGTTTGGAATGATTTTCATTGGTTGAAAATACTGTAAGCTCACATGTTGATGCTAAAACTTAGTAGCTTTGAGGAGTAAGTAAGAAAGCGAATTTAACAAAACAGAATGAAAGAGTGTAGCAATTATAGCCACTTGCTTTTTAATGTTAACAGTAATCTTTTTTGATTTCACTACAGATTCACAAGGGTATATCGTTCTTATTCCATCAGTCATAACCAGGTACAAATGTTAAGTAAATTCTATTTTATTTTTAGTATTGTCTGTAGTGATGATTGAACTTTCAACTTATAGTGAGAACTGATTGTTACTTAATGCCTTTTATCCATTGTACCAAGATGAGAATTGTAGTCCAATTCAAATTATCGATGATATAAAAAAAAAAAAAAAAAATTCTGACCTATGATTGATTTGCTTGGGAAAGACTGATTTTTATTATCCCCCCACCCGTCATATCAAAGTACCTATATTTCCTTATCAGCTATGATGAGTCATAGAAAAACAAATGTGTACTGGTTGGCAGCCTGAAATGACAAAAGGTGCAACCAACGTTCTTTTCTGTTGCATTTGAATTTTTTTATTGACAAAAGATGATTGAAATGTCTACAAGTGTAAGTTACCACGTTTTGCCTCTCTTTGGTTTCCCCCCTCTCTCTGTGTGTCTCTTTGGTTTCTCCCTCTCTCTGTGTGTCTCTTTGGTTTCCCCCTCTCTCTGTGTGTCTCTTTGGTTTCCCCCTCTCTCTGTGTGTCTCTTTGGTTTCCCCCTCTCTCTGTGTGTCTCTTTGGTTTCCCCCTCTGTCTGTGTGTCTCTTTGGTTTCTCCCTCTGTCTGTGTGTCTCTTTGGTTTCCCCCTCTGTCTGTGTGTCTCTTTTGTTTCTCCCTCTGTCTGTGTGTCTCTTTGGTTTCCCCCTCTGTCTGTGTGTCTCTTTTGTTTCCCCCTCTGTCTGTGTGTCTCTTTGGTTTCTCACTCTCTCTCCGTGTCTCTTTTGTTCCCTCCCTCTCTCTCCGTGTCTCTTTTGTTCCCTCCCTCTCTCTCCGTGTCTCTTTTGTTCCCTCCCACTCTCTCCGTGTCTCTTTTGTTCCCTCCCTCTCTCTCCGTGTCTCTTTTGTTCCCTCCCTCTCTCTCCGTGTCTCTTTTGTTCCCTCCCTCTCTCTCCGTGTCTCTTTTGTTCCCTCCCTCTCTCTCCGTGTCTCTTTTGTTCCCTCCCTCTCTCTCCGTGTCTCTTTTGTTCCCTCCCTCTCTCTCCGTGTCTCTTTTGTTCCCTCCCTCTCTCTCCGTGTCTCTTTTGTTCCCTCCCTCTCTCTCCGTGTCTCTTTTGTTCCCTCCCTCTCTCTCCGTGTCTCTTTTGTTCCCTCCCTCTCTCTCCGTGTCTCTTTTGTTCCCTCCCTCTCTCTCCGTGTCTCTTTTGTTCCCTCCCTCTCTCTCCGTGTCTCTTTTGTTCCCTCCCTCTCTCTCCGTGTCTCTTTTGTTCCCTCCCTCTCTCTCCGTGTCTCTTTTGTTCCCTCCCTCTCTCTCCGTGTCTCTTTTGTTCCCTCCCTCTCTCTCCGTGTCTCTTTTGTTCCCTCCCTCTCTCTCCGTGTCTCTTTTGTTCCCTCCCTCTCTCTCCGTGTCTCTTTTGTTCCCTCCCTCTCTCTCCGTGTCTCTTTTGTTCCCTCCCTCTCTCTCCGTGTCTCTTTTGTTCCCTCCCTCTCTCTCCGTGTCTCTTTTGTTCCCTCCCTCTCTCTCCGTGTCTCTTTTGATCCCTCCCTCTCTCTCCGTGTCTCTTTTGATCCCTCCCTCTCTCTCCGTGTCTCTTTTGTTCCCTCCCTCTCTCTCCGTGTCTCTTTTGTTCCCTCCCTCTCTCTCCGTGTCTCTTTTGTTCCCTCCCTCTCTCTCCGTGTCTCTTTTGTTCCCTCCCTCTCTCTCCGTGTCTCTTTTGTTCCCTCCCTCTCTCTCCGTGTCTCTTTTGTTCCCTCCCTCTCTCTCCGTGTCTCTTTTGTTCCCTCCCTCTCTCTCCGTGTCTCTTTTGTTCCCTCCCTCTCTCTCCGTGTCTCTTTTGTTCCCTCCCTCTCTCTCCGTGTCTCTTTTGTTCCCTCCCTCTCTCTCCGTGTCTCTTTTGTTCCCTCCCTCTCTCTCCGTGTCTCTTTTGTTCCCTCCCTCTCTCTCCGTGTCTCTTTTGTTCCCTCCCTCTCTCTCCGTGTCTCTTTTGTTCCCTCCCTCTCTCTTCGTGTCTCTTATATATATGTATGTAAAAATAGAAATTTTAAATTAATAATATTGCACACATTTTTTACTTTTTTATCCTGTTGTCTATGCCCCCCTCCCTCGTATACCATTGTTAGTCAATTCTAAACAAATGTAATTTCATGAATAATCTTTTATGAGTAATTAAACCACCTCAATGCATCATTCAATGTCGTTTGATATAGGAGTCTTACTATGAATGGGAGTGGAAGATGAAAGTCAAGGAACATAACTCTTAACTTAACATCTGAACTCATAAGGATATTTACTGGCAGAATGTTGTACTGATTGAACCTGTGGAAATTGCTCACTTTCATTGGAAACCATCTTGTATATCAAGAAATAATCATTACACATCTAATAACAAGATGATTGGAATAATTTTTTTTTTTTTAACTTAAAAAAATGGTTCTTTGATTACTTTATAAGCACAAATAAATTATATTTGCCTTTTTAAACTTCTGTTCAAAAATTTCTACTGAATTTCAAAGGGGTACAAACAAGTCAACCATTTTGATCTGTTATCAATAGATTAAAAAATGGCTGGTATAACTTGTTGTCCATTTGAAATTGAAGTAATTCAATTGTTAGGAAAGGAAAACATTAGTGTTCTTAGTAATACTTTGGAAAGGAGGGGTAGGGGTCACTGTGTTTTATATAGTTTACAACATTGAATACTCAAGATTTGAAACATTTAATAAGTATAATGCCCCCCCCCCCCTGCTCTCCTCTCTCAAAATATTTTTTCCATGATAGAAACTGAACTGAATTGTTGAATTGGATTATTCAGCTGACTGTTCTCATCTTAAGTGTTATTTTCACAAGAGGGTGAAGTATAAAATAAGGACCCCCCTCCCCCCGAAGCCAAGAGACTTAAAGGGGACACTTTTCAATTGATATCAGTTCACTGGCAATTTGTCATTCGTAAACAAACATACACAACCTGAGTTGTTTGTTTTGTTCATTGATTTTAAATATTAAGGAAAGATTTAAACGAAAAGTGGAGGATATAGATATATATATATATATATATATATATACACACACACACACACACACTATAATAATTATTAAATACCTACATGCGCTAGTGTTTCATCCTTTCAAGAATCATCAGTGTAGAGTGTCACAATTAACACCGGTCGATAGATTCGAACAAGCCATCTCTGGCTTCATTAGCAAGGACATATCTATTCGGCCACCATTCACCGCAAGAAATACTGTTGAAATTTAAACGTTTATTTTTTAAATGTTTTTTAACATCTGTCAAAGTGATCTAATTATATGATGATCTGCGGATAAGAGCTAAATTGACTGGCTTTATTTCAACTGAAAATGCTCAACGATAAGAAACGAGTCTCTTAAAGGGGCTGACATTATTTTTTACTATAATAATTATTAAATGCCTAATGTTTCATTCTTTTCGGGAATCATCAGTGCAGGGTGTCATGATTAACACCAGTCGATAGATTGGAACCTGGCAACAGAAGCCCTTTCTGGCTTCACTAGCAAGGACCTACTCCTCAGTTTTCTTTAAATCTTTGTAGACAAATGACATGTGCATTAGCAAGCAACTGAAAAGTGTCTCCTTTGAGTCTCTCAGCTTCCAGAGTCCTAATTCCATACTTTGTCCTCAAAATGTTTCAGCTGAAATAAACTATGATCTTAAGATGTGTCTTGTCGAACTCTCAAATTTTTTGTCAAACTTGGGAATCTATATAGAATTTTAGATGGTATCCTTTATTTAATCTACAGAGGTAGCATGCTCTTGTTCTGTTAGCCATGACTGTCTAGAAGGGATAAAAATTCAGATCTAAGTAACACTCTTCTGGGGGTTGAAGGTTCAATAATGGATGATATTAAGAATATAATCATGAATCAAGACTTTTACTTGGTCATGGCTGATTGAATGAAAACATGCTAATGAATTACGTGTAAAAGTTATGTTTGACATTTTGTAGATTTCAGAGTTTGATTGAAAGTTTCTCTAGTTCAACAAGATACACCCAAAGAAGGTCATAGGTTACATCAACCAAAACTCTGTGAGAATGACACCCAAGATGAGAATGGCACTCCGAACCCGCCAAATAATACATAAGTGAAGTTTTTTTTTTTAGAAAAAAAAATGTTGGATTTTGTGAATCTAAACTTCTGTAAAGGTGGATATTATAATGATGGAAATTTTCATAATTAATTTTTGCAATCAATATTGTTTGAATCTAAAAAATTGGAAGTTAAAATATCACAGATGTGGGTATTATCATGCTTTCACATGGACACCTTAAAATTGAAAGAAGCTTGGCTACAAATTACTTTGAATCAATCTACTGCGATGATAAAAAATTATATTTAACTAGAGATAACAAATGTAAATTCATGGATTGATGAAGGTTTTAGTTTTCTGGAGTTTAGGTCCTTTTTAGGGATCTTCAAAATGATCCTAATTTTTATCATCTATTAAATCTTATGTCTATTTTTTGTTTTGTTTTTTAAATTGAATAAAATTGAAATTGACTGGAAAGCCATTCTTATTATACAACAATAATCCAGAAAGACATGGCAAAAGAATTAACCCTTTCATAGAGAAAAGAAAATGATCCAATTACAAATATTAAATGTAGTTATCCTAAGCAAAAATTAGTATCAATCTAGTCAGAGAAACTTTAAATTGTCCAGAATTCTATGTAAAGAATAGTAGTATTAATCCAGTCAGGATCAGCTAGTGGTTCTCCTCTTGTGTCAAGACAAAAAGGTATGATAAAAAAATTAAAAAAGATTCAGACAATTTTAAACATCGATTCTGGTACTTGATTGATTCATTTTTATCACCTCTGGCTGTAAATATGATCATCCGAATATTTGTGATTACTCAATACAATTATGCCCAAAATATTGCAACATTTTCATCAAAAACATACTTTTGACGAGTTTCATTTGCCTTTGGGGGATCCCTTTTCAAGAAAGGAGATAAATTTGATCTCTTTAAGACAAAATGCTATTTAAAATATAAACATGACAAATGAACCGGCTGATGAACAGAGGGAGCCTCTAATGAAGGGGGTCTCCAAAGTTTTTGAATGGGGAGCCATATTGCTGACTTTTTAGAGCTATGCGAGCCAAAATAAAAAAAACTTTTTAAAATAACCTGAACATGTTTTATACTTTTTTTTGCTCATTAGCTTTGCTTATTAGTAAAACTGGTTCTTCAAAACCTCATTCTTTTAATCATTTTCTAAAAAAACACCACATTATTTTCACGCATTTCTATTTAAAAAAAATTTCCTAAATATTTCAAAGTTTTCAATAAGAGTCCCACTGACGGGCCTACTCTGAACACCACAGCTCTTATGCAGTAATACTTTTAACAAATCTGATTTTCACAGATAAATCCTTGTTGATATTTTTTATCTTTCTCTGTATAAAAATGATCTTGTGTGCGTGTGTGTGAAATGGTCTCTACCAAACTACTCTTGTCAATTTTTAGTCTACAGATTTGAAACTTGATATATAGGGAATTCAAACTTGTGGAACAAATTCGATTTGGTTTGTAGTCGGTAAAAATAGTTGCTAAGGAATAAAAATCAGAACTTAGCAGGCATAAGTTGACTTAAAATACTCCTTTACGCATGCACAAATATACATGTATACACGAAACTGCGATATTTTTAATGTTTTGATATCCATCGGTTTTAACTTTTGAAATTTTTATATATTGGGTACAATATAATAATCAATAGAGAATTGGTTCTATAATAATAAATGCAGAATCTGCATGAATGAAAGTATCATATTCAAACATATTTTATGACGAGGAAACACCAAACGGCCTGCTTGTTTTCTATATAATAAACTAATGATTTCACCCCTCCAACCCCACCCCTATGCCTATAGTTCCATAGGAGAATTAACAAATTTTTCACATTACATACCATGTTCCGCTAAGCTACAAATTTATATATTTTATATACATGGTGTCCCAAAAGAAGCTGACGGATTTTAAATTTGATTAACTTCCTCAATATTTAAGTTATGTTTACCAATTTTCATATGTAGGTAAATGAGCCACTCCGTGATTTTTTGAGATATAATAAGATATCATAATCTACTTATTCTAATTTTATTTACACAACTTAATCTAGGGTGTTTTTCACAAGGTCTAATTTTAGTTATGAAGAATGATGTTACTCAAATGTCCACCAATTCCGATTACTCCATCCGTCATTACTCCACACCATATTGTACATTTTTGAGGGTGTAATTGCCGTTGTGCTTTTGCGTGGGGATTTTCTGATCCTCAAATCCTGCAATTTTGCTTATTCATGAACCCATTCAGATAAAAATAAGCCTCATTGGACATAATGAGGTTTTTGAGAAAGTTTGGATCCCCATTGACCAAATCTTAGAATTGCATGGCGTATTCTAGCCTTTTTTCCGGATCGTTTGGCTGAAGCTCTTGCACTAATTGAATTTTATATGGAAATTTGCCCTCTACATGAAGCATTCTGTGAAGAGATGATCGAGAGACCCCAATTTGTCTTTATCTCCTTTTTACTGATGTGGGATGGATACTCGGCCCCACTCTCTGCTAATCTCTGACGATTCTCATCACTTCTTGCTGTACGGGGTCTACAAGATTTAGAGAGGTCATATACAAACCCTTGCTCATGAAATCAAGCCACCATAGCTTTTATTGCATTGGGTGTAAGGGAATTTCTTATGTTGAAGGGTTATCGAAATTCTCTTTGAGTTTCTGATATTGACTCATTTCACTGAAAATACGACTCTACGATAAATATCCGCTCCTCGGTAGTGTAACGACTCATGATGACCTTGGAAGAGTTACTCTAGATGATCTGAAAAAATAAAAGAAAAACATAAAAAATTAAGAAAGTTATGAATTTTTTTAAAAACCATCAGCTTCTTTTGGGACACCCTGTATTAGCAGCAAATCATTGAAGCATGTCTGATTAGACAATTTTTTTATTGGGAGCTATCTTTTATGTTTTTATTTTTGATTGGTAGAATATAGATCTGAGAAAAGTTTCTTAGTCCATCTCAAGTGCTTTCGATCTTTGCAGCCATTGTTGGTTTTTATTTACTAGACTATTGTTCTTAGGGATTGGGCTTATTGATTTGTATATATGTGTAGTATAAAAATTTACCTCTGGCCATTGTTACACTAACGTTTCTCGGTAGTTTACTCCCCATAAGTATATTTTTATACTACTATTAAGCTTTACTCTTGTATTTAGCACTGTTGAAATAAATACTGAAAAATATTATCTATAATATAAATCTCACCTGTCTGTTTAAATGTATGTATGTTTGCCTAAAAATATTGACAGAGGCGACGGATTTTCACGAGGTCAGTATCGTTCTAAAGCTCGATCCTTCGGACGACAAATATCGAAAAAATTGGCTAAAAACATTAATTCCTTCATCCTCAACTGGGCAGTTTTCTACAAGGAGGGGTCGCTTTTTTTCACCAATTTTTTTTTTTTTTTTTTTTTTTTTTTTTTTCAAAAGTCATCCTTTCTTTTTGATTGACTAGCCTTAATTTAAACTTTTTCCGGTTTGGCGATGGATGCAACGGCAAAGACGTTACGTTTTTTTTCCTACAATCTTTTCCTCCTTCGCAGTACGGGTTTGAGTCTGCCTGCCTACTACCACTTTTTTTTTTTTTTTTTTTTTTTTGCTCAACATGCACCGCCGGGCACCCAGGCTAGTCTTCTATATAATAAAGTAATCTGGATTTTTTTTTTTTTTTTCTCTATGTCTATGAAATTAAACATTTCCTAAACAAATCTTTCATAATCAGAACTTGCAGCATTTTTTACACAAAACTACAATTTTTTTTTTCCCCCCACTAAATACACAATGAAAATTCATGAACAATTATTTGAAAAAAGGTTTGGGTAATTCATCTTTTTTTATTAAATCATTTTAATTACTGTTAATATCGACAAAAGTATTGGATACTAGAACAATAAAATTAAAAATTAATAACGCCAAACATTAATCTACATAATAAAGTAATCCTGATTTCCCCCACCCTCTGCCTCTGTAGCAGCAGAGACACTTTGCAGCTTACTAGTTTAAATATCTTTTGTTTAGAAGCTCAAGGCTGATTGGCACAGGGATAAAACTTGCCTTCCAGTTTTGTCCAATTAGATGCCACTTCTCAAGCGAGCTGAGCATGTGACTAAATAGATGAAAAGGTTAAACCAAGACATCTCTATCCTTCCTTTCCAGACCCCGGACTAACAACTCTTCTCTCTTGGGGGACAGCAGAGCCTGACAGGCCTGTTGGCTCCAATCGATGAGAAGATAAAGAATCCAGCACAACATGAACGAACACACACACACACAGTGTTCATTGTTTATTTTTATATTCATGAACATTTTATTCCTTCTATTGTGAATGTATGCCTCTGAACTGTTTATTTATTGTTTTATCGCGTAACATGTCTTTCATCTTTCTCACATTTGATTATAAATAAAAATTTTATCGCATAACATGTTTCTCGTCTTTCTCACATTTGATTATAAATAAAAAATTTTATCGCGTAACATGTCTTTCATCTTTCTCACATTTGATTATAAATAAAAATTTTATCGCATAACATGTTTCTCGTCTTTCTCACATTTGATTATAAATAAAAAATTTTATCGCGTAACATGTCTTTCATCTTTCTCACATTTGATTATAAATAAAAAATTTTATCGCGTAACATGTCTTTCATCTTTCTCACATTTGATTATAAATAAAAATTTTATCGCATAACATGTTTCTCGTCTTTCTCACATTTGATTATAAATAAAAAATTTTATCGTGTAACATGTCTTTCATCTTTCTCACATTTGATTATAAATAAAAAATTTTATCGCGTAACATGTCTTTCATCTTTCTCACATTTGATTATAAATAAAAAATTTTATCGCGTAACATGTCTTTCATCTTTCTCACATTTGATTATAAATAAAAAATTTTATCGCGTAACGTCTTTCATCTTTCTCACATTTGATTATAAATAAAAATTTTATCGCATAACATGTTTCTCGTCTTTCTCACATTTGATTATAAATAAAAAATTTTATCGCGTAACATGTCTTTCATCTTTCTCACATTTGATTATAAATAAAAATTTTATCGCGTAACATGTTTCTCATCTTTCTCACATTTGATTATAAATAAAAATTTTATCGCATAACATGTTTCTCGTCTTTCTCACATTTGACTATAAATAAAAATTTTATCGCGTAACATGTTTCTCGTCTTTCTCACATTCAATTATAAATAAAAAAATTTTCAATGAAAATATTTCTTTAAACCGACTCATCCTCAAAATACATTGCCCAAAGCAAAACCCCAAAATGTGACTGGTAATTACTGAAGATGGTATCACCCTTAGTGGGGACATGCTATATATCTACAGTTCTAACAGGAAAATAAATGAACATGTTTTTAAACAAATCTTTCACAATTAGAACATACAGTATTTCTTGCACCGTGTTGCGTGAAACTACTAGTTAGAAATATTAGGTTGGTGCAAAAATAATGTCGTTTTTGATGTTCAACTTCATGTCAAAAAGACATTTTTGCATTAACCTTATTTCTTTCTTGGATTATGTACTCTCATTTGATTGGAAATCCTTGTCATTTCAGTAGCCAATCAAATGCCTGATTTATTTTACTGATAAAGAAGCTTAATGCTATAATAATGGTGATAATTATTCTGAGTTATGCAGTGAGGAAGATTTTGTCTTGTGAGTGTTCATCTTTGTTCTTAAGTTGATATTGTCTATAACATCTTTGTGCTAAATATTCTTAGTCTTAACGTTGTATGATTGAGATAAGAAAAAGAGTCAGACATTATGGGATATTTTGTTTTCGCTTGGGAGTGGTCACATTTATGAGTAACTGCTGAGTCAACCATGATACATTGTTAATTACAGGGAGAAAGGAAAAGAAACGTAAATGGTTAGACAGGTTTAGTGCAAATATTTTATACAAATTTAATAGAATCAATGGGCAAAGTCTGCTAGATAAAATTGTGATACACCATTTTTCAGAAGTCTTTTCAAAATGTCTTTTATTTATATCATTCTTTGTTTTCCTACTCCCATCTCAATTTCTCATCTCATTCTTTTCTTTCATCATCTAAAACATTCAATGTGCAACCAAGCAAGAGTATGTGAATTTTAGTATTGCACACACACACACACACACACACACACACACACACACACAATAAACCCCAGGATACGGCATTAAAAATTAGTAACAAAATATAGTACAGTATATAATACACATAACATTATAAATAACACTGTAAGGCGGGGAAAATACCGTACACAGGGTCCGGAAAAACATTGTATTTCACATCGTAACCTGAAAAAAACGTATCCTAGGGCCACCATATGCCAGGGTTCTACTAATATATATATATTTGCTTGATCTGTGTTAATAGACTTTCTTGTCTGTCATGTTTGCTCAGTTGGCAGAGTGCTTGCCTTGCATACAAGGGGCTTGGGTTTTGAATCCCAAGTTCGGATGTGTCTAACTGATGAGCCCAAATGAGGGCAAAACTCGAGTCTTGGACTTCCGGTTTATTGGCTGTCATGGCTCTTGTGAGCTATGGCGTTGTCTAGCTGTAGAAATAATTATATATATCTGTCATCCACAGCTTGGCCTGTAGGTCTGTCATGCCTCAGCTTTGAGTATTTCATGCTTTAGGTTAAAATAGCGTTCATGTTTATCTAAATACCATTTAGATGCAGCCACGCATGACTAATTGGTTAATTTAGTATCAGTGTTTCTTTTGGAACAATTACCAGTCAGAATGGAAGAAATCTTTTTCTTGTCATCTGTACTAATTTGATCTCAATACGACAATTACAAAATTCAATGATGTAAGGATTGTAAGTATACTTTTGGTAATTTCTGAGTTTTAACTATACAAACACACATGGAAATATGACTTTTCTTTATAATGAACTAGCAGAATTACCCGGTGTTGCCCTGGGGCCATTAAAAACAAAATAAATAATTAGAAGGTAGTGTGTGTAATATCTTTTATATTAAAATTTCTCTCTCTCTCTCTAGCTTTATCTTTTCTTTCTTTCTTTCTCCTCAATTTTTCTGACCTTCTCCCCAACCTTCTCTTTCACTTCTACCTAACCCCTTCTTCTCTCTTGTTTTAATGTGTTGACAAAAATAATGTAATTCATTTACTATATCTATCCCTTTTTAAATGCAATGTTGTAATATGTGTTTGTTACTCCTGGGCAATTCGATGTAGAAAAAAACGAAATGATATTCTTAATATTGGGTTATTCTTTCCCCCCTCCGCCGATTTCACAATAATATGACTAGAAATTATGTTGATAATGAAAATAGTCCAAAGAGATTAAATGTAATATCGTAATTTATGTTTATTGCTTCTGGATAACTCCACGTACATCAAAAATATTGTGTTACTCTTCTCCAATCACTCATTAAATATAAATACAGTAATGTTGATGACAATTTTATTGCTCTCTGACAAGAATAAATACCAAAAATATAATTTAAATCAAAGTATGAAGAGAAATTATGTTGATAATGATAATTTATTTTTTGTCGTGGACAACACTGAGTAGAACAAAAGATTCTGTTACCATCCCTTCACTAATAAACTAGTTGGCCATTTGTGTACAAATCCCAAGAGCGATAGGAGCCTTCTATCATGTCTAAAAGTGACACAATGTTCAACGAGCGAGATCAGAGATGTGCCGCTGTACAACTCCTGCTCTTTACAGATCCAAGTTATCACAACAGGACCATTGCCAGCACCCTCAAAATGCATTGCTGGATCGCCATGAATAACAGGGATGTGCACAGGATGATGAAAACAAAGTTTCCGGCCACAGTTATGGTCTTAGGTGTGGTTTCAAGTGAGGGCCACATCATACCACCTCACATCTTTGAAATCGGCTTGAAAGTCAACACCAAAGTGTACCTGGATGTGCTGAAGAGTGTGGTGATCCCCTGGTGCAATCAGGTGGCTGCTGACAGGCCCTGGGTGTGGCAGCAGGACTTGGTGCCGGCCCACAAGTCCAATGAGACCAGGGTTGGATCAAATACTGACTTTTAACAATTGAAATACAAATACTTTTATTCCTAACTCTAAAAATACAAATACAAATACAAATAATAACGCTAAAAATACAAATACAAATACTTTTATTCCTCAATCTCAAAATACAAATAAAAATACAATAACTGATTTAAACAATCTGAAAATATGCGAAGAAAAGAAGAAAAAAGAAGAAATATTTCCTTCCAAATTTGACATCTACATTACACTCTATATCATGTCCTCATTGCATTTTATCATCATTAGAGCTCTGAAAGTTTCCGGGCCAAGTTTGGCTCGCTCTGGGGTATAAAAATTACCAGCCTTGCTTTGGAGTTACAATCTATTTAGTATTACACATGAAATCTGAAGAAAACACTTACAATGAGTAAACATGCGAGTATAATCGACAGATTTCTAAGATGACAGCATAATTGAAAAGTAGTTGGTTATTATCTTAGACTCCACATCTACTTACCATTTTTACTAGTGCCATTTTTTCCATATCATATTTATTGGTACAATTTGTAAATAAGTTTCTATTTGTCAATCATATTCTTAAAAGAATTATGTCAGTCTATTAATCCAAGATAGTTAGAAAATCTATAATTATTGACTTTTAATTAAACTTTTGGGACTACTCAGGAAAAGGTATATGAATACTTAAAAATATTCATTTTAAATACAACTTTAAATAGCTATAGTTATAAGTTTTCAAATTTCTATAAATTGAAAATAAATTAATTCAATTAATTTCAAAACACTACTTTTAAAGAATTTCAAACGAAAAATACAAGAATTAATTATTTCAGAGGAAATATACTCAGTGACCTAATTGGCAGGGACAAGGCGCCAGCACTAAAAAATGTCCCCAAAATGGTTTCATACTCAACTGTGAAGTCTTTGAAAGGGTCCATATAGACATTTAGTAAGTAACTGTGAAACCGGATTAAACATTTAGGTGTGAGATTCGCTTAGTGCAAGAGGGTGTAAATCCATGAATGGGAGTGGGAGGTCAAAAGTTTTTTTTTTAAATCTACAAGTTTAGACATCCAAACAACTGTTTAAATTACTTTATTATAACTTTTTCTTTAATAATCCATATTTAATAAATATTTATATAAAATTATCCGAAAACGGCCAAATTTGAAGCATAAATTTGAAAAAAAACAAAAAAAAATTTGAAAGCCAAACTGCTTCAAAAAAAAGCCAAATTCGCGAAATTTGGCCTTAAAAAAAGCCAAGCTGGCAACCCTGAATTGAAGCTACTTGACTCACAGACTTATCATCACTCAACTAGCAGCAGCGTGTGTGACTGGAAGTGGACAGGGCTGGTAGACTGGTACATGTACGCAACATGTATGTGAACAGGGTTGGATCAAATACTGACTTTTAACAATTGAAATGCAAATACTTTCGTTTAGGTTACCAGAAATACAAATACAAATACTTTTACTCCTAAGTCTAAAAATACAAATACAAATACAAATACATTTATTCCTAAATCTAAAAATACAAATACAAATACAATTACATTAAAATTGTATTTAAATACAATTGAAATACAAATACAATTGTATTTGATCCAACCCTAAATGAGACCCAGGCTTAGCTTCAGGAGAAGTGCTATGACTTTGTAAACTTCATTCATTGGCTCCCCTCCTTCCCCGATCTGAACCCGCTGGACTACTTTGGTTGGTCATATGTCGAAAACATCACCAATGTGACCTCCCACAATGTCAAAGTCAGCCTGATCGCTTGTAGAAAAGGCATACTCCTAGTTCAAGAACCATATCAAGGCAGTGATTGAAGCTGAAGGCGGCTACATTGAATTGATGTCAGTTCCAACACATAATCAAGTTACCTTAATTGATTTTTTTCGATAAAAGTTCTAAAATAAAACTGTAGTGTTTCCTTTAGGCGACACTTTTATTGTTTCACCCTGTAATACTGTAATTTTACAAATTTTGATCCCAGACAACGCTGAGTAGAACAAATGGTTCCGGTGAATTTCTATTTCATTTCCTTGCCTCCATTTTAATATGTTAATTAGATACATAATGTTGAAGACATTTTGTTTTTTTGTTTTTTTTTTCCAAATGAAGTATTGTTCAGCTCTCTCCTTAAAATATGCACCTTACTGAGGAAAGTTGATATGTTAGTTCTCAAATATTTCTGCATCTGACTTGCGTGCTGTTTTGAGGAAGCTGAATTTCCTTACTGTTTAACCTTGTGTCACATCTTGTAGTTGAAAACGAATAAATCCCAACTGATTTTCTTTTTCTTTTTTCTCACACCTATGATCAGACTTTGTGTACATCTTGTTACTGTTACAAAGAAGAAAAAAAAAATAAAGTTGTAAGGTCACAGGAGACAATTATGAAAAAAAGGAATTTTCAATTCTTGTCCAGAATTACTCCTATATTAAAAAACAAAATAAAATAAAGAAAAATCTGTATGGTGTACGTACCTGTAATGGAATGAAAATATATTCCGAAAATCTAGTAAATTGATAAACTAGTTTTATTTTTATAAAGAAAATTAAGTGATTCATGAAAATTTGTAGACATTACAACATAAATCTCGCAAGTTTGAATTATTGAGTTATCTCCCCCTCACGTTTTCTTTTGACTTTAGGCTGTTTTCAAAATGACAGACAAGACAAGTGCTCTTTTGTTGTTCATAAAATTTGATTTTATTATTTAAAAATAAAATTTGATCAATTTACATGATTTTTTGGAATATATTTTCGTTTCATCACAGGAACATATCAGATTTTTCTTAATTTTGGTTATTTATTGTATTTATTTGCTTCCCCACCAAAGCAAATTAGGCACAAGGCCGTTTTTAATGTGGGGTAAAAACCAGCTCCCCTAAAAGTAGAAAAAAGGGGGCATTCTGGTTACCAAAAATAATAATTGTCCCAGTATAGAGGGTTTCCCCTCCATTGACTGGTACAAATTATCTTAAGTGCAGCATCTGCAGAACAGATACTACACTTTGAGCCCAGCCCGAAGGCCGAGAACAACAGAAAAAAGGCAAGAGGGGGAATTCTGGACAAAAACCGAATTATCTCCCTTTGCTGCTTTCTAAATTTCATAGCTTTTTCAACTTGATAGAAGTTTTTAAAAATTAAGTAAAATTGTCATTTAAAGTTATTGAATTTAATTTTTTTTGACACATGAATCCTATTGGATGGATGCATTTTAATAATATTGTTTTTCTTTTAATGTGACATTTTATTTTTAAGATATTTAAAAACATTTTCTTGTTTTTTCATTCAAGGAAAATGGCAAGCGGTGATTCTACAAATGCCTTAACGGAAACGGTTGACCAAGAAACGAAAGTTGTGTTTCAGTCTTTTGTCAGTGAGAAATTTAAAAGTGACGACACCTGTGAAGTTGATAGCCTATTAATCTTCCCTGACCTAAACACAACACACAACACTAGGTAAGACTGATTTAAAATAGTATTTCTTTCTTTTTTTGTGGTGGTGGTGCGGTAGGTGTGTCAGAAATTTCGTGAAAAATAGTGAATAATTCCACCCCGTCTTTCCAAGCTTATAACTCCTCGAAAAATGTTATTCAAGCCCTAATTTTTTTTTCAATTAAAGGAGCAAGGACCAAGGTTTCATTTAAAAAACAAAACAAAAAAAAAAACTTTTTTTTTTTTTTTAATTTTTTTAAAAAGGTTTTAAACTTCGAACTTTACAGGTAAATTTCTAAAAACACTAATTTTTTTTGTTTTAAATTTGAATATATTATTTATTGACCTTTTCTCTTCAATTTGTGATATATAAAACTTTGGTGAGTAAATTATTTACTTTTTAATAGACACTTGAAAATGGGGAGGCCGTGAATTTAAAAAAAAAAAACCTTTGTCTAAAATATTATATTCGGTTTATTGAAAAGAGCATAAAATTTCACATTGACCCTGAAAATATCGTAAAAATAGAATCAATAGAAAATTTTGATCTGATTTTTTTTAAAGTTTGAAAATTGAAAAATATTGAGTTCATAAAATTCATTACTGTTTTTTAAAAAATAAAAAAATATTTCTATTACTTTTAAAATAACTTTAATAGTTTATTTTGGAAGTATAATCCATAAAGAAAATAAACAACCCACTTTTAAGAGAAATTACGAGTTTTTTATATTTTCTTTGCAGTTTCGTGTTAGGGGTGTCAAAAATTCCTACAAAAATTCTGATACACCTAGTGGTGGGGGATCTTTTTAGATGAGACTTCATGATTTGCGTATTCATTCTTTTTGCAAACTGTTGTCCTGGTCTTCATAGTTGTTGTTTCACTACATTTCGCTCAACTCCTCCTCTGACCTTCTTCAGATGATTAACCATGATGAGATAAGAATGCTGAGTCTTGTAACTATATCCTCAGTAATTACTGCCTTCCATAATTGTCTTGTCATGTTTTAGCAAACTAATCCTCAAGCCTGGTTGGGTAGTATTGAAACTTCTATCTTCAGACAAGTCTTATTTGGAACTGTAGAGACTTAATGCTTCTATCTACTGCGCCACAGGCCTCAAAGAATGAATACACAAGTCATTTTAAATAGTTCTACAGGTATTAATAGGTATCACAAACCAGCCTAGAATTTAGTGTACATAAATTGGGTAAAAATAATAGCAAAATTCCTTTCAATTTCTATCTGTAATAACATTATTTTTGTGTTATTTTGATGAAAATATAAACAAAATCTAAATAAATTTATAAATGTGCAATTTTTTTTTTTTTTACACAGTGATCACCACTTATCAAGGCCTGGAAGCCACTCAGGGATAAGGGTTTCTCTTAAGTCATTAATAGTTATTTTTCCTGGTTCCTTCACGTTCGGTTACTACTTTTGTGACAAAATCATGTGCTACCCTCACTCGATAACTGCCGATCCCAACATCGTTAGTGTGGTCTGCTTTCTTTCTCCACTTTTCTTCTGGCTGTGTCGTTGTCTCTCACATTGGCGTCTATCAAGGGGATACGCATGTGTCCACAAGTATAAATAAAATAAGACACAAAAGAAAACACAGACTATGACACTTTCTGTTGTTGTATTAGTTGCATTCTGTGTGTGTGTGTGACACTATCAATCAAACTAAGTAAAAAAAACATGTTTCTTGTTTTTGCTTTTTAAGGGGTTTTTCAACACTGTACCCACTGATCATCACTTCGGTCTTGGTAAAATTTATTTTCAGACTTTTACTTTCCATTGGAGGTGCACCAATTAATCTGTAGCTAATTAGTAATTGGCCTTATCAGTCATTTTGCCGATTAATTGGTAATCAGACCATTAATTACTTTTCTCTTTCCTATGAAATTTAAATCATTTCACCAATGCCAAGCCACTAATCAGATAGTTTTCACACATTAACACAGTAATTGCCAATTTAATGTAACACTTGTTGTCTGGCTGCTATTATGGCTTTTTTGCTTTATATTAAATGAAATTACAAAATACAGACTATAATTTCCAATTCTTAAATGAATATAATTAAACAACTAGATAATAAAAAAGAAATTACAAAATACAAATTCCATTTCTTAAGTGAATTACTATGAGCTGAAGTTCTGCTTCCACTGGAGCATACTGCTGTTGTTATCTCTGCTCTGCATCTGCTTGTGCTATTTCCTCTTCTTTTCATGCTGCCTGCCTCATCTACTCTCCTAGTCTTCTTAGAATTTAAAGTTGTCTTGAGTTGGAAGCCATGTTTAGTTTCAGAACAGTTTCCGACGGTTAGTTGTTCTATACAAGTCTTGGAGGTGACTGGTTCTCAGTAGACAGTTGTTTTGTGCAGGTTCTTGACTTTATAATTTTGTAGCCACAGAGCAAAAGATTCTTCTCGTGTTGACACGAAGAAAACACATGCAAGGTTGCTAAAGAAAAGGTTTAATTTTTATGAAGCAATTCTGGTTTCTGATTGGTTGGTAGCAGAACATGAATTAATTTTATTCGTCAGTTCCTAGCAGCATCGTTTATAAATAGAATCTCCCAACTTTGAGGGGCCATACCCCCATTCATTATATATCCAAAATATTGCCCCCCCCCCTATTTTTTTTATAATGGGTAAGTCCTTTTGGTTCATTTTTAATACTGTTCAAAAATAAATATATAGTTTTATATTCAATTATACATAATATATATATATATATATATATATATATATATATATATATATATATATACTCTTCAGAATAGTTTTTATTTAACAATCAGTTATTATGGAAACGTGAGATTGTAAAGTTTACAAAATATTACTGGCAGTAATATTCTATAAGTTATCCCATCTAAACAAGAATTGCTCGATATGCAAGATAGAGCAAATAAATATATATAAATATATATAATACTTGTAATGTAAAAACATTAGACTTTCTCTATTCTCATAATGCAGCTTGTTCTTTATAGATTCATACACATTACCACCTGTACTAAAGAGCCTCTCATTCTCCACAAATGAAGGATGTACACTTAAATATTTTGAAGCAAGTTTACTCAGTGGTGGTAAGGTCTCCTGTGTTTTTTTCCACCACTGAAATGAATTATCTCTTGTGGGTAGTAGTAGTAGTAGTAGTAGTAGTAGTAGTAAAACTATATAATGATCAAGTTCTTTTGTGTATTTAAGCATAAGGGATTTACTCCTTTTGAGTTTAGATTGTGATTCTTGTATTTCTGTTGTACTTGGCAGTCTCCAGGTTTAACTTGGCCTCTATCTGCTCTAAGTTTGGATATGTTACTGTAAGCTTATTTGAAGCTAATTCATCAGACAGGCTTGAAAGGAATACTGTTTTACTTTCACTTTGATCTTCTTGACCTCTAGCAGAGGTCGAAGAAGTGTATCCTGATTCTGCTTCATTATAATCAGTAGAAAGTAGTAAATGTAGAATCCAATTCTTAATAGTGTTTTCCATGGTATATTGTTTTTTTTTTTAAATTTGAATCTTGGATCAAATAAAAAGTAGACACACTAGTTTTTATCATTTAGATAGGATGAAAATTGTTTGCTTGATTCATTGAATTGTTCAACAGTGGTAAGGATTACATTAAAGGCAGAAATATCAGAATTAGATTAGACAGCTTTTGACAGAAATAACCTCAGAGCTAAAATTGTTGGTAATATCATTTAATATGGTTCAATTTCTGTTACTTGCTGTTTTGGTGATTTCTTCTAATGGACTCAGTAACTGAGCAATTTTGTACAAGTTCCCATTGGTAAGTTGTTAAGAAGAAAGGGTAGGGCCAATCTTAAAATGGGAGAAACAATATCTGCAAACAAGTCCAGTCTAAACAACCCAACATATTCCCAAAAATATCATTAATCTCTATTATTAAAAGGAACTTTGTGTATGAGTTCGTTTCCTACGAACTAAAAACCGGCTGAGCCAATTTTTATGAAATTTCACACAAAGGTACTTCATGTGCCTGACAGTGTACTTAGGTTTTGTATTGGAATGTCTTTGATAAATATTGATAATCAAAATAATCTGATGAAAGAAGGAACAGGCTATTTTAACCTAAGTTAACACCTTACACAGCCTAACATTACAAGTACACTTGAAGTTTTACTATCGCGCAAGCCGAAAAATCAACTGTAGGTTCTGTTATGACAGAGGTGCATTCAAAATGAATGTTTCTGTTTAGAATACAATTGAAGCATTTTAAACTTTAATTTAAACCATTACATATAAAAAATAATATGGGAGTGTGAAACATTCGTTTATCATCATTCAATACCGGGCAATGTTGGGTCTACCTGCTAGTTCTATAATAAGCAGATATTTGAACTGTACATTGGAGAAGTAATAACACAAACAAGAACTCGGTTTAACATCTTTTACGATAAGCAAAATAACTCCATAGTCA
>NC_136507.1:66478737-66698737 GCF_053919585.1 Euprymna scolopes
AACCTAAAATGATTTTGCTGCATTCCAATCAATTCTGAGTAGATCCAGTTAGTGTGTGTGTGTGTGTATATATATATAGTAAGTTATAAAATATATATGGCCATATATATTTTATAACTTACTAACTAGCTCTACCTATGTATTGAGCACTTTTGAAGTAAATACTTAAAGTTTACGCATAAATTTATACTTTCGTATATTAATTTTATGTGAGTAAATTAAGTAGTTATATATTAGTGGCCTGGCAAGGCCACATGGGAGGCAACCAAAGCAGCACAGCTGAAGCTGTCTACCAGGACACACACAGATGTAGGCAAATTTGAGTATATTTTATTGGCTTGAAAATATAGGTTCCTTTTTACCAATTTTCATAAAATTTTAACCATAGATTAGTATTTTAATCTGCAAAAGCCTGTAAATTTTCATGCAATTTCGTCCCATAGAACCAAAGATATGAACCTTCCAATATTTAATTTGACTACAAGTATGTCTATATACCACCTTTTTGGCAATTTTATAAGTTCGAAATCTCAGAGTTTAACAAATGAAGGCTCGTTGGAAAGGTAATGACCTGATATGTGTAGTGGGCTATGTTACGTTTGTCCTTAGATCGCACATTAAGGGGAGCATCCCTCATTAACAATCTATTTTTAGCACTTTTTATAGCCATAAAATGTTTTAATCATAATCATTTGTTTTCCTAGTTTTGCATATGAATTATAAAACATCTGATATTTATCCCAAACCTCTGGCCATGATAAAGGGGAGACTACAATTTGCTGCTATGGTTTCAAATGATCTGAAATAACAGCAAGGGGAGATTTGATTCCAAATATTTCTCATATGTTATACCTCTCTTATTTGGTTTTCATAAATAAGTAAATTTCAATGTATAAAGATTATTTGATACTGGAGATGTTCATAATCATACCCTAATTCCAAAAGAAAGGAGATATAATATATGAGAAATATTTGGAATCAAGTCTTCTCTTGCTGTTATTTCAGATCATTTGAAATCATAGCAGGAAGTTTTAGTCTCTCTCCATCAAGGCCATCTCATGACATTTAAGTAGATATAGGATTTTATGTATTTTTTTTTTTTTTCTTTTTTTTTTTTTTTAGCTGGGTAGTAAGTTATGAAAAAATGTGTGTATGTATGTATATATATCTATATATATAAAAATGTAAATGTTGGTTCGTTCGGAGTTAATTGTCTAAAAAACCACTGGACGAATGGCTTCCACGTTTTGGTATAATATGTTTACTATATCCATGTGTGTTTTTATATATTCCTTTTTAATTATAACATTATACTTAATTTTTCTATGATAAATAGGTGGATTTCTTTTTACCGAGAGGCCATTTTTTTATTTAGGGACAATTATTTATTACCGCTTCCTGTCACGTGACCAGTGTTACAATTTAGCAGTTTTTCTGCTAGATCTGGAGATTTCGTTTACAATCTAGCGGGAAATTCTAGAAAATCTGGAGGTATTTGGCACCCAGACACCCGCATTAGATTGCTTGAAAATACTTTAAAACATAAAATAAACTCATTCATGTAAGTAAAAAAAAAAGTAGCATTTATTGCCTTTGGTAATAATTATTTATTGATTATTTGTTTTGTTTTTCACCTTTTTTTTTCGACTAACCATTCTTAAATCTCACTATAAAATCGATTTTTCCAAGTACATTTTAGGTGGGTGGGGGGGCATTCCAATCTCCCCGAAGGGGTTTGTATTATTGTACACGGGTTTGTATTACTGTACACATAGATTCGAAAAAGTTGTCAAAAAACAAATATATAACAAATAAATGTTATCAAAGGCAAGATAAGTTACTTTTCTGCCAAACTGGCTAGCGATTTTCTGGACATTTCTTTCTCCTGATCTCGCGGGTTTTTTTTAAATCTCAGTTGACAACATTGCATCACTAAAAAAACACCACAGGCTTAATGTAAACAGAATGTGTTTACAATATCGGTAAATTTTCAATGGGTTTATTGATAATGTAACCATGTGATTGAACTTTAATTTGAATTAACCACACGTGGTCGAAAAATGAATGCCGACGCTCAAAGTGTATACACATTTTGATTCCTCCCTTTACTTAAAAATTCACCAAAAATCAGGAAATTAACGAATTTTAATGAAAATTGCAGTATTTTTCAAATAATGATCGCAGAATATAATGAACTAATTATTTTTACTTAACTCTTGGTGAAAATGTTTTATTTTGTTTAAACAAAAAATACCTTTACTAAAGTTATGGTTTTCAGTAGTAAATAAAAAACGCAAGAATTTATTTTTGCTTTTTTTTAAAGCATCGTAATTTGAAGTCCGTATTAATGTATTCGATATAACTCGAAGAAAAATGAATTATCGGATACTATTCAGGAAATTAAAGATTCAATTAGATTCCTATTTCAGTCACCTAAATTATTTAGGGTGAAATGAGTTTAGGAATTTATAGCCAAACCTAAATATTTTATTTTTTTTTTTTTTGGTAAATATCCAGATACGCTACTACAGAACACCGACCACTCTAATTTGTTTGGGGGGGAGGGGAATGTGATGTTGAGGTGCGCGCGTGCCAACATCACATCCGCTCCCCCCTCCCTCCCCCGCTCGCGTCCCCAATGTACAAAGTAAAATCTTCAGAAAATGTTAAATGGTGTTCTAATTGGTAAATGTCGGTGCGTTACTTACGGAAAATTTGAAAATTCGATGTTCCAGGTAAAAAAAAACAAAAAAACAGATAAATTACCCCCCCCCCCTACTCCAACTTGGTGTGCTTTCCTTTTCTTATTTTATTTCTTTTTCAGCTAATTTTAAATTTTCCACCCAAAAAGCGCTATAATGTATTTTTGAAAATTAGAAAATTCTATGTCCTGGGAAAAAAAATCCCCTCCCCCCAACATAGTTTGCTTGGTGAAGCCGTCGTTTATGCTACAGCGTGCATGCGCGTAGCATAAACGGATGCTGCAAAATGGTGGAAAGAAGTTCGTGGGTTCAGGGGTAAATACCATGCAAACGGTAAATTTGCCCCAAGTTTGACTATCAGATTCATTGTCAGCGACCTCAATTACCTATAAAAAAACAAATTAGAGTGGTCGGTGTTCTGTAGTAGCGTATCTGGATATTTACCTTTTTTTTTTTTTCTTGCTTAAAAAAAATAGCATTAATACAGTAAGTTAGGTAAACTGACTTTTTCGTTTAAAAATGGAATTATTTCCCTTTCGTTATTAACTTTTTTTTTTTTTTTTTATAAATATTTTGTGGGGTTTGTATTACTGTACACATATTCGAAAAAGTTGTCCAAAAAGAAATATGTAACAAATAAATGTTATCAAAGGCAAGATAAGTTACTTTTCTACCAAACTGGATATATTTTTTGTGTTTTTATTCAATGTAACATGTTTATTCAGCTCGAAAACCATACAGTGTTTACCGATGTATTGGAACATTCAAGATGACGTTTGATTCTCTCTTTAACACGGTAAGTGTGGGAAAAGATGTTATAAATAAAAAAAACGGATAAAATACTGTTAAAAACTCGCTCAATATATGTTACCGTGACATAGGTTGACATATATTCGGCGGGTTTTTAATAGTATTTTGTATAGTTTTTTATTTATAACACCTTTTTCCATACTTACGGTGTTAAAGATGGTGTGAGACGCCATCTTGAATTTTCGAATACATCGGTAAACACTGTATGTTTTTCGAGCTGAATAAATATGTTACATTGAATAAAAACACAAAAAATATATCCAGTTTGGCAGAAAAGTAACTTATCTTGCCTTTGATAACATTTATTTGTTATATATTTGTTTTTTGACAACTTTTTCGAATTTATGTGTACAGTAATACAAACACCCATTTTGTGTTTTATATACATAAAGTACAATTGTTGAATGTTACTGTTTTGATTATATTCGTTTGGGGGGGGGCACAATTAAAAAATTAAGAAAGATTAAAATGGAGCGAAATTTAAGTTTCCGTTCCATTTTTACAACAACCGTAAAACAGTGCATACTCAGCAAGTTTTATCGTAATTTATAAGCATATTGAAACACTAAATCAACATTTTATTTTTTTTTTTGCATAATTAATGATGGAAGTATTTTTCTGTTTATTTTCTTAACATCTGTTAAAGAAAAATAAATAATTTGTACATTCTCTTGAAAAAAAGAATCAAACTTTTCTCTACTTTCACATGTGTTCAATTTTAACAAACTGAGCCACAGCAACACGTGGCCGGGTACAGCTAGTATATATATATATATATATATATAGCAATTAAGCTACACAGAATTTTCCTTGTAAGAACTCCTCAGGCTAATGCAATGGAATTGGTGTTACTCTGTGTTTTTATATATGCACATTGTATTACATTTGATAAGTAACCATCAGATCCTTTGTTATAACAAAAATAACATATATACAAATAGTACTTTTTTTATAGAGAAAAATCTGTTTTATAATTGATAGTAAATCATAGCCATTACAAGGCTGACTTTGATCTCTGTTTCTATCTCCGTAGTTTGAATTGAATCGTCCTCTCTATTTATAAAATATGGTGGAATGAGACACCTAATCCTCGCTTCCTCATTAAATTTGATTTTCTTAAGAAAAAAAAAAAAAACTACTTGATCATTTTGTGATTTTTGGAATGTGATATTTTTGTTCTGTGACAGGTGCATAGATAAAGATTTTTCTGACGTTTTTTAATCAGGTTGAATTCTAGTCTTGCATCAAAATTTCTTTTTAAACTTTTTTGTTTTATTTTCGCAGCATGTTACTACAGGAGGCAAATTGGGGTCGAATTTTGACACTGTTTTGTTTTGGGTACTACCTTGCTCGACGTTTTGTTCGCGACAGTTTTTTTGGAGACGTTTTCACCAGAATTCAAAACTGTGTAATACAATTTGTACGGAACAATATTGCTCAATGGATTATTTCTCAGGGAGGATGGGTAAGTATTTCTATTTTTTACCATTTGTGTGTTATCGAGCCCTTTTAGGGGGCTGCAGATGTTTGCTTCTCAGGGCTGGAGTGATAATGATTTCTGCTGGAATATGAGCTCAGTCTGACCACGTTTGTTTGTTCTGGGTAGGGCCTTTTTTAATTTTTTATCACACATCAATTAATAGAATAACTACACTTCAAACAGAAGCTTATATCTTTTTTATTTCTCATTCTCGCGTAACAATTTAACGTCCTTTATTTTCATGAGTAGAGTTATCACTTTACAAAAAACTATGGAAAATGTGTTGCTTGTAGAGTTGTAGCCGGGATAAATGTTTTCTCTGTACAGAGGTTTATCAGGACAACCAAGCATTAGGATACTTTTCCCTACAGGTAAACCTTGACTAAATATTGAAAATTATATAGTAATTGCAGCCCAAATAAGATGTCGGTATGGTTAACTAACACTGGCTTTTAAGAGTAACTAGCCCGGGGTGCCGGCGTTATTCAAATGTTTGGAGATGCGTGTTAAGCAAAAAAAAAAAACAAAAAAAAAACGTGGCAGGCTCAAACCCGTACCGGAAAAGAAAAGGACACAAAAACGCGATGTCTTTGCTGTTGTGCCCATCATCAACCCGGAAGTTACATAGGTTTAAATTAAGGCTAGTCAATCGAAAAGAGGGGATGACTTTTGAAAATATCGGTGAAAAAATAGACCCTTCCCTGTAGAAAAGTGTCCAGTTGAGGGTGAAGGAATTGTTTTTAGCCAAAATTTTTGTATTTATCGTCCGAAGTTATCGAGTTGATGTTATCGAGTTGAAGCGATGAAAAAATTGAAAGAAACAAAATGGCAGACAATTTAGTCTTTCGCCTCTCATATGTAACTCTGGTGCTACCAGATTAGGCTCTTAGAAGATACTGACCTTTTGACCTAAAATGCACCAAACATTGTTGTTTTCTTTTGTTTTTTTTTTCTCCTTAGAAAATTCAATCATGTTCTTCAAAAAACAAAAACAATTTTCCTCTGCAAAGCAATAAAACTAACACCATGAATAAATATATGAAAATATAAATAACCTAAAAAAGTTGATATGCATTAAAACAAAACAACCAACTCCCTTTTTTTTTTCTTTTTTTTTTTTTTTTTTTTTAACATTTCAAACGAAATGGATAAGTTTCTATGTATATCTTTGAGAAAGCTGTTTGATTTTTTTTTTCACTGGCTTTTCTGAATATTATCGATCACATTAAATTTAAGATACAGATAACTTTTAAAAATTGAAGAAAATGTTTGAGTAATATTTACATAAAAGAATCCTCAAATAGAAGCTGTTATTTTTTTAGTTTGGAAATGAAAGATAGAGTATGAGGTGATTTTTAAAAAAAGTACAACAAAAAAACATCACATTTAGAAATGCACCAAACATTGTTGTTGTTTTTTTTCTCTTTAGAAAATTCAATCATGTTCTTCAAAAAACAAAAACAATTTTCCTCTGCAAAACAACAAAACTAACACCATGAATAAATATTTTAAAATATAAAGAACTTGAAGCATACATTTTTTTTTTTTTTTTAAATTACTGAATTCGGCATTAAATAACCTAAAAAAATGTTGATATGCGTTAAAACAAAGCAACCAACCCCCCTTTTTTAACACATCAAACAAAATGGATAAGTTTATATGTAGGTCTTTGAGAAAAAATGTTTGATAGGGGTGGGGTATAGGTTTATTCTTGTTTTTTTGAGATGATTAATGAAAAAAATTTGGGGAAGTCAGAAATCAACCTCTAAAATTTTTTTTTCACTGGCTTTGTATAAATTCTTCTGAATATTATCGATCACACTAAGTTTAAGATACAGATAACTTTTAAAAATTGAAGAAAATGTTTGAGTAATATTTAGATAAAAAAATCCTCAAATAGAAGCTGTTATTTTTTTTAGTTTGGAAATGAAAGATAGAGTATGAGGTGATTTTTTTTAAAAAGATAAACAAAAAACATCACATTTAGAAATGATCTTTCACATTCTCTTTAAAGTTGAAAAGAAAATTGCAAAAGAAAGTCTCAATCATGTCCATTTAATATCTATTATTATATAAAAGTAATGTATCTATATCGAGCGCGCATGAGTTCATTTCCTATGGACTCCAAAACGACTGGGCTGTTTTTATGAAATTTCACACAAATATACTTGGCAGTGTTCTTAGATAGGTTTTGTATCAGAATATCTTTGATAAGTATCAATAATCAATAAATCGATGAAAGAACAGGCGATTTCGACCAAAGTTAACACCTTATATAGCCTAACATAACAAGTGCATTTGAGAAGTTTTATTACCACACAAGCCGAAATTCCCAGCAAATAAAATCAAGAGTAGGTTCTTTGATATGACAGAATGTTTCTGTTTAGAACACACTTGAACAATGATACTTGACTTTCGCATTTTAAACTTTAATTCAAGCCATTATAAAAAAATAATTTTATAAAATCAACAATCGGTTTTCTACAGTGCAATGTAGACTAGAATATATTGTGGACTAAGTCACTGCAGGGAGGCATATGAAGCTTCCTCCTGGTGCACCGTGATGGGTTCCCAACTAGAGCAGGCAATCAATCGCTTTGATTGAAAAATGGGCAGTTTCACCAATTTCGATAACAATAAAATATGGGTGTATGAAACTTTGCTTGATCATTATTTAATCACAGGCAACGTCAAGTCTCCCTGCTAATAACAAATCTAATCTAATCCTAATCTTGTAAACACATGTTAAAAATCAATATTATTGCTTGAAAATGTAGCGCAATAATATTTGGAATAATTAAAATAAGAATTCAGTAATAAAAAGTTAGAAAGGGGATTAGTGTCAAATGTTTGCACTTATTTATTTATGTATTTATTTTAAAATTCTCCTTTTTTAAATTATTCTTGTTTTGTTTTTTCCACTTTAAAAAACTTTCCTTAATTTTGAGTTTTATTAATTGAATTCTCCTTTGTAAATTATTCTTGTTTTCACTCTAAAAAAAAATTCCTTAATCTTACTTATTAATTGTTGTTAAATTAATCGTTTTTTTTTTAATTAAAAAAAAATTTTTTTTTTTTTTTTCAGTTACAAGTTGCTGCACAGAATTTAAGATCTGAACAACCTCGTTATTTTTATGCCCTTTCAGCCATCAGTGGATTGTCTCTCATACTTATTGCTGTTTATTGGCTCCGGAAAAAGAATTAAATATAAACATTTCAAACATTTTTTTTTTTTTATATAAATATTTTAATAAAGAAGAACTGTTAGAAAATGAGAATTGCATTGAGGGTTATAGTCAGCAAATGTATTTTCTAATTTCAGGTGCAGTGCTACCAGAAGCTGTGACACTGCAAATCAGTTTGTTCACTTTTATTGTTCTTCAGTATTTCTATTGTGAAACGACTTATTGAAATAGAATAGAAAAAAAAGAACATTGTTGAAAAGTATGCAATAAAAATTAACAGAATGATACAGATAAAAATATCACAGTTTTTATTTGCACCTTTTTAATAACCAAATTAAAAAAGTTTTTAGTTTATTTGAAATTTTATAAGAAATATGTTTATAAAATTATAAAATAAGTTTTTTATTTTTTTTATTTTAAAAATAATTTTTTTTTTTTTTTAAATTTATATATGTTTATGAAAGTATGAAAATAAAATTATTGAGATAAAAAATAAATGAAATTATTGAAAACAAAATAACAATTTTAAACATAAAAAAAAAATGTATCCAATATATAATATTACCAAAATAGTTGGCTTTGATTTTTTTTTTTTTTTTTTTTTTTTTATACCTCCATGGGAGATTTTTGCAGGCTGCTATCGAAAAAGACTAATTGTGTTATTTTTATCTGGATAATTTTGTTAATTTCTATTGTATATTTTTCAATGTCTTTTTCTGATATTTTATTTCAATAAATCGTTTCACAATAGAAATACTGAAGAACAATAAAAGCAAAGCAACTGATTTGCATTGTCACTGCTTCTGGTAGCGCTGCACCAGAAATTAAGAAGTACATTGGCTGACTATAACCGCATTGAGACACAAACTTTTATAGTTTTTCCCATCTTTTAGTTTGACCATTTTAAAAAATTTTATTTAATTCATAAATGTTATATATTTTTTTATTTAATTATTTTTTTTTCATTCCTAAATACTATATATTTTTTTAATTAAGTTTGTTTTTAAATCTATTTTATTTTTAATTAAACTTTAAAATGATACAAATTAAATTTTATTCCTGGTTTAATTTTTGAATTAAATTAATTTTGAATTTATTTTTGATTTTATGTTCACATTGAGTGTTTTTGTTAAACCTTATTTTAAAAGATTTTATTTTTCTCTTATTCTTTTTAAAACAGTATTTAATATGCATGCTATCTGTTAAATGAAATTTTGGTGCAAGTCCACAGTTCAACCTGAATTAAAACAAAAATTTAGAAAACTATGATGTTCATACCTATCATTGAATAAGATCATATTCCAAAAATCATCTAAATTGATAAAGTAGTAATTTTTTTTTATAATTAAAAATGTGAAATCATTAGCATTATAAAGCTGATCTCGCAAGTTTGAATTATTGTAGAGTTATCTGTCCTTATTTGTTTTTTTTTCAAGATGGCGACACGAGACAGTCCTTTTTTGCTTACTCATAAAATTTTATTTTCTTAGTAAAAAAATAAACCAATAACACAAGTAAAAACAAAAATAAAACTACCTGATCAGTTTACGTGATATTTGGAATATGACAATTTTGTTCTGTGAAGACTACATACATTATACAGATTTTTCTGTATTTTTTTTGTTTAGGTTGAATTGCAAACTTGCACTAGTTATTTATATTTTTTTTTACATTAATGAAAAGAACATAGCAATGAATCGAGTCAATATTTAATTTTTTTTTTTTTTTTTTTCATCTTTAGCTTTCTAAAAAAAAATATGTAAGTCATTTTTTTTTTCTTTTTAGTCATTTCAATGATTTTTCTTTTATTCTTAGAACCTATGTGAATGCACATCGATATCTGAGAAATACTTGGAAAAAAGGCTCTTCAGTGAGCAAGTTTACTTTATTTATATAACATAGAAATGATCACCCACTTTTTGACCAAAAAATGTTATTGATCACAGGTATTTACCAGACAGCATAACTATTTTTTTTTTTTTTTTCATTTCTAAAATCGCTGCCATTTTACAAATATAAAAAAATATGATTACTCATTTGCTGTGTGATAAAATGCTGGGTGAACATTTTACATTATATTTATATAGTAAATTCGCTTTGTAAATCTAAAATTAAAGTTATTTCAGATATTTCCAGAATTTTGACAAAAAAAGAGAATCTCAAAAATCTTATTCATTTTTTTTTTTTCTACATAGGCTGACCTTTCACCACTGCCAGGCCATTTTGTGGTTATATTTATAAAGTATAAATTTTACATTATATTTGTGTAGTAAATTCCCTCTACATCTAAAAAAAAAAAAAAAATTATTATAGATATTTTCAGAATGTTGATGTGCAATCTCACAAAAAAAAATAAAATCTCATTTAAATTTTTTTTCTGTTGATAATGTAAAGGCTAGAGGGGTGATTGTTGTACATTATTATTATTTTTTTTTTAAACTTTTTATTTATTTTTTTATTTTTACCTAGACTGACCTTTGACCACTGCCAGACCATTTTGTGATTATATTTATAAACTAAAAAAAATATATAGATACAACACAAAAGGCCAGATTTTTCTGTCCAGCTTTAAAAATTAAAATTGAAACTAAAATGTTAGTTGCTTTTCGACTGCTACAACTGTTTTCCAGCTTGAAAAAAAAAAAAAAAAATTTTTTTTTTAAATTTTCTTCCATTAAAGCAAAACGGATTTTTTCAATAACTTATGGCAGATATTTATTATTTATTTTTTTTTTTTAAAACAAAATGTTATTTTATTATTTAACTTGGGAAAAAATTGCAAAACGTTTTATTTTCATTATTATTGTTTTTTAAATGAAATGTTTATTGATTTTGACTATAGAATGAAGACTAAAACTTACTATTTTCTTATTTTTACTTTTTCATTCCTCCTTTTTTCACTCCTCTCACTTCCCTCTTCTCCTCTCCTTTCTCTCCTCACACCCCTCTTTTCTCTCCCCATCCTTTTCTCTCTTTCTCTATTCTCCCCCACTCCTTTTCTCTCTTTCTCTATTCTCCCCCACTCCTTTTCTCTCTTTCTCTATTCTCCCCCACTCCTTCCCTCTCTTTTCATTTTAATCTCCTCCCCTTTCTTCTTTCTCCCCTCTCTTACCTCTTTATCTCCTATCTCCCCATTTTTCCCCTTTCCCCACTTCACTCTCTTATATATTTCGCCCTCTCTCATTCTTTTATCTCCTCTCTCCTTATATCCCACATTTTCTTTTTCCATTCTCTGCCTGATGTCAATTTAAAATTGCCTTGATAATAATTCCTAAAAGAGAATTTGAAATCGATTTCTAAAGATTTGTTAATTCTTTCAATCATTTTGACCATATCGAAAAGATTTTAAAAAATGAATAAAAGAATCATAAAATTCTGAAGAATTCTGTGTGATTTCATCAAAAGCCACAAAATACCACATTCTCCTGTGTATCTATTTATATAATTCTTGGTGCTTGTGCAGTATACTGGGTTTCCGAACAGATGCATTTCAGGTAAAAACATTACGCAGGTATGTATCATGCCAAAATTAGTATAATTTCCAAAAATTATGATAAAAAAAAATCAGAGACTATTTAGTTTATCCCTAAGTTATTTATGTATAATCCAAATTTGTAGACGTTAAAAAATTTTAGCGTTTATTATCTTTAAAAAAAAAAATATAAACAGAAATTGACATGGTTCTTTCTTTCTTTAGAAAGAAGGAAAGAAAACACTTTTACCGTGTGACTCTAAATGCCCAAGTGACCATGGTCAGGTATGATCTATTTTTTCAATGGTGGATTTCAAGGAAAGCAAGGGAGATAATTCTGTTTTTCATACAGAATTGGTTGCACACATTAAAATATATAACAAAACTCAATAATTCAATAAATTTTATTGCTACTTGTAATTGTTTTTCTACTGAATCAATTTTCATAATTTTTTTTGAATTTATATTATTTTTGACATGATATGTGCTGGGACGATTAATTAAAATCAAAAAAAAAAAAAAAAACTTTTTGGGGTATCAGAATCAGAAAATTTATCTTTATTTTTTTATGCCAAAAATGATTCTTTTAATGTTTTATTTATTTTTTTTTTATTGCAAATTTACCCCAAACAAGGCACTGAGCCACTTTGTCATGAGGGTCTACTAGTTGGGAAGGGGTACTATTTAGGAAGTTAGCCAAAAACTTGATTTTTCATGCCGCTTATTAATGACTAGCCTGGGAGTCCAGTGTTGCCCGGGTGTTTGTATGTGTGTTGAGCAAAAAAGTTGTAGTAGGCATGGAGGCTTGAACCGGTGACACAGAGGCGGAAAAGAAAGTAAAGGTGTGTGTAAGGGTGTTGTTTGAGCGACAAAAAAAAAAAAAAAAAAAAAAAAAAAAAAAAAAAGGAAAATTGCATGCAAAAAAGAAAAAAAGTTGTAATAGGCAGGCAGGCTCGAACCCATACCGCGAAGGAGGAAAAGAATGTGAAAAAAAAAGAAAATGTGATGCATTAGCTGTTGCGCCCATCGCCAAACCGGAAGTGATGTACATTTAAATTAAGGCTAGACAATCAAAAAGAGGCGATGACTTTTGAAAATATCGTTGAAAAAAGTAACCCCTCCCTGTAGAAAAGTGCCCAGTTGAGGGTGAAGGAGTTAGTATTTTTGCCCAATTTTTTTATATTCGTCTGAAGGGTCGAGCTTCAAAATGATACCAATCTCATGAAAATCCGTTGCCTCTGTCGAAAGTTGTGCGAGATATACATACATACATATGTACATTTAAACAGACAGGTGAGATTTATATTATAGATGAAATGATATTTTATCGATTTTTAAACTTTCAGTAAAATTAAAATGTAAAGACTATTTATGCTTGGAAAATTATATGTATATATTTCATGCTTTTTATGGTAACTCTCTCCAAAAAAAGTGACTAAATAAATTTAAAAGAATCCGAAGTTTAGAATAGAATTGATAATTGTATCAGAATCGGAAAGATTATTGGAATCGTCGCATCACTAGCATGTTTTTCATAGAGCTGGAACTTAAATCGGCTTTGTAAAATAGATTAATAAGGCTTTCTTTTTTTCATTTTTTGTTTAAATTACTTCATAAAAATTGAAACAATGGCCCTCTCCCCACCCCCCTTTTTTTTGTCTTGCAGATTATTAAATGTTTTGCACAGCCATCAATACTCCATAGACCACCGGTTGACGACCACTATGTTTAAATACTTTTGCGCAGTATTTTTTTGATAAGTACTAATCATGAAAAATTGAACATGCAATGAATCATAAATTGTGGTAAGCGTTTGGAAAAGTGTAGTTAATAAGCAGTCACGGTTGGCAGGTGCCTGCTGTAGGGAAGCAATGGTGCATGAACCCAGAGACAAGAATATGATTATGCAAATTGAGGTGCTGTTGGGTGTCCGAGGTGGCAGAATAAAAGTTGGATGTTTTGCTTAATGTCTTGAAGTTTTGTTTGCATGTGATTTTGCCGTTGGTTAGAGAGAAGAAAAAAAGAAAAGACTGCTGCTGCTTATGTAAGGAGTGAACATTTTTGTCATGGGGGGAAAAAAGAATTAATAAAACAGTAAAATAAAAATAACCCGACATGACTGTGTTTTCTTTTCAGCTCAAAATAATTGAAGTGATTGAAATAAGAATTGCCTAAATACTAGTGTTGGGATGATTAACCTAGAATCAGAAAAATGGCAACTTTTTGGGGTATCAGAATCGGAAAAACTTGAGCCTATTTTCCAATGCCAAAACCGATTCCTTAAATTATCTCTTTTATTTGATTTTTGTTTAAGAAACATATTTCACTGCTTTTAGTAATAATAAATATTTATTGACTTAAACTTCCAGTAAGGCTAAAATCTCTAGCCCCCCCCCTCACAAGTGTGTTTTTACGTTTGAGAAAATATATGCACATTTGAGATGTTTTTACGGTAATCGGGGAAAAAATAACTTTTATAGTTAGATATTTAGAGATTTATAAAGAATCGGAATCTGGAATTTAGTATGGAATTGGTAATTGTATCAGAATCGGGGGAAAATATTGAAATCGTCCCATTACTACTAAATACATGGTTCAGTCATGTAAATTATAATCTTTCACACTGACTGCAGTCATCATCATCATAGCAACATAACAGTAATGTGATGTTGCCATCATCACCATTGCAATGACATCATCATCAACAACTTGAGAAAATTATTTTTGTTTCTATCCAGAATACCCCTTTTTGGGGAGCTGGATTCTCCCCACACCAACCTTGTGTCTAATTCTGCCCGTGTATGTGTTTGCAATAATTAATGAGTTTTTATGATAGTGGAGCAGTGGTTTGCAGACTAGTGTTTTGCTGTCCAGTTGATAATGGTTGGGATAGCAGTTTGTACACTGGGCAACAAATGGAGTTTGTGGACTGGAGCACAGATTATGGCTTGGAGCAGATGGTGAAATATATTGAGCAATCGACTGACAAACAGCCTTGACAGGAAGCGTAGAAGTGAATTAGCATTTAGAGAGCCGCTGGTGTCATACACTCACCCAAACTTCAACGAAAAGTAGAGAAAGAATCAGCTTGTGGTTTCCTTTGAAGTTTTATCTTATTTTTATATTTGTGAACCCATCTACACACCGCAGACACCGCCAATGCGTAAAAGACAACGACACTACTAGAACCATAACGAGAGAAGATGAAAGAAAAATCCACGGCACACAATGTTAAGGTCGTCAAATTGTTGAGCAGAGGGGAATGGTGTCACAAATTAATGTCCCTGCTATGCGATTTTGGGTCACACACTGACCAGCTTGCAAAGTGCACTGATTCCATCTGTTCCTCCGAGACGTTTCTTTAGTCCTCTTGAAAATCGCGGTCAGCCAACCTAAACAACTTTCAACTCTGCATTTGCTCCATTCGGACATCATCCAACTTTCTGCTGCTGAAATAAATCATTTGTTGTTTTAAAATGCTACGTTTTTGTTCATTATGACTATATCATGATCAATTTGCCATCGCAATTGAGATAATCGAATTTGATAAACTCCATCTTTTCATATGACTGTTAACATATCACCACTGCACACATTAGAAAAGAGGACTGACCTGGTCTTCCACCTATATACAATGTTTTAGTTTAGTATTCTCACATGGTCATCCATCTGGTACTGGCCGGGCTCAGCATTGCTTAACTTTGGTTATCTGACAATGATGTGCCAACCTGATTGCTGCTGTATATCTATTAAAGTGAAATTGTGTGTGTACACTTCCCTACCAAACTACTCTGTCAATTTTTAGTCTACAGACTCGAGATTTGACATAAGGAGTATTAAGATTTGGGGAAATCGGTTTTCGGACAGAAATTTGGCTGTCAAGACCAAAGTTCAACAATTTGACCTTTGAAAACTCTACCAAATTCCTCCACCAATTTTTGGTCTAAACCCTTGAAATTTTAAATGTAGGTTACTTGGACATGATCAAACTTTTTAATTTGATTTGTTCAAAGCAATAAATGTTAAGGGGTCAAAGTTAAAAAAAAAAAAAAAAAATTGACCTCTGCAGTCTCTATCAACTTACTCGGCCAATCTTTAGTCTAAAATTTCACAAAGTGTATTCATATATAGGACAAGCTTTTGGTTTTTGACCGAACATTTGGCTGCCAAGGGGTCAAAGTTCAAAAGATTTGACCTTTGTGGTCTCTAGAAAACTATTCTGCCTTCTATATGTTGTCCAAGTCTCTGACCCATTTAGCAATTTAGTCATAGCACATGCTTCGTAAATACTTAACTTTGTTTTTTGAGATTCTCCAATCTGACCACATGTCAAAGCAGAACTGGCTTTGGCTAATCTGTGATTTATCTCAGCATCAAGTGTATAGTCCTTACTCAGCGTACTACCCAGATAAGCAAAATTGTCCGTGACCCTTAACTTCTTACCATCAACCAAGATGGATCAGACAGAGATCCATTAAAATTCACTCGGGCTTTCATATTATGGTGTAACTGCAGAAGCAAATCTACGGTAGGACCGCCTAGTTTCCTAAGAATTTTCCATAGTGCTATGCGATTAATGGTATCAAAAGATCCATACATTTTTCCATTAGCTGTTGTGCAGAGAATATGTCCATTGTGGTCATAATCTGACTGGATGTTTGCTGACAAATTGGCCTACCACTTGTTATTCAATCGGCATGTCTCACGCTATATTTTTAATTTTGTTTCTTTATACGTGTAGAGTTGAATGTAATAATCAAAGAAGCAAGCGCCCATGTGTGTGTGCATCATGTTGCTATACGACTTACCTTCAGATGGGGTCTGAGAGAGAGAGATTAAAGATGGCGGCCATGGCTTTATAAGCTGCTGAATCGCATGAGATCACACCGCCCACCACACACATATGCAAATGAAATACAGTCAGTTTTTTTTTTTAATAAAACGCCTGTTAGCAGAGGCGATGGGGTGAGACTAAGGCCACCGAGAGTAAGTACAGGCCAATAAACATGACAGTGTGACGTCATTACCAGATCATCATGTAGATATACGGTGCCTAAAGTTTCTTGTGTTCAACCACGTGACCACACTAATAGCCATAAAAAATATTTTTCAGTGTCCCTTACAAGCTAATAGCCATAAAAAATTGCCCCTTGTGGTAATTTAAATGTATTTTTTTTTCTAAAGAAAAAGAACAATACTTCATTTGGATAACTGTATAATTACACATTCATTTGGATAATTTTAATCTACCAAATTATAACAGTAAGTGAACTTAATAATAAATAAAACTTTTCATTGAGTATTTTCAAATATTTTAAAGTTAGAAGCATTTTTCACAAGTTTTTTTTTTTTTTTTTTTTTTTTTTTTTTTATTTCACCAAAACGATCGATGAATTTGCCAGGCATAATTTATTTCTTTGAAATATATTTAAAACTTTATTTGTTATAACATTTCAACTGTAAATAATTTAGATGACTGAAATGGGAAATGAAATAGGAAATTCTCTCTAGAGACATACAAACACAAATTCATCTTAAAAATTCATCAACTAATCAGTTTTAATTAAAGTTTTGATATGAACTAAAAATAAAGAGTACATTAAATTTTAGTTAAAAAATTTTTTGTGTTTTATCTTATAAATAAATGGGTACTTCACGGGGAACGTGGACCCTGCGTAAACGGTGTTTTTATTTAATGATTGTTCCCCAAAAGTGTTTTCTTTCACTTTCTTTGTATATATATATCTCAGACTTTTTTTTTTTTTTTTTTATCATACAGGTAATTTCTTTTTTTCGTTTTTTTTTTGGGGGGAAAATTTGCTTCATACTTTTATTTCATGCTTGTTTTTATTTTATTTCATTTTAAGTTTTTATTATTTTCTCTACTAAAGATTTTTATTTTCTTAAATTTTTTCATACATATTCAAATAATGTCCCCTCCCCCTCTTTGGCCTCAAAATAGTACCTGCAAAAAAAGTTTTTGTGATTAAATAAACCAAAGAAAACCCTTTGCGCACGCACTTACAGGGAGCAATCATTAAATAAAAACACCATTTACGCAGGGCCCATGTTCCTCGTGAAGTACAAGTAAATGATGTACGCGTCCTGCTGAAATAACATTATTTAGAAAGCCATTCTTAACCGGGGGGAGGGGCTTTCTAATTATTTTGCACTTTCACCTAACAATTTAATGAAAAAAAAAAGATACCCTAAAAATTTAATTAAACTTGGAAATACTATCTAAAATATAGCATGGTGCATACACTGCACAAGCACCATTATTATTATTATTATTATTATTATTATTATTATAATAATAACAACAATGATAAAAAAAAAAAAACTGGTGTAGGTGACATCGACTGGTGCCACATCAACTAGTTGTAAAGGGTCAGGAGGGATGGAAACACCGAGGTGGGAGAGTACTAAGAGTACTAACCAGATCTCCACTGGAAGTGTGCAGTTCAAATCTGGTACCTTGAGGGGGGGGGGCATTTTGTCACCCGAACCCCAGGAAACACCAATGGCTGATGCCAACGAAAAATCAATGGCAAACGGCTGTTGTGATAATGTGCAATCATCTGCACAAGTGGTCAAGAGGTGGAGAACATTGGAAATCTGAGGAGATTTGTTGTGACGCAGTTTTCAGCGAATACCACAGGTTACTGCCAGTGAGCAATCACTGATAATAGCGTGTGAGACAACTCCTAGTGAGTGAAATAATAATAATAATAATGCCCCCCTCCTAAATTTACCACCATTGTGATTTAATATCGTACATGTTTACTTATTTTCTTAGTTTTTAACCAATATTCACATTATAGTATGATTGTCCTTTAGTAGTTATGTGAACTTCATTTCCGTATTCATGTATTCTGCACGGATATAAAAACGAAGACTATAGTAGAGTATAGGTTTACTAACCATGTAACTGATGAAAATACGCTACACATTTTGATAAAAAACATGGGGGGAAAAAATGAACATAGAAGAACAGAAAACCAAAACTTTAAATGCAATTTCTGTATTAAAAGTAATAGTTATTTAAATATTTCAACATATAATCTTATGGGGAAAATCCAGCTCCCAGTAAGGGGCACTCTGGATAGGAACAAAAATAAAAATTGTCCTAGTCATGAAGAATTTCTCCTCCACCGGCCGAGGACAGAAAAGGTGAATTGTAGCATCAGGACAGATACTACACTGTGATCTTGTCCCGAAGGCCAAGAATTGTTTGTGTTTTATGTTTCTTTAATTGTTTGTTCCCTAAATTCATAATTCAGTTTTATCAGTATTAGATTGTATATTGCTTTAAAATTAAGTAATTTTACATAGATAATATTTATATTTTATCTTATATATATATATATATATATATATATATATATACTAGCGGGGGGGGGTACTCGGTGTTGCCCGAGTGTTTGGAGGTGTGTGTGCTCGGGCGGGGGTGGGGGGGTGTTAATCAAAACATAAGAATGAGCGAAGTAAAAAAAAAAAAAAAAGAAAACAGAAAAACGAGCGTTAAAACTTCTGAAAAATAAAGCGGGGGGGTAATCAAAATATAAGAAGTAAATATTTTTAAATGTTAAATAAAAATTGAAAAATCGACAAAAAAAACACACAAAAAACTAACGTAAGGCAAACGAACGATGGTAAAAATTGGAAAAAGAAAACAGAAAAATAAACGTTAAAACTTCTTTAAAAAATCTGAAAAATAATAAAAAAAAAAAACATGTGAAAAATGGCTTAAATAAGTCTGTTTCAATATTAAAATTTAAAAAATCGGTGGGTACCCGGCGTTGCCTGGGTGTTTTTGGGTGTGTATTGTCGGTCGGAGGTGGGGGGTGTTAATGAAAACCTAAGAATAAGCGAAGTAAAAACAGAAAAATGAACGTTACGTGAAAAATGGCTTAAATAACCCTGCTTCAATATTAAAATTTAAAAAATCGAAAAAAAAAAAAAAAAAAGACATCTCACACCATGATTCAAACCCAAAACCTTTGGATAATGACCCAGCGCTCTAACCAACTGACCTAACACGACATACACGAAATTAGGTCATTTTTTTTTTAATCTTCAAACTAAATCAGATTACGACGCATGCGTAGAAGCGACTTCGTCATGAGAGGATGGTTTTTGCTAACCCCCCCCCCCTAGAAAAGTGCTGATTTCAGGGTGAAAAAATTAACGTTTTTGGCCAATTTTTCAATATTTGTTGGGCGAAGGATATGAGACCAAATTTGTGAATTTTTGTTCTGTCTGTCGAAAGTTTTTAGCAGACACAAACATACATACATACATACATTTTCGCTTTTATATATATAGAAAAGCGAAAATCTGTGTTTGTATGTGTGTTTGTTTGTTTGTATGTATGTATGTATGTGTGTTTGTATGTCTAACAAAAACTTTCCACACGGGTTATGGATTTTCGCCAGGGCTGTATCATTTTAAACTGCCAACCTTTGCCCGACAAATATCGAAAAATTGGCCAAAAACGTTAATTCCTCCACCCTGAAATCATCACTTTTCTACAGGGGGGTCAGCAAAAACCCTTCTCTCATGACGAATTCGCTTCTACGTCATACGACGTCATAACCTGATTTACTTAAAATATTTGAAAAAGCAACACAATTTTGGTGACATTGTCTTAGTTCAGTTGCTTAGAGCGCGGCCTCATTATCTAAAGGTTTTGGATTCGAATCGTGGTGTGAGATGTCTTCTTTTTATTTTTTCGATTTTTTAAATTTTAATATTGAAGCAAGGTTATTTAAGCAATTTTTCACGTGTTTTTCAGATTTTTTAACGTTCATTTTTTTTGTTTTTTTTACTTCGCTTATTCTTAGGTTTTCATTAACACCCCCACCTCCGCCGACCACACACAACCAAAAACACCCGGGCAACGCCGGGTACCCCCGCTAGTATTGAATAAAGTTCAGTTTCATTATTAATCGAATTGGGTGCGTATTTCTTTTTTAACATGTTTTAATGCTCTTTTTTAAAATGCCGTCATATATCGACAGTAACAGTTCGACAAATCTTACCTACATTGCCTGCAGGCATTTTTCAGTTAATAGGCCTTCTATATCTCGGTGGCCGTTGTGACATGCGTGCTGAAAGTTGTGAGGAGGAAATACAGTGACGAATTCTATCCGTGATTTTTGTGTTTTGTTTCTTTTCTTTTACCAGCCTTTTCTACATTTAATTTAGCTGATCCCATTAGAACACAAACAGATCTCGTGAGCATTTTTCTTCTCTTCCAAACCAATCCCTTGAATCGTTCCCAAGTTCCGTCAAATGAGATATTAAGAAATGAAGTCCTAAGAATTTCACAAACTTTCTTATTTTGTAACTTGGAGACATCGATACGTTTAAGCACTTTTACTCCATTGACTCTGACCTTTTCCCTTATGCGCAACTTAAGTTTAGCATGAACAAAATTGTGATCAGTGTTACAGTCTGATATTAGTCCTCACGCGAAAGCGCAGGACACAAAATGTTTTAAATAATAATAATAATAGAATAACAATAACAAAGTCTTTCGCTAGCGAGGACTACTATTGAGCGTAACCAGTTATACACTCCTTTTGAAATTTTCATCTCTATTTTTTTCGTTATCTAGTGAATATTTTTGATGAAACCTATATGAAATATGTTCCTTATTGTAAATATTTTCTATTCTGAAAGAAGTTTTAAAAAAATTAATCTAAAAAAGTTATTTTAAAGTTTTTGTTAAAAAATTCAGATTTTCTTATTATTCAGACATGTATGACAAAGAGAGAGTTGCAAAAAAGAGTTGTGGACTGAGAAGAATTACAAACTGAAACAGAGAGAATATTCAGACCTGTAATAATACAAAGAGGGGGTTGCAAAAATGAGTTGTGGTGTGAGGAGAAATACAATCTGAAATGGAGAGTTTTTATAAATACATACAAAATCACATTCATCTTTTTTTAAATCCAAATTAATAAATTAAATAAAATATAATTTTAAAAAGATAGGATACAAGTTAGAAAAGCATTTCATCCAAGGCATGAAAATTGTTAAACAAAATGTTTTTACTATAGGCTTTAAAAATAAAGGTACAAGATTCAATTTGAAATTTATTTATCTTCAAAATGCACTTTTATACATTTTACAAAGTAAGGTATTAAATTTGCATACCTTACTTTGTAAAATTGATAAAAGTACACTTTGAAGATAAATAAATTTCAAATTGAATCTTGTACCTTTATTTTTAAAGCCTATAGTAAAAACATTTTGTTTAACAATTTTCATACCTTGGATGAAATGCTTTTCTAACTTGTATACATATAAATACAAACGTTTAGGCTTAAGTAGTCGGTCATGCTTTCAAAACTTATATACCTAAATGTTTCTGTTTTTCTGACTAATAAAATAAATAAATAAAATCAACTGTTTTTTTTTTTTTTTTTTTTTTTTTTTTTAGATATTTTGCATTTAACGAGAAGTTGAATGAAACATTGCGGCTAGGTAAAAAAAAAAAAAAATTGCGTACGTAAGTGACCAGGAGCAGACTGTATTTATTTTCTTCCCCACTGAGAAAATTAGGCACAAGGCCGTTTTTTTAATGTGGAAGGGAAAAGGAGACCAGTTTCCGAGAGGTGGGAAATGGGAGCTGGATAGTGTTTTGTCAGCTGGCCCATGTAGGTTTGCCCCTACATGGATCAGAAGATTGCCACAAGGGCAATGGTCTTTGCTTGCAGCATCTGCCGGAACAGACACCACACTTTGATCTTAGCCCGAAGGCCACAAAGGTCTTCCTGCGAAGGGAGAGGTGGGCGTGACCAGGAGCAGACATTTTAAAACCGTTTTTAAAAACCTATTCAGATAGGTAAAAGAGTAACTTATCTGGCCTTTGATAAATCTGCTGTTTTCTTTTGTTTTTTTAAAAAAAATTTTTCACCACTTCTTTGTACGTAATAAATAGTCAGAAAAGAGAAGAAGAAAAAACGATTTACGCAATAAATTGTTTTCAAAGAAGTCGATTTTATTTATTTATTTTTATTATTTTTATTCAAATTCCAGTTAAATGAACGATTCTGTTTCAATAGGCAGAACGCATTTCGTTTCATATTTCGCAATTTTGACTTAGCAGGTAATTTCAGCCATTATTTTTTCACCTGCTATTAGTCAAAATAGCCCAGCCACTTCCAGGAATTTCTTTGGTGTTGTTGATTTAAAAAAAATAATCGCCAATATCATCTACTGGATGCAAATTTTAAATATTCATATTTTTGAAACTGCATTAAGCATTCATTTCTGTGAAAATGTGTCTTTATCTATAGGGACTGCCAAAACAATGTGAAAAAAAGAAAGCATGATTCTGTGATGTCAGACTTGTGTTAAATATACGAACTATGGAAAAGCAGAAGTAACTTAATGATTTTTTAAAACCTATGTTTATTTTCTTCAAACTGCAATTAATAAGTAATCTTTGTTATAATTTTGTTATGTTTTAAGATTTACACAGTTTAATGATTAATAATATTATAAACATTTGTATATTAAATATGAAATACGGGTTTACTGAATGTTCATTTGGTTAACTAGGGCTTCCATATTTTGTTCGGTAAAAAGAGACAAACAAAATATGAGGGGGTTGCCTACAAAATGCTGATATTTGTGCAATAATATTTTCAAATCGGTTTTAATCTGGCGATAAAATAGCTAACAAGAGCCATGTTTATATTAAAACTTAATATTTAAAAAAAATTTAAACATGATTAATTAAAAATCTATGTTGTAACGGAACGTTTTGAAATAATGGATTTTTAATTTTTTTAAAATTAATTAAGGTTTAGGAAGTTTCTTTCTTTTTTTTTTTTTTTTGGCAATTCAACTGATTATATCATATATTAATTAAATAAAACAACGTAATATTAAATTTATATCATTTTTTTAATTGCAACTTCAAGGTAGGTTTTTGTTCAATACGTGTATTTAAATTTAAAAAAAAAAAAAAATTTTATAAAATAAAATATGCATCTAGTGCGCTTGAAAGCCAAATCACAATGTAATATTAGGAAAATAAACAAATATTTTACTTGTTTAAAATTTATCACAAATATATTTCAGAGATATACTCCATCTTCAGTGTGTTGTTTTGTTTGTTTCTTTTTTTTTTCCTTTTCTTCTTCCTTACCATGTTGTAACGTTGGAGAAAGAAGTCTGTTTGTAAAGAACTGCACGTAGTATCCAGTGGTTGTATTTTGAAATGTTTGAACTGTGCGTAGGCAACGTGAGAATAACGTCAAAGATGAGAGTTTATATAGAAACGTTGTTTTAATTTGAATAAAATAAAATACGCATCTAGTGCGCTTGAAAGCCAAATCACAATGTAATATTAGGAAAATAAACAAATATTTTACTTGTTTGAAATTTATCACAAATTTTGGAGTCGAAAAGATATGCAACTCCAAAACAGTTCTAACTCTGCAGGCTTTCCTATAGCTTTATTGTTTTTATAGAAAAAAAACACTTAAAAATAAGTTAGAACACACACAAAAAACTGATCTAGTTATGTAGAAAGATAGCTGTCCTTTGGTAATATTTATTTGCTTTTTTTTTTGTTGTTTTACCCCTCTTCGTTTTTGCTTCATCGGCTACTCTAAATGTGTCGATAAATTACTTTTAATAAAACTACAAATGTATTTTAAGTGTTGGAAGGTCAATTTAATTGACTCAATTAAATTCAGTAAATTTAATTCACTAAGTTACAATGACAATTTATTCATTATAAAAGTTCAAACAATTATTAATAGAATTTAAACTTTCATAAACTTTAAACGGCATACTGACAATTTGGTATTTCTACAGTTTAGTCAAGACATTAAAAAATGAAAATATCAAAAATGTTTAAATTGTATGTATCCGTTATGGAACGAAGTTCTCCAAAATAAAAATTTATCTTAATTACATCAAAGTTTTTTTTTTTTTTTTTTTTTTTTTTTTTTTTTTTTTTTTTACAGCGAAAAAACAATTTGTTATGATACCGAGCAAAATGTTCGATTTTTAGGAAGAAAAGCTAGTATTAAAGATGGGAAGGGGTGGCAGCGCTTTAACTGGAGTTATATCCCTTTGGCATTTCTAAAATTTAAACAAAAATTTTTTAAAAATCCAAGATGGTTGCCTTCAACGCGCTCTCATAAAAACGTGTTTTTCCGCTGTAAAAAAAAAACTACTTGATGAAATTAAGTGAAATTTTTTTCAGAGAACTTCGTTCCATAACGGATACATACAATTTAAACTTTTTTTTCGGTATCTTCATTTTTTAATGTCTTGACTTGATTTATATACTGAAAAAAAAAAAGTTAACACTATTATTTATTAATATCTATACAGAATTCAAAGTAGAAAGAAAACAATTTATAATTATTGAAAAAATTAACACTTAAAAAAAAATACAAACTTATGTTTTTTTTTTTTTTTACAACGTGGTCACCACTTATCAAGGCCCGGAAGCCACTCAGGGATAAGGGTTATTGCAAGTACATTACGTTAGTGTGGAGATTTGATGAAGTGTTTACTTAAGGGGGCGGTTCATTAGGAATTTGTTAACGTTGGACTTAAAGACATCCATGTTGTAGGCAGGTGGGAAGCAGGCAAACGGAACAGAGTTCCACAGGCGTGCAGTTCTAAGAAAGAAGCTTTGTTCATGGAATCCACGTTTTGATTTAGGCACAGATAAAGAGTGGGGAAACTTTTTCACAGTGGATTCAGCTAGACGGGTGTTTTTTGTGAAAGATTGGCTAGGGGGGACCAGAGATTGGAGTTTAGATGAGCACCTGCCATGGAAATAACGATAAAACAAGGATAGGCTCGCAACGTCTCTTCTGTGGGAGAGAGGTTGCAGGGTAGAGAAAAGGGCATCCCCCACTAACCCACGAAGTCTATTTTGTACTCTGTCAAGACAGGATAGGCTGTTTTTAGCAGCTCCTGCCCAGATATGGCAACAGTATTCCATCCTTGGACGTACTTGGCTGTTTTAATTAATCGAAATGTTTACATGAAATTTAAAGTCGACTTTACACAATTTGAAAAGTATCTGAAAATGACATCGGGTAGTTGGAAAGAAAAGGTAGGGGGCAGAAGTGGAGGAGGCAAAACAGACAGGTTTCCTTTTCTTTTCAAGAATGGGCATCCGTAGTTACCGACATGGAACGTTTGTATAAATTTTTCCATTTTTTTAATTTAATTATTTTAATTTTTTTTTAATTATTGTTCAAAAAATGTTACGCCGAAAGTTTCACATTCTTGCGAGCAAGGAAATTATTAAAAACTTGCATATAAAAATTATACAAAACTTGTGATTTAAAAAAAAAAAGTAGAAATATTTTTTGCAATTATAATTTTTGTGTGAAAATATTAAATAAACAATGCTTAATTCAATGGTAATATCGGTAGTTCGAGAAATTCATTTTTCTTCGAGTTATGTCGAATTCATTAATACGGACTTTAGAAACTTTTTTCGTAATGTTCATGTAAAAATTATTTTATTTTTATTTTATTGTTACAAATTACGATGCTTTATTTATATAAAAAAAAGCAAAAATAAATTCTTGCGTTTTTTATTTACTACTGAACACCATAACTTTAGTAAAGGTATTTTTTGTTTAAACAAAATAATACATTTCCACTAAGATTTAAATAAAAATAATTAGTTCATTATATTCCGCAATCATTATTCGATAAATACTGAAAATTTTATTAAAATTGGTTAATTTCCTGATTTTTGGTGAATTTTTAAGTAAAGGGAGAGGTCAAAATGTTTATACATTTTGAGCATCGGCATTCATTTTGCACGTACCTTACTTTCTTGAGATGAAGATATTTCTTTAGGAATCTTTTACTTTGGTCAACTGTTGAATGGCCATCGACGGCAAAGGTGGAGGAGATGGGGTAGAGGAAATATTTTTTAGGGTTGCCATTTCGAACGCCCATAAATAAATGATTTTTACTATTGTTGGAATCTCCAACTTCGATCGCGCAAAAACAAACAAAAAACAAACAAAACAAAAGCGATCCTGTGCGCAAGAATATCCATTGTTTGCACTGCCCATTTGTACATCTCCAGTAGAAACCATCCTTTACACACGATCTTTTTTTAAGCATACATTTGTTTACAATTGTTGCACCTCATTTTTTGGGACAGCAATTTCTTCTGACAATATGAGATTGTTTGCATCAATGTTTTCATTTTATTTTTCTAACATGCATGGATTTATTTCCTTGCCTGTCATTTTTCTGTTTGGCCAGTTTGAAAATATATTTGGGTCTCAGCTTTTTTTTTTTTTTTTTTTTTTTTTTTTTTTTTTTTTTTTTTTAGTCGCTTTCTTCCAATGTCGTCTGCTTCCATTTAGATAGTGCTTTTTCATCGGCTAATCAAATTCCCAGAAATTGAATTATAAAAAATAAAATAAAATAATAATAAATAAATAATAAATAAGTAACTAATCAGAAAATAAAGTCAACCATTTTAATATCACCTTAAAAATTACTAAAAACATAACAGAAAAAAAAATTAAATAAATAAAATAAAAAGTCGAGTTAGTGTTTCAACATTTGAACAACGCTCGCCTGACATCGATGATTGCCGGTCTTGCCCGATCCATGCTGTAAAATAATTTAAATTACCTCCCTTTGATTGTTAAACCTTCTTTTCTCTTACTGAACCCTTTTTAGAGAAAAGGCAGGAAAAAAAAAAATAAGTTCAAGTCTATAAACGGGCCACAACAAATTTTTTTTACAATAAAAATCTGAAAAAAATCTTTATAATGTACGCACTTGTCACTGCATGATGATATCATATTCCAAAAATCACGAAATCGATAAAGTAGTTTTTATTTATTTAAGAAAATCAAATATTATGAGACATTTTATTGAAGAAAAACTTCACGCCATCTTGTTTTTGAATGATACACTGCTAGCGACACCTATTGGGAATGTTTGGAATATAAGATGTTGAAAACGAAAAATAACATTTAAAATTCCAGCAAACGAGTAGTTTCCAAGATATGAAGAATTTTACGTAAATTGAGCACCCACACGTTGACGCTCCTCCAACAAAAAATTCGGCAAATGTGTATTTCAGCGGCGTAAATTCAAGTTTTACACTAGTGGTGGCCATAAAGTGGGTGATCATTACACGTTAAATTATTATAGAAAAGTGATCCCCCACTTTCTTTAAACTAACATTTCTTTATATCTTGGAAACTACTCGTTTGCTGGAATTTTAAACGTTATTTTCGTTTTCAACATCCTCAAAAACTTATAGATGTCTTAAGTTTTTTTTTTTTTCCTAGAGCGTGGAAAATAAAATGACTGAAAGGAAGTGCACACGCTGTGGATATTTTACTTCACACGGCAGAGATGATTGCCCAGCGATTCATGCAAAATGCAATAAGTGTAAAAAATCTAGGACACTATGCATCTGAATGTAGAAGTAAATCTATAAGATGAGTTGCAGAGGAAGAAAATCACTTCTTAGGTTCGATCTCATTGGGAAATATTAAAAACAGTGAAGAAAAAGGAAAATTGACTGGCAAGCTAACATAAAAGTCACCACCGCAATCTGCAGCAAAATAGTCAACTTCAGGTTAGATACAGGCGCAAGTGTGACCATAGTACCAGACTGGTTCTTTAAAAAAAATTCTCCTATAATAAAGCGGACGGATAAAAAATTATATGGACCAGGTTAGAGCAAAATAAAGGTTATGGGGAAAATAGATGCTACACTCTGTTGTGGAGAAAAAAATTCACAGCAAGAGCTGTACATTGTTAAAGACTTAAGGGAACCATTGTTGGGTAGACCAGTGCCTTACACTTGTTGAGCAAAATCAACTCTATAGAAAGCAGAGATCATCAATACAAACAAAAATTTGCAAAAGTATTTACAGGACTAGGAAAACTGGATCATGTTTTTAAAATACATTTCGATGAGACTGCTCAACCTTTTTCAATTACAACTGCCAGATGACTAGCACTTCCTATGAAGCAAAAAGTCCAAGATGAGCTTAAAAGATTAGTAAGTGAAGACATCATCCGCCTGATCAAAACACCTACTAACCACTTTCATTATGCCGTTTAGAAGATATTAATACAAACGTTTACCATTTGGAATAAGTTCAGACCCTGAAATTTTTCACCGCGAAATGATGCGTATTTTGTCAGGAATAACAGGCGTCATCTGTGACATAAATGATGTTCTTATCAGTGGAAGAAGCCAGCAGGAGCATGACCAACGTTTGAAAATGGTGCTAGAAAGGATGGAAGCAGCAGGAATAACGTTAAATGATAAATGTGTATTCTCTGTTAGCAAAATTAAATTTATTGGGCAAACAATTTCAGAAGAAGGCATCAAAATAGACCCAGAGAAGATTAAAGCAATCATGAACATGGCCAGACCACAAAACGTATCTGAACTGCGACAACTCTTAGGGATGGCAAATCATGTTGGTAAATTTGCTGAAAATTTAGCAGAGACCACAAAACCTTCTTCTGAAGAAAGACAATGCATGGATTTGGGAAACTACATTTAACACATTAAAGAAAAATCCGAGTTCTGCACCGATATTGCTCCACTATAGTGCTGATAAGCCAACAAAAATTTCAGCTGATGCATCTTCCTATGGTTTAGGTAGAGTGCTCTGCTCCAGAAACAAGGGAATAACTGAAGACCTGTATTTTATTCCTGAAGATCACTTACCGAAACTGAACAAAGATATGTGCAGGTTGCGGCCACTTGCTGTTGCGAAAAACAAAACAAAACAACACACTGAAGATAGAGTTTCCTCTGAAATATATTTGTGATAAATTTCAAACAAATAAAATATTTGTTTATTTTCCTAATATTACGTTGTGAGTTGGCTTTCAAGCGCACTTGATGCGTATTTTATTTCATTTTATTCATATTAAAACAATGTTTCTATATGAGCTCTCATTCTTGAAAATATGTTTTACTTATTTGAACTCTTATGTTTCATAATAAATAGAAATTTCGATAGATTTAAATATATTTTGTTCAAATTGTTCAAATTTCGAAAAAAAAAAAATAACTATGAGCGAGGGGAGGGGGCACGTACTAAGAAAAAAATAAAAAAAATTTCCCTTTTACGGAAACTGCATTCTAAAATGAATAAGTATCGAAAATTTCGCGAAAATCTGAATATTAGTTTATTTGCTAGATTGATTAAACACGGGTATGTTTTCACGTTTGAAATGCTTACTATGGGAACGTTATTTTAAAGCGCCGATTATGTAAACACGATTTTCGTCTCGAAATTTCATTATTTTCGTACGGTGAAAAAATTTTTAAAAAATTATTACTAGTTTATGTTGCCCTTCTTTTAAATGGTACAAAAGTTATATTGATAATATTAATTTATAATAAAGTTACATCGTTTTACATATAAGGTGGGGGGTAATTCTGTGGTGACTTTTGGAGGTTCCTATTTCAACTCTGAACACGACACCGTCAGTACCACGGTGTAAGAGACATAACTCGAACAATTTCGGGAGTTTTTTTTGTTTTTTTTTTTGGAATTCTTCAAGTAAAAGCTCACCATGCGGCCCCTTACAGATGAGGAATGTAAGGTTTTCTTCGAAAAATTGTCAAAATAGTAAGTATTGTTAACTTTTAAATTTTAATTTTCAAACTTAAAATATTAAGGTTATCTTTTTGTGCTTTGCTAAATTAATTTTGTTTGTTTTATCTGTTCATTGAGTCATTATTCGTAGTTTCGAGCACACGTGTTCGACATTTTTTTATTTTTACAAACTAATAAACTAGTTAATTTCCGTTTTGGCCCCGTTTTGTTTTCAAAGATATTTTGTAAGATGAATAATAAAGAAAAATAAAAATAAAAAAATTGCGCTCCAAAATATATAAATTTCAATGCAATTTTGGGTTTGTTTTACTGTACACATAGATTCGAAAAAGTTGTCACGAAACAAATATTTTTTTTAATACTGTAATAGTAAAATAAAGTTACATTTATTAATTATACGAAAAAAAATATCTCGTAATGTTTTCACACGAGATTTTTTTTTCCTGTTGATTTAATCATGAACAAATTAGTCGATGTGGTGATGCCAGCGGGAGATGTTTGTGCCACTAACACATTATTTAAAGACATTGTTACCAATACATGTGACAATTTAACCACTATGAAATGGTTGGCACATCGTGGTTTAATCGCCAACCAACAGACGTGTCCAAAATGCAATGTAGTTCCTAGCCGTCGGATGAACCTTCAATGTCGACGGGGCAAGGAATATATAGACGGATATTGTTGGGCTTGCCCACAATGTAAGAAACGGAAAAATATTAGGGCAGGATCCTTCTTCGAAGGCAGTAGATTAAAATTAAATATTTTAATTGAAATGTTGTATTAGTGGAGTTTGGAGGCACCGATCGTAAAAGTTTCCAAAGAAACTGGTCTATCCCCGATTACTCTAGTGGACTGGACTGGTTTAATTTCATAAGGGACATTTGCGCAATGTCCCTGATGGAAAATCCAATTGAAATCGGTGGTCCTGGAAGAACCGTGGAAATCGACGAGAGCAAATTTATGGGTATTATTATACAAACACCGTGACAGGGTTAGGGTTAGGGTTAACTTTTTTATTATTAAAAATACATTTCATGAAAACACTCATTATAAAATGTTCACGTTGTTTAATTAACAGTTCTCAATTTTAATCTAATAGTTTTATAATTTTGTTATTTTGTTACAAATTTCTAATAAAGATTATTTTAATTTTAACGGTAATTTGGTTTTCATTATAAACTCCGTCATGTTAAAGGCTTTAAAATCACTTTAAATAGTAAATCAATTTTAATATTTAAAAAAAAAAGAGAAATCAACAGGAAAAAAATCTCGTGTGAAAACATTACGAGATACTTTTTCCGTATGATTAATAAATGTATCTTTATTTTACTATTACAGTATTAAAAAAATTATTTGTAAAAAGAACTTATAAATGGTGCCAAAAAATGTTATTAAAAATACGAAGAAAAGCGCCAATAAAAACATCATAGACATTTTGGCCGATTTGGTCTTCCGTACAACGGAATCTTACATCGTTAAAACCGCAAGTAAACAATGAACCTTGCATCTGAAAGATAACCTTTTCGTGTTTTTATTCAATGTAACATGTTTATTCAGCTCGAAAACCATACAGTGTTTACCGATGTATTGGAAAATTCAAGATGGCGTCGGACTCCCTCTTTAACACGGTAAGTTTGGGAAAAGGTGTTATAAATAAAAAACTGGACAAAATACTGTTAAAAACTCGCTCAATATATGTTACCGTGACATAGCTTGACATATATTCGGCGGGTTTTTAATAGTATTTTTTCTAATTTTTTATTTATAACACCTTTTCCCAAACTTACCGTGTTAAAGAGAGAATCAGACGCCATCTTGAATGTTCCAATACATCGGTAAACACTGTATGTTTTTCGAGCTGAATAAACATGTTACATTGAATAAAAACACGAAAAATATATCCAGTTTGGTAGAAAAGTAACTTATCTTGCCTTTGATAACATTTATTTGTTATATATTTGTTTTTTGACAACTTTTTCGAATCTATGTGTACAGTAATACAAACCCGAATTTTCTATAATGTAAAATGAGCACCCACTTTATGGCCACGATTTTTTTTTTTTTTCGGGGTGGGGGGACTTTCTTTCCATTTCCGGAAAATCCTTTAAAATTACCACTAACTTTAAAAATTCCAGGAAAGATTCCATTTTCCAAGATATGAAGAAATGCACTCACTTTATGGTCACCTTTTTTTTGAGTGGTGGATGAGGGTGGGGGACTGCCAGTTTGTTTTTCGTTCTCTTTTTGGAGCGGGGATATTTTTTTTTTTTTTTTTTTTTACACAGTGGTCACCACTTATCAAGGCTCGGAAGCCACTCAGGGATAAGGGTTATTGCAAGTACAGTACGTTAGTGTGGAGATTTAATGAAGTGTTTACTTAAGAGGGCGGTTCATCAGGAATTTGTTAACGTTGGACTTGAAGACATCCAAGTTGTAGTCAGGTGGGAAGCAGGCAGACGGAACAGAGTTCCACAGGCGTGCAGTTCTAAGAAAGGAGCTTTGTTCATGGAATCTACGTTTTGATTCAGGCACAGATAAGAGTGGGGGAAATTTTTCAGTGGATTCAGCTAGACGGGTGTTTTTCGTGAAGAAATGGCGAGGGGGGGGGGGACCAGAGATTGGAGTTCAGACGAGCACCTGCCATGGAAATAATGATAAAACAAGGATAGGCTCGCAACGTCTCTTCTGTGGAGAGAAGGTTCAATTATAGAACTTGTATAGTTTTTAACAGATGCTTATGCAGTTTAATTAACTATTTGAGCAGAAGAACTGTTTAATATTTTACAAAAATTCTGTTTACATTTGGGGTGGGGGGTATTGTGACGGCCGCTCCTCCACCTTTCTTCATATCTTGGAAACTACTCGTTTGCCGTAATTTTAAACGTTATTTTCGTTTTCAGCGACCCCGAAAACCTTTAAGAGTGGGAATTTTAAAGGAATTTTCGAGGTTGAAGTAATTCTTCATATTTACCAATAAATGTTCCTAAAGGCAAGGTAACCTGGATAAGTTTTGTTGGGTTTGCTTTACAATCCACAGAGGTACAAAACCGTGGTAAAAAAATTGAATATATAACAAATAAATGGGGGGTTGTTAAGGATAGTCAACGAATCGACTTTTTAAACGTCATTTTAAACAAAAACAGCAATAGGGGAGGTTGGGGTATAATGGGCACTTTTTTTTTTTTTTGTTACTGTTTTTTAATTTTTAATTTTTTTATTTATTAACAATCTCTGAAATATTCATAGTAAAAAGTTAGACCAAAATAACATTTCATATCGCTGCAAATATCTTGCAGGAGCGTTTCTTTCTCAGAGCAGCTATTAATATAAAAATTTTGATTTGAAAATCATTGGTAGAAGTGCCCAACTTACCCCAAGCTTGGGGTAAGATAGTCATGCTATTGTGGTAAGATGGACATTCTACTATTTACAAGCTAGCATGCTGTAAACTCCTAAAAAAGGGAGCAAACTTGAACTTTAAGAACAAATATCTCCTTAACCATCACTTGGCTACAAAATTTCGCTTCTAGAGCAGCATTCAACACATCTTGACATGCAGTTTCCTCTTACTTTTGATACATTTTCAGTAATTCAACAATTGCATCTGTTTATGTAATCTAGGGAATTACCACAGCTAATAGCATGAATCTGGACTAAGAATAAAAGGAAACAATTTGCACCACATTTTGTTCATGATAACACCTCAACACCTCTATTCATGTAGTTGTCGAACATGTATTTGCTTCTGTTTTACAGACAATTTTTTTATAAGTGTAAAATAATTCGAACTCTACAAAGTTTCATCATCCTGCCAAATTTTCAAATTACATAGACCCCCCCCCTTTTCTTTGTAAATTTGACCCAAACGAATATGATCATCGAACACTTGTACAATAATTAGCCTTCATCACAATCAATAAACTGACAAAGCATGAAGTGTCCAACTTCCACGTTGAAACTAACAATACTATCAAACATGCTCCATACATGTAGTCTAACAAAACAAGGTAAAGTAACACTAACACGATGTCCTTGAAAAAGTAAGCAACCCATCAGTAGCAGGGCTCTACATTGCGAGTGAAACAGTCGCATTTGCGAGTGATTTTTCAAAGTGGCGACTAGAAATAATGAAACGCTTATCTTTTCGCGATTGTATTTCTTTCACTGACAATCTTCCAAAGCTCACTGAGTGAAAAATATCTTATCGACTATTTTTTAATAAAACGAACAAAGTTAAATTATTTAAACAATAAAAGTTTAATAGAACAATATACTTTTTTTTTTTTTTTTTTTTTTTACGAAAACTGTTTTAAAAAAATATCTGAAGAATTTAGAATGTTTATACCTTCCATTATCAACATAAAATTTGTTGTATATTTAGACTAACACTTATAAAAAACCAAGAAAAACCTTTATGATGTACATACTCGTCACACAAGATGTCATATTCTAAAAATCATGTGGGTTTGGCTAGTAGCTTTTCTATTTGGCTGGTAAACGAAAATATTTAGTTGTCAAAGGTCAACTAAAAATAAATTTGTCCGTAGAGCCCTGTTGTACTTGTACCAAATTTGTTTGAATACAGAATTTTCTATAGTTTAAGAAAAATGGATATTTCTACTTTATATGCAGTTTGTGTTATCTATATATATAAAAGCGAAAATGTATGTATGTGTGTTCACTTTTTCTGTATGTCTACAAAAGGCTTTTTTCAGAGAAGCGGTCGCTCGCCTAACAACTTTTTAAAACTTTTTATATCACATATAAATCGTAATATCTCACAGTTAACAACGAAGCTCACCTGTCTATTTAATTTGCTCGATTTCAGGAAGATAAATATTCAACATTTGTCGCTCACCGCATGTGGGTTAGTCTTTTTCCTATAACATCTTGGGAAAATAAAAGTCCCGTAGTCAAACTTGACCTCATTAACTCATTAAAACGGGCACCTGCGAAATCCAAGTAATTAAATAAATTCAAACATGTTTCCGTTAGTATCTCGCGGTGGGGCAATGGTTAATGTCGCACATTTTATTTTTCACATTTTAATTTACAACTTTGCCTCAAGGGTTCGGGTTTGATCCTTACCTACCAAAGCATTTTTTTTTTTACCCCCCCCCCCCGAAGTTTCCACACACACCTCCAAACACCCGGGCAACGCTGGGTACCCCTCGCTAGTCTATATATATAAAAGCGAAAATGTATGTTCGCTTTTTGTGTATGTCCAAGAAAGGCTTTTTTCAGAGAAGCGATCGGTCGCCTAACAACTTATTAAAACTTTTTATATCACATGTAAATCGTAATCTCTCAGATTTAACAATGGAGCTCGCCTGTCTATTTAATTTGCTCGACTTGGGGAAGATAAATATTCAACAGTTTTCGCTCGCCACATGTATGTTAGGCCTTTTCCTATAATGTTTCCCCCTACCCCCAACGTCTTGGGGGGGGGAAGCATTCCCGCACTAAATGAAATTTACCCCGCAGTCAAAAGTTGACCTTATTAAGTCATTAAAACGTGCACCTGCCAAATCCAAGTAATTAAATAAATTCAAACGTCTTTCCGTTAGCATCTCGCGGTGGCCCAATGGTTAAAACCGGGGAAAAAAGTGCTCATTACGTGAGTAGAGCTAAATATGTTTTTATTCTTTCAATCTCGGGGTTTCTTTGCTCAACTCATTACAAATTGTTTCAATAGACAGAGCAATAAAAAAAACAAACAAACCTGTCCATTTCTTCAGATAATTCAAGCTAAAATAAACAAATTATACACACACACACACTATATATATATATATATATATATATATATATATATATATATATATATATATATATATATTTGAATCAATAAAAATGCAACTTCATAGCTGATTCCACTATTATAGCTTGATTTGCTTCAGCTTGGGTCTATCCATCACACCTTTACATTTGTTCTCTCTTTTATAAGCTTAAATTTCTTTTTATAAATGTATCTTCATAAATTTGCTGCACATATAAGATGCACTTTTTTTGGGATTTAAACCTTATCTCTTTTTAATTTCTGTTCAACGTAATCATATCTACTTGATAATAGCAACTTTTATTTTTGATTTTTATGAAATGAGCAAACAGAGTTCAAATCCAGGTTGTGACTATGGTGATTTTATTTTAACATCTTCAGGAGAAGCGTAGATTCTATCCTATCCTTTTGATCTTGTTGTTGACAGGCAGAACATATTGAATGGTTGAATACCTGCAAAAGTTGATTTCTCCAAACTAATTGACAAACAAGATGGCTGTTAGATGTCTGCTTTAGCCAGTGTCGATTTTTATTTTAAAATATTTTTTTAATTTTTCTTTTTATGTTAAATATTTTTTAATGTTTGTGCGTGTAATAAAGAGTGTTTCATTTATGCATTATACCAACCGTGCTATTTTTTTGATAGAATTTTCAAGTTAACTTCAATTTTTATGGTATCTTTTGTTTAATAAAAATTGTTAGGTGAACGCATAAAACACTTTAAAAAAATTTCCTCCCCCTCCTCATGTTAAGAATGGGTTTCCAAATTTTATCATTTCAGCATGATCCGTATTCTGCATAAGTACCATACAGAGTATTGTAGTTTGCTTGAAGCATTGTGATGATTAAAAGTGTACTTTTATTAATGGCTGTCATAATGCATTAATTCAATACTAGCAGGACCTGTGGAAAATTCTACAGCAGACTCTTTCATATGTAATATATTGCTGTTGGCATTCTGTGGATGTTCAGCGTGAATTGAGACGTCTTGATATTATTGTACCTATTTACTATGCCTCCCCACGGGACAGAGTTAGACACCAGGGTCGTTTTTTAACGTGGAGAAAAGGTACAAAAATAAAAATTGTCTCAGTCGTGAAGGGTTTCTCCTCCACCGAAAGAGAACAAGAAATGGAAGTGCAGTATCTGAAGAACAGATGGTATTTATTTGCTCCCCCACCGAGCAAATTAGGCACAAGGCCGATTTTTAATGTGAGGAGTGAAAGGAGGGGGAAGGGAAAAAGGGGACCAGCTCCCGAGAGGTGGGAAATGGGAGCTGGTTAAAGGTCAGGCATGTGGGGTTGCCCCCACATCTGGTCTTAGCTAGTCATAGCTTGCAGTATCTGCCGGAACAGATGGTATTTATTTGCTCCCCCACCGAGCAAATTAGGCACAAGGCCGATTTTTAATGTGAGGAGTGAAGGGAAAAAGGGGACCAGCTCCCGAGAGGTGGGAAATGGGAGCTGGTTAAAGGTCAGGCATGTGGGGTTGCCCCCACATCTGGTCTTTGCTAGTCATAGCTTGCAGTATCTGCCGGAACAGATACTACACTTTGATCTTGACCAAAAGGCCAAGCCTTGATATTATTGTACCTATTTACTATGCCTCCCCACGGGACAGAGTTAGACACCAGGGTCGTTTTTTAACGTGGAGAAAAGGTACAAAAATAAAAATTGTCTCAGTCGTGAAGGATTTCTCCTCCACCGAAAGAGAACAAGAAATAGAAGTGCAGCATCTGAAGAACAGATACTACACTTTGATCTTGTCCCGAAGGCCAAGTAGGACATTTTAGACATAGGTTCCTTGGACATGGATCTAACTTAATAACTTGATTTGACCTCAAAACAAATGTTAAGGGGCCATAATAGGGGTCAAAGAAGGGGACCACGTCATCACTGTTATCCTTTTTTTCTCAAACCAATCCATTGAAACTTTTGACGTATAGCATGGGACATCGTCTTGTTGGAAGATTACATCACTTGGAATGTTATTCTTAAATATTTTAGTCTAAGAGATTTGGTAAACCTGGTCCAGCATGCAAGTATAAATTGTGGAATTCATTCTACCCTCACATGTGTACAACAGTTCAGTGACTGAAAAAGCCAAGTAGCCCCAAACCATTATGCTTCCTTCTCCAAATTTGAGAGGCTATGAAACTCGGCTAAAACTTTTGAAAGGGGCTTTAAAAGCAAATAAGTGCTACAATTTACTGTTAAATATTTTACATTTGCTCTCAACTGTTCACTGTACAATTCTTAACCTTTAAATGCGTAGGTTTAAACAATTATCTAAGTGTTTTTATAGGTGCTTTATACTTTTGACCATGTATGTGTGTGTGTGTGTGTATGTATGTATGTATGTATATATATATATCTCTCATATATATATTTATATATATATTAAGGAATTTTCAATCTATCTTATTTGAGTAACCTGTCAAACAAATTCATGTAAAATATATTTTACAGTGTTAAATTTGTATTATATACATATTAAATTTATGAAAATATATATGGCAATTAAGCTACAGAGAGGCCCCTGCATTTTAGCCTGACTATTCTCTGCAGAGGTGAAACACAGAAGCCTATGAGTAGCTTAATTGCCATAAACTTAACTATTTAGCTCTACTTGTATATGGAGCATTGTTGAAGTAAATACTGAAAATCAATACACTAACTGTTATATCTTATAACATTTTATGTAGATACATGAAAAAAAAAATATATATCTATAATATAAAGCTGAATGTCTGTGTGTGTGTCTGGTCACAAATAGGCTCCTATATGGTTGACTATTTTAAAACCAGATTAGGTGTAATGATAGAAGATGTATTGAGACACAGGAATGGGTATGTTTGATCCTGCAGAACGGTGGTTCATTAAAATTGTGGGGCCTGCGTTCGTGCCTGGTCCACAAAGTATGGAAATAAAAAAATAAAAAAATTAAAAATAAACGTTTACAAATGTTTTTGATATAGATGTACATAAGAATACTTTGATAAGTATGTTTTAACTTAAATAGGGATGGTATAATAAAATTGTGGAGTCTGCGTTCGCGCCTGGCCTCCATAGAATGGAAATAGGCACAAACTTTAATAAAGACTTTTCATATCTATCTGCGTAAGTATACTTTGATAATTATGTTTCAGTTTGAAAAAATATGGTATAATAAAATTATAGGGTGTTCATTCGCACCTGACCTCCATAGAATATGTCACAAAGTGTAACAAGGTTTTTTTTAATATAGATCCACAGAATATTGTGATAAGTGTTTCAGTGTGAACAGGTATGGTATAATAAATTATGGGGTTCATCTATTTTATTTTTACTTTCATCATATTTTGCTTTGGTTTTGATACCCCCAAATTCGAAGCTATCTCCTTACAACCCTTTCTTTTCATAACCTATCATACTTTAATAAATCAGAGTCCATTTTCTGTAGGCTGTTTTTGAACCCAGTCAATGACGAGTACTTTTGCTAGTGTATGTATGTATGTATGTATGTATATATATATATATATATATATATATATGTGTGTGTTTCAAAACATTTGCTAACATTTGAGATATAAGTATCACAGAAATTATACAGTGTATGCAAATGAAACTAAAACAGGCTTAATATTGATTAACAAAAGATTTATTTTGAATAAAAAAAAAACAAAAGAATCAAATAAATGAATTGCGTGAACGTTTTCACAAATGTTCAATACATGTATTGTTTGATAAATGGCACACGTCAAGTTGGTAGAGCGGTTCTTCCCAAACATGCTGCAACATGTCTTGGGTAAAAGCCTACCATCTGGTAATAATTCTCCGCTTGAGAACTTCCAGGTCTGCACAAAGAAGAGAAGGGGGGGTATAGTTTAGTCTCTTTATTTAGCCCCAGAGAGAGGAAAAAAAAAATCTCAAGTGTCAGGTCGGCCATATAAACAGCGCTTTATCTTCATCACCGGCCATGTGAGCTTTAATGTTGTTTGACTGTGGAAATATATAAAATATTATATATGTATATATATATATATATATATATATATATATATATTATCTCCCTGAAACGGTATTTCATGGTAAACAACTAATCATCACTATAGTAATAATAAGACTAGCGGGACCTGTGGAAATTCCACAGCAGACGCTTTTACGCTTTTATATGTAATATATTGATGTTGGCATTCTGTCGATGTTCAGTGTAAATGGAGACACCATGATATTATTGTAGCTCTTTTGCTAAAACTGCAAAAGTACAGGGTGCCCATTAAATCCGTGTGCACTTTAAAAAATTTATAACTTTATTTATATTTGCAATAGAAATAATTTGTAAAATGGATTTGAAAGAAGTAAATCTATATTTTTTAAGCTTTTATTGAAATTTTATTTAACTTTCCACACGCCCTCCATCATTGGCAATACAAAGGGTAATACGATTTGCAGTTCACAAAAAACATTTGCCAAATGATTTATAGTAATACCTGAAATCACATTAGTTATTCTAGCTTTCAAATCTTCCAATGAACTAGGTTTGGTTGCATACACAATTGTTTTCATATGTCCCCATAAAAAATCTAATGAAGTAAAATCTGGCGAACGTGGAGGCCAATGAAATGGTCCACCCTTTCCGATCCATCTGTTAGGAGATTCCTGATTTAGAAACTGTCTAACACGCCGAGCAAAGTGACAAGGAGCTCCGTCTTGTTGAAACACTGTATCATCTTTCAAGTTTAATTGTTCAAGTTGTGGGATAAAGTAATACTGCAACATATCTAAGTAGCTGTCACTGTTAATAACATGATATTTAAAAAAATATGGCCCTATGATTCGATTTATTCCCAAAGCACACCACACATTAACTTTAAGAGAGTCCCTTTCATGTTTAACAGTTTCATTTGGGTTTTCAGTTCCCCAAATTCGGCAATTATGCCTGTTGACCTTGCCACTAATGTGAAATATTGCTTCATCAGAAAACAGTAAATTACTCACAAATGCATCATCATTGCAAAGTTTTTCATTGAACTGGTGACAGAAAGTTAGCTGTGCATAATAATCCTCTTCTAACAACTGTTGATGTAATTGAATTTTGTAAGCTTTCATATGAAGTTTTGCCCGCAGAATCTTATGCACAGTAGACTTTGGCAGCCCGAGCTCCAATGATGCCCGTCTTACAGACTTTCTTGGACTTGCAGTAAAGGATTCTTCTATGGAAGCAACACTTTCGTCACTGACACATGGCTTTCCAGACCGTGGTTTATCATGGACAGAGCCCGTCTCTTTAAATTTTTTCATCTATTTAACAATGGTGTTCCTATGAGGCGCGTTTTTATTGTATTCAATTCTAAACTTTCTTTGTACAGCAATAGTAGATTTCAATTCAGCCAACCAAAGGACACAGTTTACTTTTTCCTCAATTGAAGCCATGGGATCAAATTGATTCTGAAAAACAAAAGAAAATATTTTTTACTTATTTTTTACTTATCTAAAAATTGTTACGAATTTTGTGGTGAAAAATTATTCAATAACTATACTTAAAACTAGATACATGAAACTTTATAACATTTTTTACAGATTATTTCTATCGCAAATATAAATAAAGTTATAAATTTTTTAAAGTGCACATGAACTTTATGGACACCCTGTATTTATCTAAGCTAGCAGGGACGCCTGGCATAGCCTGGCGTAAAGTATGCTTAAACATGATATTTTAAGTTATGCAAATTTTGTATATATTTTTATAGTAAATTCTTTATCGATTCATATATATATCATAAGCTTGTGATTTCACAAATATAAAACACAATATATCCATGTGAATTAGGTGTATCAGCTGTAATTGAAACCAAAACTTATAAAGAAAAAATGTGTGTGTGTGTATATATATATATATATATATATATATATATATAACTTGCTTCAGCTATAACCGAAACCAAAACTTATGAAGCATTCTTGGTAAAATTATTTATAAAAAATAGATGACTTAAGTGCCATCAACTATAATCGAAACTGAAACCAAAACTTATGAAGAATTCTTGGTAAGATTATTACAAGAAATAGAAAGGCATAACAATTAGACAACAGTCACTCGGAAGAAATAAAAGACGTAAGCGTGATGCACAAAACAACACACACACTGTTGTATTAATATATAGACTAGTGTGGATTCTTGGAAGCAAATTAATGCAGTGATTGCAAGAAATTTGACTTACAGAGCAGAACTTTAGGTTAAAATATTTTTTTAAAATTTTTTTTATTTTTGTTGCTTTCTTTGTTTAGTTTTAAAGGTTGAAAAATTTCCAAGATTTCCACATATGATTGTAGAAATTTCTGTTTGGGCCAAAGTATCGTAAGTTTGCAACAAAAGATGGCACATACAAATTCAAGACATCTATCCTGATAGCCACTATCTTATGTAGCTTACGACCACCATTTCTGCCACATTCATTTGTGATAATAAAATGTTACATTGTATCCAATGAGCAACACCATCACAATCACCACATCCACAGAGGAAGAACTTCCTATTTTTCTCTTTCAGTATTTAGTGCGCTCATTGCTACTAGTTGTCTCCAGGTCCAATTCTACATTTTTCAACTATAGTATGATTACACCCTCTGTAACTGGCTAAAGACAAACATAGACATAACATATTCGTTCCGATTCCCAAATTCTAAATAATACCCATGTTCTGCTCTTTTGATTGGCTGAGACCTGCCATTCTCATATTCCAGAATGAAACTAATTCCTAAATAAACAAATACTTCTAAAAGTTTACAAAAATGGCGTCGCTCTCTCCGTGAGATACTAGCGCTAAAAAAAGAAAAAATGCAAACATATTAACCGCTCATAAACAGACAATTACTGATAGCCTTATTTACTGGAATAAACATGCACAAGTAAAAAAAAAAACTTTTGCTTGCACGTCCAGAACAAAAATGTAAACACAGCAATGGTTTGGGAATGTAAACATGTACAAAATACCGACCCCCCCCTCCTCCCCATAAAAACCTGCCCTGAAAAAAGTTTTCTTTTCTTTTTTTGCATTTACTATTCTTGTTAACGATTAGATTTTGCAACAGTTTTAACGTGAATTTCATTGCATACGGAAACGTTTATTTGTTATATAATTGTGCTTTCACCAATTTTGAATTCTGTGCAGTATTTTATTTAATTTTCTTTTCCGGACCGATTCTCGAAATTGCGCACATGTTAACTTTTTTAGGAGGGGGACATAAATTTGTACATTAGGTCCACCTCCACAATTTTCTGTAGAATGATGACTTTCGAGTATGCTGATTAAGGAAATCTTATTCAAATTTTGCGGAGACAAATACTTATAGAGATATAAAGACCTGTATTATGCACTGTAATTCACTGGCTGCCAGGTTTGTATGCATGTGCAATATACAAATCTACTTCTCTACTATCGGTATTGCCTCCACCCCATGTTTTTTTTTTTTTTTTTTTTTTTTCTAGCATTTGCAGGTAGGTATGCTAACAATGATTATCACAGTTAAAAAGGGTGTTGTCTATTCTGAAAGCCGTTCTTTACATGGCAGAGCTCTACATTGCGAGTGAAACAGTCACATTTGTGAGTGATTTTTTTGGCAACTAGAAATAATGAAACACTTATCTTTAGGTGATTGTATTTCTTTTACTAACAATCTTTCAAAGCTCACTACTGAGTGAAAAATATCTTAAACTATTTTTTTTTTTTTTTAAATAAAACGAACAAAGTTAAATAAGTTTAATAGAACAATGTACTCTTTTTTCTTTTTAAAAAAATTTTTTTTTAAACAAAGGCTGTTTAAAAAAAACATCTGAAGAAATTAGAATGTTTATATCTTTAAGTATCCACATCAAATTTGTTGTATATTAGAATTACACTTATTAAAAAACATGTCAAATTCTAAAAAGCATGTGAGTTTGGCTAATAACTTTTCTATTTGGCTAGTAAACAAAAATATTTAGTTGTCAAAGGTCAACTAAAGATAAGTTTGTCCATAGAGCCCTGAGTAGTGTCAACACAGTGTCATTGAATAGTTAAACAACGCAACAGTAACATTAAGAGTGTCATTGAAATGGTTAACAATGCACAGTAGAGTCCATGTTTATTCTGCAGGTAATTAGCTAGATCTCAAACTTTGATGGTCCTGAGAATTTTTCAAGTTCACAAACAACTCCTTAAAAAATTGGGGATGTGAATAAAATTCTGGTTGTCAAATTAAACCCAACTAATATGATGAAGCTTCAAGAGCCAGACAATCTTCAAACTAACAATAGCATCAAACGAGTTCCTTAATGAAATCATACAAAACACGGTGAAGTAGCAACAATAGAATATCATTGAATAGCTTAGCAACGCAACATGTCAGGAAAGTGTCACTGAACAGTTAAGCAACACAACATGTCAGGAAAGTGTCACTGAACAGTTAAGCAACACATGTCAGGAAAGTGTCACTGAACAGTTAAGCAACACAACATGTCAGGAAAGTGTCACTGAACAGTTAAGCAACACAACATGTCAGGAAAGTGTCACTGAACAGTTAAGCAACACAACATGTCAGGAAAGTGTCACTGAACAGTTAAGCAACACAACATGTCAGGAAAGTGTCACTGAACAGTTAAGCAACAAAACATGTCAGGAAAGTGTCACTGAACAGTTAAGCAACAAAACATGTCAGGAAAGTGTCACTGAACAGTTAAGCAACACAACAGTAACAATAACAGAGTGATTGAAAAGGTGAATAATGTGCAGATGAATCCCTGTCCATTCTACTCGTAATTGAGTTCATATTTGTCGAAATTGCGCAAGAAAGACAGCTGTGCAAGTGTCTCTCTGATCCTCCCAAGACAGTAGGAAGTGGTAATTTCCAAAGAATGTCATCTTTCTGAACATTTCCGTAATCATTATGGTCTGCAACAAACACAGCTGTGCCTTGACTGACATCTCCACCGACTTTTTTCAGGAATAAGCCTCCATATGAATCCGCTTCAGAATCTAAGAAGTCAATTCGAAAGATGTAGTTGGCTTTCCTTCTTTTGCGTGTGACTTGAGCCACAACAAAATCACCTTCAATGATTTCGTCATCATCATGGCCACTACTTTAACTACTAGATTCAACTAGCTGGTCTGCGTCAGATTCATCAATATCTGATTCAGACTCTGACTGATTTTCATTGCGGAAAAGCTTTTTACTGAATTTTTTTTGGTTGTTTCTTCTAGCAATTTCATTTCGGACAGGTGTGGCTGTAAGAATTTGGGTTTTCCCTTCCTCTACCAGTTATTTTCTTAGGTTGTACTTTCGGCACTGGCACAATCACAGATAGTGATACATAACTGTCCATCTTCTCAATACTATCAGTGTGTTTATCAGCATTATCCTCATCAATGTTGATTATTGGCTGATTTGTTGTTTCGGCAGCAGCAAAATCCAAGTCTGTAAATACTTGGCTGTTGTACGGATAAATGCCAGTTTTACTGAAGCCAGCAATTGCATTTGCTGGTGTCACAGCAATCATCTGTACCTGGCAGACAAGTTGGGGAAGGTCATAAATCGTAACAGTTCTTCCCGGGTTCGAACGTAGCCACGCATCCATTGTGAGGTTGAATGCAGTTTTAAAAGGACCAAATATGGATTTATAAAGAGGCTGCAGACGATGTGAAGTGTGGGGTGGAATAGTTAGCGTAACAATCCCATGCTCCTTGGCCAAATCAATAGCCTCCAAACTGCAATGAGAAGCATGATTGTCCAGAATCATCAGAACAGGTTCTGATTTTGTGCAATGTACATGCTTGATGAAATGGTGCATGTACTGGATGAAGGCAGATTCATCAATCCACCCTGACTGTCAAGCTGTACCAATAGAACCAGGTGCTGCTCCATTTATGAAGTGCTCCTTATAATTCACTTGTGGAAAAATAAACATAGGCAGGACACACTATTCTGTTGCAGAAATGGCATAAACAACTGTCTCAAGGCAACCTTTCTCAGCGGATGTTATGCTGCCAACCTGCTCCTGTCTCTTAGCTGCAACAACTGCTTTGAGTGTTTGGACAGTTGTGCACCCAATCTCATCCACATTATAACTTTGACAAAGGCTAAAGTTGTACTTGTCCATTAGGTTGGCCAAATTATCAAAAAACATGTTGACAACAGGTTTGTTAAAGGCTGATGCACATGCAAATGATGTAGCTCCAGGCTTTCGGATAGACAGCTGATTGCGATCACTAAAATTTAACCACAAGTCCCAACCAGCTTTCTTTTCTTCCCTCCAATTCAAAGGCATTTGAAGATCATTCCGATGTGCATACTTATAAGCCAGCTCGACTTAGTGACACTTAAGCCATGAAACATATTTGCCAATAACTTGATATGCGCAGCCAGATCTTCCATTTTATGAGAAAAAAAACATCTTGTTCTTTTTTAATGCATCGTAGCTGTAATCAACATTGTTCCTATTTACAATGCCTCCCCACGGGACAGAGTTAGACACCAGGGTCGTTTTTTAACGTGGAGAAAAGGAACAAAAACAAAAATTGTCTCAGTCGTGAAGGATTTCTCCTCCATTGACAGAGAACAAGAAATTGAAGTGCAGCATCTGAAGAACTACACTTTGATCTTGTCCTGAAGGTCAGGTATTTATTTGCTCCCCCACCGAGCAAATTAGGCACAAGGCTGATTTTTAATGTGAGGAGTGAAGGGGAAATGGGGACTAACTCCCCGGGGAGTAGGGGAGCTAGATAGTGACAATTGGTATGAAGGGTTGCCCCTACATTGACCAAGGTCTTATCTGTGGGGTCGCCCCCACATATGGTCTTTGCTTGCAGTATCTGCCGGAACAGATACTACTCTTTGATCTTGGCCCGAAGGCTAATGTTGCCTTCCTGATATTTCATAGAATATCTTTTAAGTGTTATTCAAAACTAACACTTTGATATTGAGAAACTTTGACTACTTTACAAAATGCATGATTTTTATACAATTTTGCTTTCATGACATGACCATAAGCAAAAGAAAGCTAACTTCCTAAAACTTAAGCTTAATAGCATGCCATGACTATGCTACTACCTCATAGCAGCATAGTCATACCAAAAAGGGTTCAATGATGTTACAACAATCCTATCAATGTGCCCCAACAAGGGAGTTTTCCAAGGATTATTGAGCATTCATCCATCATGTGTTACCTACATACATATTTGTTCACATGGAAATATTTGCTTTTTATGTACAAAATTGGATTTTTTCATTTATTTTGCCCCGTCATCGTAACGCTCCCGCAATGACCTCATTAAGCGTCCACCTGTCAATCGAACCTCCTTGACGTGACTCACTTTAATCGCTCTTAGATTAACATTGTCGCCGTAGCACAGGTGTTCATGCTCAGTCTATAGGCCTCAAGGCTCTGGGTTCGAGCCCACATACCACCAAACTCCCATCTTTTTTTTTTTTTTATAAATCGCTATTGTTAAGTTTCCTTTTTGTTCTGATTTACCCCCCCCCTCCCCAAACACACACACCTACAAATACCTGGGCAACGCCGGGTACCCCCTGCTAGTCTATTATAATTAACGACTCCCATATTGTGTTCTATTAGCAATACACATGAAAAAATTGAAATAGCTTGAAATATTTCAATATTGGTATGCATAGAAAGAGCTTGATGAGCTAAGAAAGAATCTTTTAAAATTTTTTAAATCTGATTAAAATTAAGGAAGTTATGGCTATTTTTGTGCCTCACACGTTTGGATATTTTCCCCTCTTTAAGACCATATGCGTTTCGTCACATTTTTTACACTACTTTTTCAGTAAAAATGTCATATCAAAACACAAGACTAAAAAATGAAATTTACTGTATAAGTGTATTTTTGTACAAGGAATCAGAATATGCAACTGAAAATCTCCCAAAATTTATGGTTTCCAAATAATCTGCAGTAAATGTGCATAAATATGCAGCAATTCCTTAAAAATGCCATGTATCCATAAACAGAAAAGAAGTTGGAGAACTCAAAGTTGAATTGTAATGTGCTTTATGTACAAAAAACTTAAATCTAAACATAAGACCATTTAAAAATGAATATATTGCAATATTTCTTTGGTATTATTGTAGATTAACACCTTCTGTTTAACCCCACTCAACTCCTTCTGACCACCCCTCCAAAATGTGATTCTACCTTTTTAGGAAATTATGTATAACATGCCATGAAAAACTTTAATGAAAGATAAACAAATTATTTTAAAATTGAATGTAAAATAATTTCCTATTACAGATCATTCTAGCATTTTAGGGCAGTTAACTGTTTTTTTTTTCTATGGGAAAATATGCATGCTTTTTTTTTTTTTTTTTTTTAAGATGATTATATGTAGTTTTAAGAGGGTTTCTATGCAATGAGAATATGTGGAGGGTTGCCATTCGGACTTTGAATTAATTGTAGGGCTAAGGAAAATTATGTGTGAACATACTGAAAACTTGACAGAGACAAAGCTAACAAAAACAATATTAGAGGGGGGAGCGGTTAGTTTCACAAAAATTTAATGTAAAATAATTCACCATTTCCTGGCCATTCTAGCATTTTAGGACAGTTAACCAATTTTTATGTGTATTTTCTTTAAGGAAGGATCTATTTTTTGTTTGTTTGTTTTAGATGCTTGTATGTGGCTTACAGAGGTATTTTGTTGGAGGGGGAGGGGGGCTTGCCACTCGAACTTAGTGTTATTGTTAGGGTTAAAGAGTGTTTTAGGAGGAGACTTGCCACACATAATTTGGATTAGAGGTGAAGTTAAGAGAGCTTTTTTTCAAAGAGAGCGTTCATCACTCATATTTACTGTTAGCGGTTCATAATTATTGGCTTTATATTATATATTTAGTTTTAATTTAATAAGAAACTGCGTTGCGAAATTTCAAAGAAAATTCCATAAATTTGTTGATTTCTATTTTCGAGGTTGAAGGTGTTAATTCCATAGGCCGTTTATACTACGCTGGAGCAGGTTGTAAAAATATCTTTCGCTTAATAAGTAGAAAAAAAAATTAACGAAATAAAAAGCTTCCTAATTGTAGTTTGATGTGTTTTCTAACTGCTTTTAAAATTTCAAGAATATTGATATAGATTTTGAGGGTTTTTATTACTATACACATAGATTCGAAAAAGTTGTCAAAAAAAACAAAACAAATATATAACAAATAAATGTTATCAAAAGCAAGTTACTTTTCTACCTAACTGGATAATTTTTTAGTGTTTTTATTTAATGTAACATGTTTATTTAGCTTGAAAACAATGTTTACCGATGTTTTGGAAAATTTTAAATGGCGCCCGCCGCCCGACTCTCTTGAAACGGTAAGTTTGGGGAAAAGAGTTAAAAATAAAAAAGTAGACAAAATACTGCTAGAAACTCGCTCAATATATGTTACCGTGACATAGGCTGACATATATTCGGTGAGTTTTTAACAGTATTTTGTAGTTTTTTTTTTTTTTAATTTTTAACTCCTTTTCTCAAACTTACCGTGTCAAAGAGAGTCGGGCCGGGCGCCATTTTTAATTTTCCAATACATCGGTAAACACTGTACGTTTTTCGAGCTGAATAAACATGTTACATTAAATAAAAACACTAGAAAATTATCCAGTTAGGTAGAAAAGTAACTTATCTTGCCTTTGATAACATTTATTTGTTATATATTTGTTTTTTGACAACTTTTTCGAATCTATGTATAAACGAGATTTTGATACTTATTTTGATTTTGAAAAAAAACATTTGTGGCTGTTCGCAGTAAAACATTGTTTTAATTCGCTGTTCAAAACTAATTTAAAGAATAAAAGTGCATGCAAGCTATATATCTACAAAAGTTTTTTTTGTTTTTTTTTTAACCATGTTTTTAAATTTGACGAAAAATGTGAGAGATTGCAACAGATTCATAATGCCGAATTGGTTGGGATTGTTGTTATTATACATTCTGAAAACCGAATAGTTCTAAACTAATGTTATTCTGATAACAAAATAGCTCTAATTAAACATAAGAACATTCATATTCATATTTCATTATGTTTTCATTTTGTTTCATTTTGTTTTTCTTAATTATTTTCATTATGTTTCATTTTGTTTTTCTTAATTCGTTCTTGAATAAAAATTAAAGAACGCGTGTTTGTTTATACACTGTGCTATGGCTGATTCTACAGGCTGTAGCTGCTGCGGCTTCTATTAATATTAACTTCATTTTACCAAATTCGAGAAATAGAAACAATTTTTTTTTTTCGGGTAGGTCCTTTTAAATTATCAATTACCGCGGTCCTACTCAACATAAAATAATACTTTTAATTGATAAAGATAGTAAAAAGATTGATTTACTTACTACTGGGTGTCCGAAGAATTTCTTTTTCAAAATGTTCGATACTCGGCATATTAAAGTCTTATTTTTAACACGACAAAAAAAGAAATGGTCAAAAATATTTCGGACACTTGACAGTATTAAGATTAACACCTCTTATTGATTCCCAAATTTCATGACGAAATTCTTCATACAATCACGGTACGGACCTTTAGAAAACAGGGGGGGGTCATTACAAAACCTTACCGAAAACGCCATTTTATGACGTTCACATTTTTATCACTTTATTTGCTTAAAACTCTTAAAATATATAATGTACATTCATATTTATTAATTCATTTGAAAGTATATTCATTTCCGAACAAAACAGTAGTAATTTGAAGACTTGAAGTGCTTTGGTTTAAAAAATATGGCTATTTTAGTAGAACTACCTTGAAATCTGTGATTATCCAAAGCGTTTTTTCGTCCGTGTGTATTACTAGTTCTATACTAAGTCTACTTAATGATTGATCATCACCCATCAAATCTGCCACTTCTTTGAGTCGTCTTACCTTTCACCGTTCTTCTCTATCTATAATTTTTATTTCGTTACGTAAGGGTAGATGGTTTCCATATTCCCTCCATACATTGGCAGTCATACTTGATTCGACTCTCCAGAAATAGCTTATGCAAGTCAATCCCTTACAGAAAAAAAATCATGACTGAGAACTGTATGAGATCCCATGTAAATGTGGAAACTTATACAAAGGTGAGACATGTCATCCACTAAGAGTATGGTTAGAAGAACATCGAAAAGCTGTAATATGTGTGGGGGGGGGGATTGAAAAGGGGTATGGTTGACCTTATGGGGACAAAGTAAAAATTATAGACAGAACTGAGAGTAAGACTACTTAAAGAGATAGCACAGATGTTGGGTGACGATCAATTATTAAGTAAAGCTAGTATAGAATTTAACATTTACTTAATAATAATATTATACAGTAATAAGTATGTAATTATATATGTAATATAGTAATATTATACAGTAATAAGTAGGTAATTATAATTATGCAATATAGTAATATTATACAGTAATAAGTATGTAATTATATATGTAATATAGTAATATTATACAGTAATAAGTAGGTAATTATAATTATGTAATATAGTAATATTATACAGTAATAAGTAGGTAATTATAATTATGTAATATAGTAATATTATACAGTAATAAGTATGTAATTATATATGTAATATAGTAATATTATACAGTAATAAGTAGGTAATTATAATTATGTAATATAGTAATATTATACAGTAATAAGTAGGTAATTATAATTATGTAATATAGTAATATTATACAGTAATAAGTAGGTAATTATAATTATGTAATATAGTAATATTATACAGTAATAAGTAGGTAATTATATATGTAATATTATACAGTAATAAGTAGGTAATTATATATGTAATATAGTAATATTATACAGTAATAAGTAGGTAATTATATATGTAATATAGTAATATTATACAGTAATAAGTAGGTAATTATATATGTAATATAGTAATATTATACAGTAATATGTAGGTAATTATATATGTAATATAGTAATATTATACAGTAATAAGTAGGTAATTATAATTATGTAATATAGTAATATTATACAGTAATAAGTAGGTAATTATATATGTAATATAGTAATATTATACAGTAATAAGTAGGTAATTATCTATATATTAATACGCTTGTAACTATCTATCTATGTGTGTCACACTTTCCGGCAAATTTGATTGGTTGAGAAGATTTTATTCTGGAATAGCGGATTACACATTAAACGAACGCTCAAGGCAGAGATCTTCTGCAAATGTATAAGTACATACACAAATGAAAATTTAGAAGTAGCATACGGCGGTCTCTCTTTCTCCCCCTCTCTCTCTGTCTGCTGTCTCTCTCTCTCTCTTTATGTATATATATGTTCTCACCGCTATATGTCTTTACGTCTAGAAATTTACGGTTTGACCGTTCAAAATATGTTATGAAATAATTGATTTTTTAGGTATTTTTTAAGGAAACAACCATAACAATACTTTCCACGACAAAAATTGAACATTTGTTTTTTTTTTTTCATTGTTTATTTTTCTTTACATTTGTTCGAGAGAGAGAGAGAGAGAGAGAGAGAGAGAGAGAGAGAGAGAGAGAGAGAGAGAGAAACGCAAACGCAGTTTTCGTTGATTAAAAATATTCTCGCAACTACGACTGAGTGCTGTTAGATATAAACAAAGCCAAGAGGATAGAGAGGGAGGGGGAGAGAGGGGGGAGATAGAGGAGTGAGAGGGGAGAGAGAGAGAGAGGGGGAGATAGATGGGGGGAGGGAAGAGAAAAAAAAGAAAAAGTAGTTTGTCATCAGAGTTTCTGTTTGGCTTTTTTTTTTTTCAAGTTCGGCCCTTTTCTGTACGCACGCTCAAGGCAGAGATAGATAGATAGATAGAGAGAGAGAGACGCGGTCTTCGTTAATTAAAAATATTTTAAAATCTGTTTACACAGTTACTTATTAAATGTTTATATTATAAATTTTTTAAAATGAAGCCAACCTGGCAACCCTGATCTCTGCCTTGAGCGTTCATTTAATGTGTAATCCGCTATTCCAGAATAAAATCTTCTCAACCAATCAAATTTGCCGGAAAAAACTTTTGAAAATATTTTTAAATAAACATATTTATAAAACATAAATGAAGATGTATTTATTGAGAATATTTGGAGCACTAATATCGTGATTTTGGTATATACATATTTACATACATTTTACCTACCGTATTCTTCATTTACTATTTAAAAAAAAATAGTACACAGGGTGAATTCGTCGGCCAGGGCAGTAAAGGGTTAATGTAAATGTTTCAAGGTACGGATATGGGATAATGTGTATGTGAAAAAAAAAGAAAAGAAAACGTGAAATTTTCACGGGTCCAGCTAGTAATTATGTAATATAGTAATATTATACAGTAATAAGTAGGTAATTATATACATGTAATATAGTGATATTATACAGTAATAAGTAGGTAATTATATACATGTAATATAGTGATATTATACAGTAATAAGTAGGTAATTATATATATATAGTAATATATACAGTAATAAGTAGGTAATTATACATGTAATATAGTGATATTTATATCTGGAAATAAAGTAGGTTTAAGGCTTTTGAAATTCATAATAGAATTTTCTGCAAGAATCCATGGCGCAAAGGTTAGAGTACTTGGAAAACAGTTGTAAAGCGATATTCTTCTGAAGGTTCAAGCCTCCCTTGGTGTGAGCAAACGAAACATACAATTTTGAATTACTCTTATCCAGTCATGACTGACGGAACAAGAGCATGCTAAAAGACCCAACCCCCTGCCCCTTATCCCCACCCTCAAGTTAAGAAAGTAATCTGTTTGAAATTTTGTGCAGATTCTCAAGTTTGACTAGAAGAAGGTTGGAGGTTACATTGCCCGTGACGTGAAAGGATGAGAACAGTGATCTGAAAATTCTAAATAATATGTTTTCTTTCTGTTACAATTATCTACATCTACATCATGCAGTTTTTTTTCTTTATTTTTGAGGGAATTCTGGACAAGCACCAAGTTTTAATATCAATTTTAACACTTTTTTTTTTTTTTATTTTATTTTTTTATAAGCATTGGAGAAAATATCAAGCAACTTCTCGAAAGACCAGATGGAAAATATTGCTTTCGGTTCCATAAAGACAGAGTCTATTATTCTAAGTAAGTTATTTATTTTTTCATTTTTTTTGTTTTATTTAGGGAAAATTTCTTATTCTACCATCTCTCTCTCTCTCTCTCTATCTCTCTCTCTCTCTATCTCTCTCTCTCTCTCTCTCTATATATATATATATATATATATATATATATATATATATATAGTAGCGTTTTTGTGTGTGTGTGCAACTCTCCTACAGCCCACACCATTGAACCGATCATGACCAAACCTGGCATGATGATGGTCCCTCATCTAGGAATGGTGCACACCATTTTTCAAGATTACATTCAAGGCCATAGCCTATATATATATATATATATATATATATATATATATATATATATATATACACTCTCCTACTGCCCACACTATTGGACTGATCATGACCAAACCTGGTATGATAATGGTCCTCCACCTAGGGATGGTGCATACTATTTTTCAAGGTCAAAGATTAAGGTTGCGACTTTGCTAGTATTAAATATTTGTCACGATTGCTACTGTGAGTAACAGCTTAATGTTTCTATAGATTTTGATGTTTACTTAGACTTGTGTTAGATTTTGGTTTTTAAAAAAGTTGCCGCTTAACACGCCATTCAAAAAGTCGTCAGTCATACCTAGAAAATGGAGCTATTAAACCTGACAGTGATTTGGGATAGGTAGAAAAAAAAAAGAAAGCAACAACCTTAGTAGAAGTTAATGTCCTCCATGATGTTGGGTCAAACAGAGACGAAAGGTGGAAAAAATAAAGGAATACCAAAGTCTTATGTACAACATGAAAAGAAACTGGAATCTAAGGAAGATCTTCATCATTCCAGTCATTATAGGAGCAACTTGGCTCATAAAAAATAATTTTAAAAGCTACCTGGCAAATATATCTGGTGAACCAAGTGCAAGAGAGATACAAATAATTGCAGTTCAATGGAATGGTTGGAATCTTTAAAATATCTCTCAGTTGGAATATATGAGATAGTGGATGAATATCTGGTATCCGGTAGTATGCCCCATCCCCATCTACAGCAAAATAATAATAAAAAAAAACAACTTTCAGGCAAAATTTGATTTTATTCATCAAAATAATCTAGAATGATTGTGTGGGGCAGATTGTGAGTTTTGGCCATGAGTGCTTGGTCACCATGGAATGTGAAAGGAGAACGAAAATGGTCAGACTTCTTGAACTCATATCACGGTCAGGTTTAATAGCTCTGCTTTGTAGATATGTAGCTGTAGGAATTATAAGGGATGGTGCATGACTTATTTCCAACTGTCCTTTCCGGTAAACCTGTTCCAAGAACTTGCTGCTGCATTCAACATCCAACTTTTTACAGATCATCCAGTGAAGATATTTACATACATTTTGTCGCATTGTATAATAGTCGCCTCCGAGCAAAGCCGTACAGCTGATAAACTTTTGTAAAACGGTTTGTCTTTGGTTGACTGAGCATTTTGAGCGACATCCATTTTGAACACAGCGTTCTCATGAACAAATGTTCATGCAAAATGGTGATTACACTGCCTTTCTGATATCTTCAACTCCTATCCTGTGCAACTTAAATTTACGGTGGGTTAAAATGTTTGGACTTTTTTTTTTTTTTTTTTAAATGTTTTCTTGGACAACGATTTAGGTGATGCGAGTATTCAGCATCATTTGTGTCTCTTAATCGTTGTTTCTGATGATGAAAAGTCCAAATAACACTTGTTATGGAGAGAGGGGAACGAAAGCAAACAATGATGACGACCTGGATCCTTGACGTCAAATTGTTTATGGGTCAGACCAGGCAAACGAAAATAAACAATGAAATCCCCGGGCTGGAAATTCCGGGCCTGGTGATGACCTGGATCCTTGATGTCAAATCGGTTATGGGTCAGACCAGGCAAACGAAAATAAACAATGAAATCCCCGGGCTGGAAATTCCGGGCCTGGTGATGACCTGGATCCTTGACGTCAAATCGGTTATGGGTCAGACCAGGCAAACGAAAATAAACAATGAAATCCCCGGGCTGGTGATAACCTGGGTCCTTGATGTCAAATCGGTTATGGGTCAAACCGAGGAGGTCGAAGATACTTCAATAAAAGAGAAAAGATAAACAAAGCAAGACAGTCAGAGAGACGGCCAGTTGAGGGACAGTTTGTCACAGTTCACGACCCACCCTACCACTAACCCCCTACCGCCGTCATTGTATTGAAGCGTGTATATTAAATATCGTAAAATAAACTAAGTTTGTTTTTATAAAAACAAAGTGTCTCATATTCATTGATAAATGAATTAACTGTCCATTTTAATTGCTAGACGATCACCAAACAGACATATACGTAACACACTTATCTAGCCATTGCTTTGCTTGAACAGAATTTTTAATCATTATAAATCAATGCTTTATCAACCCATGAAATTTAAAAGTATTGTTTGTAAAATTTGCAGTGGTAGCTTCACTTAACTGTAATACCATGAACTAATAATCTGTTTTGGCTGAAATTGTGACATTTGAAGATTAGTACTTTATAATTTTTTTTTTTTTTTTTAATTATGGTGTCATAAGAATATTCATATTACACTCCATAGAAGAGGCACAGTCTTTTCTATCTTGCATTGCATGGCAGTGAGACATGGATCCCATGACTTCAGTGTAATGACTAGTGCTGTGACAACAGAATATTCTTTTCATTCTTTTGATTCTCTGGTAGATATCAGACACAGCTAGACAACCGAGAACCACATCCATCTATATAAAAACATATAAGATAATAACGGATATATACTCGGGAGTCAAAAACATGAAAAGAATATGCTGTTGTCACAGCCCTAATAATGACTGTGTCATAATGTGTAGCAGCAAACTAGAGGAAAGAATGAGCCGTACTTTATTAGAAGTATTATTGGTATTTGTAGGATTTTGAATGCTTTCTGACACAGCATCTCAGGTGGTTTGGCCATGTATGTACGGTGTATCACTGTCTGCATCAACTCAATAATACATATGAATGCTCTAGGTCTGAGGGTATATGGAATACTATGGACACCCTGGCTTGAGTGTGTGTACAAAGTGATTTTGATTGCATGCAACATGACTTTTATCAACTTTATGGGTTGTCTTGAGCAGGAGAGGTTGGCTAGTATTGTTCACCCTCAGTGAACACTTACAGCACCTTAAGTTTTAATTTTTTTTTTTTTTTAATCCATTAGGTTTTAATGGCTCTGGTAAATGAGTTAAATGAAAGAAATGACTTTGGGTGTACATTCGTTTCTTCTGGTTGACCTGTGTGCATTAAACAAATGCAAAATAAACCTTGGTTTATTATTTTGTCACAAACTTAATATAGGGGTGGATTTATTTTGAGAATAGAGTTGGAGTACTAAGTTTTTTTCTTTTTTTTTTTCTTTAAATTTTTTTTAACAAAATGATTTCATTAACAAGTCATCCCTATTTGAAAAAATCAAAAATTCTATTTTTGGGATTGTGTAACGCTTTAAGTGACCCAAATTTTGTTTATTTATTTGAATTACAATAAATTAAATATAAATCAAATAATTGTAGATCCTTAAGTGGTTTTAAAATGAAAATTTTAGGTTGCTTTAAGCATGTCCAACCCAATAAAACAGAATTTTTTATTTTGACAAATAGGGATGATTTGTTTGAAATCATTTTGTAAAAAAAAAAAAAAAAAAAAAACTCACCAAGATATAAATACTTAATATTTCCGTTTTCCCTATATTAAAAATCCAACTTGTAATAAAAAGCAAAACAACTAAGGTTTATCATGTACTTTTTGTATTATTTGGATTGTTTGATTTTTCTCGCAACGTTTTGGTTGATGTAACCTCCGACCGTCTTCAGGTCATACTTGATGCTATTGATGAATATTGAAAAATATTGAAAATAAAATTTTTTTTTTTCCAACAAACGTAGACGTTAGAAATCCAAAACACAAATAGTGCTAAGATAAGAACAATAGTCCAAACGATCCTAATCCAAAAAATATCAATCCTCATCTCAAAAATATATAAATATTATCCAAAGAAACTCGTTGGTTGGTTGTTTTTGTTTTACGGCATATCAACCCTTTTGAAGTTGTTACTTTTCTTTGGCTCTTTCACGTTAGTTCATTACAACCTAATTGATCTATTGAATGTTATGTTTTGTGATGGCATAAAAAAAATGGATGCTTGCAATATTTATCCCATATTTTCTTTGCAGAGAGAATTTGATGAAAAAAGCTGGGCATATTTCACGGGAAAATTTATTAGGCTTTGGTACTTGTTTTGGAAAGTTTACCAAATCGGGAAAGTTCCGTCTTCATATCACAGCCTTAGATTTTTTGGCGCCATACGCAAAGGTAAGGAACAAATGATTTCTAAAAATGATTTCTATATTAATAGAATTATGAGATAACTTCACGTGCATGTGTGTGTGTGTGTGTGTTTTTTTTTTTTTTTTTTTTTTTTTTTTACATCACTGTAATTTTAATAACACATTAATTTTTTTTTTTTTTAAACATACAAAAAAAAAAAACGAATTTAAAAAAATCCAATTAAAAAAATAGTTTCAAAATCAAATCCACCAAGATACACTTTTTTTTTTTCCATAAGAGTATAATTTAGTGCTGGCATGTAAAACTTTTTGAAAAATATACCATACTTTGGGATAATTGTGCTAAGTCCAGGTTAATTGTACCAACTAGCGAAAAGTGCTCCTTCTTAGTGACATGCAATATAGTTTCCACTCTGCTAGATCTACAGCTGATGTGCTAAGAGTTATATCCCATAGGATTAGTGAATCTCTCAACAAAGGCTTCTTTTCTAGGGCAATTGCTCTTGACATATCAAAGGCCTTCAATAAGGTTTGGCATAAGGGCCTACTTCACAAGATTTCCAGCTACGGTATAACTGAAAATGTTTTCTCAATAATTAAATCATTTTTCTCTGATAGGTTCATAAGAGTAGTGGTTGATGGGCAGCAATAAGTGGCCCACAGTATTAATGCTGGAGTCCCCCAGGGGTCCATCCTGGGCCCAACTCTCTTTCTGATCTACACCAATGATCTCCCAAAACACATACTTAAATCATTCATTGACATCTATGCTGATGACACAACCATCTATGGCAACACTTCAAAGGCTGTAAATGACAAAGCTCTCTCTGATTCCTTCTCCTCTGATCTTGAGCGTGTAGTTCAATGGGGGAAGAGATGGCTGGTTACTTTTAATGCAAGCTCCTAACTTTACATCATCAACGCTCTGTTCCTCATCTAGCATCAATTGAAATGGATGGCTCTCGTCTCTGGGAGGTTTCATGTTTTGACAAGCTCCTGGGTTTAACCTTTACTCCTGATCTGAAATAGAACATGTATATCAAGTCTGTTGCCCGGGCCGCTGGGAAAATGGTGGGATCCTCTACCGCTCAGAAGATATCACACTACTGATGCAATTCTCTATCTCTATAAAAGCCAAGTATGTCCAAAGATGGAGTACTGCTGTCACATCTCGGCTGGAGCTTCAAAAAACAGCCTATCCTGCCTTGACAACATACAAAATAGACCTTTTGGCTTGATGGGGGATGCTCTTTTCTCTTCCCTGCAACCTCTCTCCCACAGAAGAGAAGTTGCGAGCCTGTCTTTATTTTATCGTTATTTCCATGGCAAGTGCTCGTCCGAGCTCCAATCTCTGGTCCCCCCTCGCCAATCCTTCATGATAAACACCCGTCTAGCTAAAGCCACTATCGGTAATTTCCTCCACACTTTATCTGTGCCTAAATCAAAACGTAGATTCCATGAACAAAGCTTCTTTCTTAGAACTGCACGCCTGTGGAACTCTCTTCCATTTGCCTGTTTCCCACCTGGCTACAACTTGGACGTCTTCAAGTCCAACATAAACAAATTCCTGATTAATCGCCCCCTTAAGTAAGACACTTTATCAAATCTCCAATACCAACTATTACTACGATATTATCCCATTGATTATTGTACACAAAAATAATCCTTATCCCCAAGTGGCTTCCGGGCCTTGATAAGTGGTGAACACTATGTAAAAAAAAAAAAAAAAAAAAAAAAAAAAATCTTCAGTTTTCTTAGTCTTGCAGAATTCAGAACAAATCGCTGGTGTCAGGGAATGTGGTTTAGAGTCACTATCATGCTTCATACATACATTGCAAATCTCAATAAATGATTTATTATTTTCCCAACAGGCTGTGAAGACAATCATTACAACTAACAGAAATATAGTCTCTCACTTTAATCGATCTCCATTAACAATGAGCAAAATTACAGGATCAGCTTAATTTGGAAAAACAAGAACACGTTCAAGATGTGACCACACTGTGAAATTCAACATATAGGCTAAAAAGGAATTTAGTACAACTAAAAGCTCTTGTAGTATATGGTGTTGATAAAATTTTTACCCTAACAACTTTCCAATGGGGATTTGTTCAAAAAAATTATCCAGTTATTGACTCCATTCAAAGAAATTACCAAAGAAGCAAGTCACAGAACTTTAACCATATCAGTGATATTACCTAGAATTTTAGCTTTGAGGTTATTTCTTTCAAAACTGTTAAATCTAATTCTATTATTTCTTACTTTAATGGAATCTTTACTGTTGAGCAATTTAATGGACCAATAGAAACAAGGTTTTCATACTATCTGAATGATAAAAACTATCTAAATGATAAAAACTTGTGTGTTCTTTCCTAGATCCAAGATTAAAATTTAAATTTCAAAAGAATGACATGGAAAAACACTAAGAATTGGATTCTACATCTTCTACTGATGATAATGAAGCAGAATCAGCAGGATACACTTTTTCAAGCTTTAAGGGTCCAGAAAGAGGCTTGCCTTTTTTTCTGATGTTCTTGGCCTTCGGGCCGGGATCAAAGTGTAGTATCTGTTCCGGCAGATGCTGCAAGCTATGACTAGCAAAGACCAGATGTGGGGGCAACCCCACATGCCTGACCTTTAACCAGCTCCCATTTCCCACCTCTCAGGAGCTGGTCCCCTTTTTCCCTTCCCCCTCCCTTCACTCCTCACATTAAAAATCGGCCTTGTGCCTAATTTGCTCGGTGGGGGAGCAAATAAATACCATCAAAGTGTAGTATCTGTTCTGCAGATGCTGCACTTAAGATAATTTGTACCAGTCAATGGAGGAGAAACCCTCTATACTGGGACAATTATTATTTTTGGTAACCAGAGTGCTCCCTTTTTGCCTACTTTTAGGGGAGCTGATTTTTACCTCACATTAAAAACGGCCTTGTGCCTAATTTGCTTTGGTGGGGAAGTTGTATCAATTAAGATAAAAATGAAATGTAATAAGTCCCCAGACGTACCTCTCCATCGTACAGTATATCGATACACTAAGGCTGACTGGGATAGCTTCCGTACATTTATATCTGATCTACCTCTGCATTCCATGTTTAAAAAGGATGTGTTCTCTATAGTATTAGACCTGACGGAATGGTTAATTGTAGGTATTGACCGTTTCATACCCTCAAAAAAGTTTCAGCAAAAATCTAACAGCCAGCCATAGTTCTCTCCAGAATGTGCTGCTGCCATTGCGCACAGAAATCACTTTTTCCACTGTTTCCAACGTAACAGATGTATGAAAACTAAAGCCGCTTTCAGGACTGCCAACAACCATTGTAAGAAAGTAATAAAGAATGCAAGAGAGTTGTATGCTCAATCTGTTAAGTCCAAAGTAGCTGAGCAGCGGCTTGGTTCCCACTAGTTTTGGCAAATAGCAAACAGAATCATGAACAGAAGCGTGTGCTCCATCCCAACTATTATCAATGGACCTGAGGTAATCTCGTCAGCATCAGACAAAGCCAAACTCTTTGTCAAGAACTTCGCAGCTAATTCTACCCTTTGCGATCAAGGCTGCCAACCCCCAATATTTCCTCCTGTATCAGAAAACACGCTATGTGATATACGTATATCTGTACGTGATGTTGCCAAGCTAATCAAAAACCTTGATTCCAGTAAAGCAACTGGCCCTGACGGTATACCAATTATAGTTCTCAAAAAACTTCAACCTGAACTAGCGCCCATACTTACAAAACTGTTTAAACGTTGTCTTAAGGAGAATAGTTTCCCATCTCCCTGGAAAATTTCATCAGTATGCCCTGTATTTAAGAATTCAGGTGATCGCTCATCCCCCTCTCAGTACAGGCCAATAAGTCTCTTGTGCGTCATGAGTAAGTTGCTGGAATCTGTGTTAAATACAGAAGTAATCAACCATCTCAACAAAAATAATCTTTTTAGTGACACTCAATATGGTTTCCGTTCTGCTAGATCTACAGCAGATGTGCTTACAGTTATATCTCATAGGATTAGCAAATCTCTCGACGGAGGCAACTTTTCTAGGCAATTGCTCTTGACATATCTAAGGCCTTTGATAGGGTATGGCATAAAGGTTTACTTCATAAGATCTCTAGCTATGGTATTGCTGGAAATGTCTTCTCAGTTATTAAATCATTTCTTTCTGATAGGTTCATAAGAGTAGTAGTTGAGGGGCAAAAATCAGAAGCTCACAGTATTAATGCCGATGTCCCTCAGGGGGCCATCCTGGGCCCAACTCTTTTCCTGATCTACATTAATGATCTTCCAAATCACATCCTTACATCATTTGTAGACATCTATGCTGACGACACTACCATTTATGGTAGCACATCTAAGACAGTAAACGACCAAGTTCTCTCCAATTCTCTCTCCTCTGATCTTGAGCACGTAGTACAATGGGGTAAAGAATGGCTGGTTACTTTTAATGCATCTAAAACCAAGCTTCTCTCTTTACATCATCAACATTCTGATCCACATCTGACATCAATTGAAATGAATGGCTCTCGTCTTCAGGAGGTCTCAAGTTTTGACAAACTTCTGGGCTTGACCATTACTCCTGATCTTAAATGGAACACGTACATCAAATCTGTTGCCAAGGCCGCTGGAAAAATGGTGGGATCTTTCTATCGATCCGGTAGATATCTCACTGCTGATGCTATTCTCTATCTATATAAGAGCCAGGTACGTCCAAGGATGGAATACTGTTGGCACATCTGGGCAGGAGCTGCTAGAAAGGACTTGGCCTGCCTTGATAGAGTTCAAAATAGACTTCGTAGCCTCGTAGGAGATGTCCTTTTCTCTTCCTTGCAACCTTTATCTCACAGAAGAGATGTTGTGAGTTTGTCTCTGATGTATCGTTATTTTCATGGAAAGTGTTCGAATGAGCTTCAATCTATGGTCCCCCCTCGCCAAACTTTCACAAGAAACACTCGTTTAGCTGTAAACACTATCAATAATTCCCCCCACTCTTTATCTGTGCCTAAACCTAAACGTAGATTCCATGAACAAAGCTTTTTTCTTAGAACTGCACGCCTGTGGAATTGTCTTCCGTTTTCCTGCTTTCTGGCTGACTACAATATGGTTGTCTTCAAGTCTAACGTAAATAAGTTCTTGATGAGCCGTTCCATATAAGTTATCAACTTTACCAAATTTTCATTACTAATGATTACTATAATGTCCAATTTCTACTGTACACTCTTTAACCCTTATCCTTGAGTGGCCTCTTGGCCTTGATAATGCCTATGTAAAAAAGTAAATAAATACATTAAAGGTCCAAAAGTGAAAGTAAAACAGTATTCCTTTCAAGCCTGTTTGATGAATTAGCTTCAAATAAGCTTACAGTAACAAATCAAAACTTAGAGCAGATAGAGGCCAAGTTAAACCTAGAGACTGCAACTACAACAGAAATGCAAAAATCACAATCTAAATTCAAAAGGAGTAAATCCCTTATGCTTAAATGCACAAAAGAACTTGACCATTATGTAGCTTCACTACTACTCACAAGAGTTGATTATCCATTTCAGTGGTGGAAAAAGACACAGGAGACCTTACCCACCACCACCGAGAGATTAGGCCGATGAACATGACAGCATGACATCACTTCCTGATCAACTTGTAGGTATAGAAAGTTTCCTGTATTCAACCACGTGGTCACGCTAACAGGCATAAAAAATATGGCTACCGAGTGTCCATGGCTACCAATATGTGTTACCGATTGTCCATGTATGTTCTAAAGAGAAAGAACAATTCTCCATTTGGATAATAATTATTATAATTGCACATTGGGAGAATTTTAATCTAACAAAATATAGTAAGTGAACTAGTTTTTGAACTTTTATTTCTATCGGAGAAAATCGAATATTTCATTTTATTTATTTATTTTTTTTTACTGCAAAACAAACAATTTTTATATAATATTTTTGAGTCTTTTAATAATAAATAAAACTTTTCACTGAGTATTTCCAAATATTTTAAAGTTAGCATTTTCCACAGCAGTTTTTTTTTTTTTTTTTTTTTTTTTTTTTTTTTTACAATCAGTGAATTTTCAATATTTTAGCACCGGACCTAATTTATTTCTTTGAAATATATTTAAAACTTCAAGTTTTTGTTTTTTATAACATTTTAACTTAAATAATTTACATAACGGGTTTGTTTTACTATTACACATAGATTCGAAAAAGTTGTCAAAAAACAAATATATAACAAATAAATGTTATCAAAGGCATTTTCCTGGAGCAATTTTCTTTGTTTATATAATGGGTCTGGTAAAAAAAATTTTTTTTATATACGTCTGGTGGATCTGTTTATTAATAAACATATAAATTGATATATTTAATATTTTTTATAATTATAGAATATGAGCTTCAAATTCCACTCCAAAATAACTTCAAATTGTTAATGAAATAAAAATAAAACCGTCTTCAGTAGACAGGCTATGCAAAAAAAGAGAAACTGTTCAGTTTCTCTTTTTACCGGACCCATTATATAAACAAAGAAAATTTCTGCAGGAAAATTCCTACTTCGGACTATTACTTTGTGATGTGGATTACTCAAAATGCAGTTTGGATCATTTTACCACACTGCTATAAAAGACATTCACTTCGGATTTTACCATGCAATTTGGATGTGAATTTTTATATCCTTTTCATTAATTTCCCTTACCCTATGACATTTAAATACTTAAACAACTTTTAATTGTGATTTTTCCGTGTCTCGCAAATAAGGTGTAAACCATTATAACTGTTTGCTAATATTTTCTCCTCTGAAGAGATGGTAGACATCGAAATCCTATAGGATAAGAAGTTATAATATTTCAAATGTATTCTTTATCTTACATAGAATAATTAAAATCTTTTGATTTGAAATTTAAACATTTCACGCTATAAATTTTAAAATTCATTGAATGACTAAAATTTGATTTATTTGCTCTATCTTGTATATCGAGCAATTTTTATTTAGGTGGGATAATACTAATAGAATATTACTGCCAGTAATATTTTGTAAAACTTATAATCACAGGTTTCTATACCAGTTGATTGTTAGATAATTTTATTCTCCAGATTTTATATATATATATATATATACACACATAAAAAATTCATGTATATATATATATATATATACACACATAAAAAATTCATATATATATATATATATATATATACACACACACACATAAAAAATTCATATATACATATATATATATACACACACACATAAAAATCTATTGTAATGATCATATTCCTGTCTGTTTAGTCACAATGTATGTCATATATGACATCATATTAAAAATTAGGTGAGGGGGAAAATAAAAGTAAAGATTCGTGGGCAATGCTTAGGGTCAAACAAATCCAACTTGCCTCCTCCCTTGAGGCTTGCATTCACAAATATCCGTGGGCTTAGAACTAATTTAGCTGATGTTGAAGCATTTCTCCTAACAAATACCCCGGATATCTTAGCACTAAGTGAGACTAACCTACACTCCTCCATCCCCTCTAACTACTTTAACATGCCTGGATATCTCCCACTCTGCCGTAAGGACTCTGACAGACATATGTACGGACTTGGAGCTTACATTCGTAATACCCTTCCCTTGACTAGAGAAACAAACCTAGAAATGCAACACAACATTAGCTACTTTTACTTTCTCTACCGCTCTCCCTCGACCCAAGACTGCACCATAATAAACAAAGTATCTGACAGCATAGACACAGCACTCTCCTTCGACACTAGCGCCCAAGTACATGTATTTGGTGACTTTAATGTCCATCACAAAAACTGGCTTGGATTCTCTACTTATACAGATGCAGCAGGCAGCGCAACTGATAGCTTCTCTGTATCTCACTCCCTATCACAAATTGTTACTTTTCCAACCCGCTTCCCTGATCATGAAGAACAACACGCATCACTATTAGATCTGTTTTTGACCACAGTTCCTGATGATTGTGTAACGAAAGCCGACAGCCCACTTGGGAACACTGATCATGCGGTAATAATGGTTGAAATCGCCCTAAACTCTAGACCCAAAACTGAAGAGCCAGTGCTCAAAACAACGAGATATTATAAAAAGGCTGACTGGGGAGCTATCAGAGATCTTATCAGAGACGCCCCATGGGGAAATATTTTTTCTCTTCCTGCTGAACAGTGTGCAACTGAGACCACTGAATGGTTCAAAACTGCAATCGAAGCGCATGTTCCCATGCGGAAATTCTATAGCAAGCCCCACTCTCCCCAATGGTTTACTTCGACTTGCGCAACTGCCATTGCTCAAAGGCAGCATGCATTCCGCAGGTTTAACCGACATAAGTCCAGTTCAAACAGACAAAAGTACAAAGAAGCTAGAAGTAACGTTAAGAAAGAAATAGCGACAGCTAAGAGGGAATTTACGGAAACCACTAAAAAACGCATCGAAGCACAAAAATTAGGAACTCATGACTTCTGGAAAATCTACAACAGTGTAGTAAATAATGGGCAATCAACAATTCCCCCACTAACCAACAATCATGAGGTTCTTTGCTCAGCAACCGAGAAGGCTAACATGCTTGCCAGTCGGTTTGCCTCCAACTCTACACTGGACCCTCTAAACCACCCCCTACCTGACTTTCCTATGCGGACAGACGCCACGCTAGACGATCTGGAAATCACCCCTGCTCAGGTGCATGCTATCATAAAAAACCTTGACACTTCCAAAGCATGTGGACCCGACCTCATCCCAGCTGTGCTATTAAAAAAGTGCTCAGCCGAAGTAGCTCCAGTTCTCTCCAAACTCTACAACAAATGCCTTAATGAATCTTGCTTTCCGAGCTGTTGGAAAACTGCTTCTGTGGTACCAGTATTCAAGAATTCTGGCGAAAGAAGTGACCCATTAAATTATCGCCTTATTAGCCTCCTCCCACTTTTTGCCAAAATATTTGAGACCTTAATTAACCATGCTCTAGTCCAGCACCTTACAGATGCTAAACTTCTGACCGACCATCAATATGGATTTAGACAAGCCCGTTCCACGGCAGACATCCTCACTGTAATCTCTGAACGCATATACCATTCAATGGACAAAGCGGGAGAGGGCAGAGCGGTAGCTCTAGATATATCTAAGGCTTTTGACAGGGTATGGCATGAGGATCTCCTCAGGAAGATTAGATCTTACGGTATCACTGGTAGAATACTTAACATAATTAAATCCTTCTTAGATAAGAGAAAAATCCAGGTTGTCCTCGACGGTTGTACGTCTAAACAATATAATATAAATGCTGGAGTGCCCCAGGGATCTATCCTTGGTCCTCTGCTGTTCCTGATATTCATAAATGACCTCCCCGACAAAATTGCCTCTAAGATGGGTATATATGCTGATGACACCACACTCTATAGCAGGCACGACAGGAAAACAAATGAACATATATCTAAAGTAATGGCAGAAACACTAGAGGATGACCTCAAATCAGTAGTGGAATGGGGACAAAAATGGATGGTAACGTTCAATGCCACCAAGACAAAACTGGTTTCATTCAATAATTACAAGAAACCTTCTCTACCACCTATAGCAATGGCCAACAACTCTTTAGCTGAGAGTACGTCTTTCAAGCTCCTTGGCCTAACGTTCACAGGAAACATGAGCTGGAACAATTACATCGAGGGCATTGCCAGGGCCGCTGCGAGGAAGGTGGGCTCTCTCTACCGTGCTAGAAAACTTCTAACACCCGAAAGTATCCTGTACCTCTATAAGGCCACTATTCGCCCATGTATGGAGTATTGCTGTCATATTTGGGCCGGTGCATCGGCTACTAGTCTCTCGCTCCTTGACAGGGTTCAAAAGAGAGTCGCAAATCTGATAGGCCCTAAACTGGCATCAAAACTTCAGCCTCTGTCCCATCGTCGAAACATTGCATCCCTCTGCCTGTTCTACAAGTATTATAATGGTGAATGCTCTGAAGAACTGCAAGCACTTGTGCCCCCACGACGTGAACACCCTCGACAGACCCGACAAGCTGCAAAATCCCACCCCCCACACTGTAGAGATCCCTAGATGTAAAAGATCTTTCTACTCCAGTAGTTTCTTCCCCAGAACTGCTAGACTTTGGAATTCCATTCCAGGTCACTGCTTCCCCAACTGTACTGACATGCATAAGTTCATGTGCAACGTGAACCAACATCTCGCTGCCCTAATCCCTACATAGTACCCCAGTAGATGTTTCCCCTGATAGTAGCCCCCTACATTAAAGTGGCAATGTGCCTTGTTTGGGGTGAAAATGTAATAAAAAAAAAAAAAAAAAAAAAAAAAAAGATTATCTAGTATATATGTAAATTTATAATGGATACTGTGCCTAAGACTATTTAGCTGAAATTGTCTTGGGTATAACTTCTTTCTGCAGAGCTAGCGTGGAGAAGACACAAGAGACGTATTGTACTTCCTCTTCATGTTGTTAAAAATGAGGATGAGGTCTTTATGCAGCCGTCTACACTTTAGCGAATACAGGTTGAGGGCTTCTAATGTTGTTTATAGGACTTTGAACGGAGTCCATAGACCATCCACATCACAAATCTCTGAACCTGCTCTAGGTGCTAGATATCCCAGACAAAATAGCAAATCGAGCTTGGATGCTCTTATCCAAAATCGATCGTATCAGATATGTGTAGCTGTAGGAAGATGTCCTTTGTCGTGATGACAAAGGAGCGATAGATGGGAAAGTGCACGCTGTGTGCCTTTTAATGACATCGGCAGTAAAGAAGCAATCGAGCACGAAACTGAAATCCTTGAACTGTGTCATCTCATTCAGAATTAATCACCCAGGTTCGAAATCAAGTAGTGTGTTGGGTGAAGAATCAACAGGTCAGGCCAGTCTGGAGATACTGACTTCATGAGCTAACATGAACTAAACATTGATGTTATTTTTTTTCCTTTGCAAAACTCAATCATGTTCTACAAAAACGTCATTTCCTCTAAAAAGAAAAAAAAAACAACTAAAACCAAACATCACTAATAAATATTTGAAAATATAAAGAACTTGAAACATAAAAACTTTTCCCAAAATATCTGGATTAGGCATTAAATAACCCAAAAAAGGTTTATATGCCAAAAAGAAAAAAGAAGACAAACGAAAGTAACACTTGATGATGTAGGCATTTATGGGGATATTGAAAGTCAGTTCTGAGAAAAAAATTACTTGGACATCATCGGCAAATAGAACATTCTCGGAGATGTTTTCTGGTAGATCATTGATGAACACCCCAAGATTAGCAAGGGAACTAGTACCAAGTCTTGGAGGATGCCACTAACTGCATTAAAAACATCATATAGAAAGCCATGGACTTGCAGCTGAAAAGTACGGCCAGCAAGGACGGTTCTGCCGATCTTGTTGCATGTGGTTGAAAACCATAGATCTGCAGAAAAACAAAAAAAAATCTGTATGGTGTACATACCTGTGATGAAACAAAAATATATTCCATATTGTAAATTGATCAAGTAATTTTATTTTTAAATAGGAAAATCAAATTTTATGAATATCCAAGGAGTGACCGTCTCTCCTGCAGTTTTGAAAAAAAAAAAAAAAAAAAAAAGCAAGGAAGGTAATTCTCATTACTCCATTAAAACTTTTCTTCATATATCTCTTTGAGAATGGGTTAGCTAATCGCCTGAGGCACCTCTATCAGAGAATGTTAATGGGACATTTTTTGCAGGCTAGAGTGCTCCTATTTAGGAGCACTGGTTTTTCGATTCCACTTATTACTGACCCTTGTGTTACATCTTTCTGCTGTGGGAGGGAGATGAATATAATAATACAGATTTGTCTCATTTTTATTTTATTTTTTTCGTATTGGGGGAATTTTTTTTTTTATATTGGGGAATTTTTTTTTCATATTGGGGAATTTTTTTTTCATATTGGGGGAATTCTGGACAAGAACTGATTTGAGCTAAGAAACTTTGTATAAGTTTTTGTTTTCACTTGCATCACCAAAACGACACCATATTTATATTTTTTGTTTCAGTATAAAATCTGGTTAAAGCCGAATGCTGAACAGCAGTTTTTATACGGCAACCATGTGATGAAAGCGGGTCTTGGTCGAATCACAGAAGCAACCCAACAATTTCAAGGTGTCGTCGTCTACAGCATGAGTGATCTGCCCTTGGTAAGTTAAACCTCGTGCTCGCACTTATTTCCTTTTTATATCTCTATCTTTATAAAATTAGCTATGTTCATATTTTTTTTTTTTGCATGGTGCAGAACTACAAATTTACATATGTTAAGGCCTAAAACTTCACCGTTTATTCATTTTCACCAGGATTTGATGTACCCTCTGGGGGACTTTTGGGGCTTAATGGGGGAGAGGGGGTGTTAATTGATGGACTTAGTCATTTTTTTATGCCTCATTTACTGTGCACTCACAGGGGACTATGTAGGCTTCACTTGTTAATCATTAAGTGGGGATTTTCTGTATTATCCTGCAAAACTATTGTTGTGATAGTATTAGTCATAAGTATAAAGCTTTCTACATTTTTTTTTTTTTTTTTTTACACGGTGGTCACCACTTATCAAGGCCCGGAAGCCACTCAGGGATAAGGGTTATTGCAAGTAGAGTACGTTAGTGTGGAGATTTGATGAAGTGTTTACTTAAGGGGACGGTTCATTAGGAATTTGTTAACGTTGGACTTGAAGACATCCAAGTTGTAGTCAGGTGGGAAGCAGGCAGATGGAACAGAGTTCCACAGGCGTGCAGTTCTAAGAAAGAAGCTTTGTTCATGAAATCCACGTTTTGATTTAGGCACAGATATAGAGTGGGGGAAATTTTTCACAGTGGATTCAGCTAAACGGGTGTTTTTCATGAAAGATTGGCGAGGGGGACCAGAGATTAGAGTTCAGACGAGCACCTGCCATGGAAATAACGATAAAACAAGGATAGGCTTGCAACGTCTCTGATGTGGGAGAGAGGTTGCAGGGTAGAGAAAAGGGCATCCCCCACTAAGCCACAAAGTCTATTTTGTACTCTATCAAGGCAGGATAGGCTGTTTTTAGCAGCTCCTGCCCAGATATGGCAGCAGTATTCCATCCTTGGACGTACTTGGCTTTTATATAGATAGAGAATTGCATCAGTAGTGAGATATCTTCTGGATACTTATTGTTTGTATGTTGTATTTTATCTTCATTTTTCATGAAATACTTTTTTTTTTTTTTTTAAGATGCACAATACAGGTAAAGAATTAATGCAGTCTCAATCAGCAGATTGTAGTCGTATTCTTGTGTCAAGACATAAAGATATCCATGAAGAATTCAAAGAAAATTTTATAAAGTGATTCTTGCATCTAATTGTTTGTTCTTATCATGGTTATGAATAGAATGGAACAAATCTTTGTGGCCATATCTTATTAGCACCCCCCCCCCCCTAAAATATAGCAACATAAAAATCTTTGGTCATACCCTTTCAGTATGACAAAAATATAGCAACTTTATTATTCAACTAGTGTGTGTGTGTGGGGAGGGCACCTATTTTTTATTTATTTTTTATTTATTTATTTTTTATATTATATTTTCACCCCAAACAAGGCACATTGCCGCTTTGATGTAGGGGGCTACTATCAGAGACATAAGCTACAGGGGTACTCTGTGGGGAGTTGGGCAGCAAGATGTTGGTTCATGTTACACTTGAACTTCTGCATGTCAGTACAGTTGGCGAAGCAGGAACCCGGAAGGGAATTCCAAAGTCTAGCGGTTCTGGGGAAGAAACTACTGGAGTAGAAGGCTCTCTTACATCTAGGAATCTCTACTGTGAAGAGGTGGGATTTAGCTACTTGTCGGGTTTGTCGGGGCGTATTTACGTCGAGGGGGTACAAGTGCTTGTAGTTCGTCAGAGCATTCACCGTTAAAGTACTTGTAGAACAGGCAGAGGGATGCTACATTTCGTCGATGGGACAGAGGCTAAAGCTTAAATGACAGTTCAGGACCTATCAGGTTGGCGACTCTCTTTTGAACCTTGTTTAGGAGCGAGAGACTAATAGCAGATGCACCAGCCCAAATATGACAACAATACTCCATACATGGGCGAATGGTGGCCTTATAGAGATACAGGATACTTTCGGGCGTTAGTAGCTTTCTAGCACGGTAGAGAGAACCTACCTTCTTCGCAGCCTTGCTGAGTTGTAAAATATGCTTGTTCATGCAGATTTTGCATTTATTATTACAGAGCCAATACTCTGTCAATTATTATTATATTGTACCTAATATATAGTAGTGATGTCAAAAGTTAAAAAAAAAAATGATTTCAGTGTTATCATCTAGAATCAAAACCAAAACACTCCAGCCATGTCTCCTACTGATGCATCTATTGAGATACAGGTAAAAAAGATTCAATATTAAATGAGTTGAATTTTGGCATGCACAGAAAGAAATAAAAATGTTGGAAACGAACATTTTGCATTTCAACTTGCTGACATATGCCTGTATGCGTTATTTATCCATCCAAACGAAAATTTTACTTGTTATAAACTACAATTGGTGTATGATTATTATTGCCTGTTAATTTCAGTGCTATATAACCTGTAGTTTAAGAGTTTATCGATTTACTATTTTATTTATATAGATTATAATTCAATTATTTGTGAAATTATTTAATGTGATTCCCAAACAGCTTGAGTTTGTGGCAAAAGTTAACAACCATATTGAATTTTAAATAAAAGCTGTGCTATGTATTTTAATTTTTATGTAAGAATTTTATTTCAGTAATAAAATAACAATAATCGGGAGTTAACTTCTCCTTTGGTTTTTAAACTTCTTATAAATCGTAATGAAAAAAAACAAACCTTTTTGCAGGTTTAAAAGTTCTCTTTAAACTCAGTTAATAAAAGGATGTTTTACTTGCTTTTTTTTTTCCTGATTCCTAGTTCTCCGCAATATTGAAGATCACTCATAATATCCGTTGATATCTTATATGCTTTTAGGTACTTGTACAGTTTAATCAAGACATAAAAAAAAATGAAAATATCGAAAAAAAAAAAAAAGTTTAAATTGTACGTATCCGTTATGGAATGAAGTTTTCTGGAAAAAAAATTTCACTTAATTTCATCAAGTAGTTTTTGTTTTACAGCGAAAAAACAATTTGTTATACCGAGCAAAAGATTCGATTTTTAGGAAGTAAAGCTAGTAATAAAGATGGGGAGGGAGTGTCGGCGCTTTACATTGAGTTATCTTCCCGTGACGTTTCTAAACTCCAAACAAAAGTTAAGAACAAATCCAAGATGTCTGCCTTTTTTCGGAAATCTTCAGTTCAAAACGGATACGTACAATATAACCTTTTTTTCGATATTTTCATTTTTTAATTCTTCATTAAACTGTACAAGTACCTGTTTTTATATAGAATGATGTGGTTCTCGGTTGATTTACTGTTTCTAACTGTCGGATATATACTCGAGAGTCAAAACAATGAAAAGAATATGCTATTATAGCCGTAATAATAACCTAATTGAGTATGGCCTACGTCAATAGAAGGCCATTCCATTAAAGTCGCTCGACATGTTGACATCTCAGAATAAAGGATAATGGCCACTGTTAGGCAATAAATGAGTATTACGTGGATAGTCATTTTCTGTTTCAATTCTCAAAGCAGTTGCCTAGGGATATAATAAAAAGTGACTGTATTTTCTTTTTCGAAAGATAAAGAATTATTTTACATTTAGACATGTGGAATTAAAACGAGATTTTGGGGGGTGGGGAGAAAATGTTGTAATCAAGTTTTATTTTTTAAAAGTGAATTTAATTATTAATTTCAAAATACATTTGTTAAAAAATATTTTTTAAGAGATTTTTTTTTTTTTTTTTTAATAATACAGCTACCATCTTTTTCCTATGATGTGTCATGATATAGACATCGTGAGCAATGGTTCATGAAAGTCAGTGTGTGATCGCTAAATAGTCAATAAGATTTTGAAATAAATATTTTTTCATCTAATTATTTATTTGACTTCAAAACAAACTGTGTTGCATGTTTACCTCATTGATTTTTTTTTAAACCAACGCATTTCAGGTGAAAACGTTATTACACAAGTTCATGTCATGGCGAAATTAATATACATTCCAAAAATTATGAAAAATGATCCAGTAGATGTGTTGGATGTATTTTTAACAAAATATTAATCACGATTATATTCTGAAATCTCTTGACTTAAAATTGGCTGATCCTTAATTTGTCAGTTTAAATTGAGGGTTATCTCCCTTGTTTCCCATACTGACTTTGTTCCACATAATTAAATATGATAAAATTCTATAATTCGATAAATTCTTTTTTTTACTTGTAACTAGCATGGGTGTCCGGTGTTGGCCGGGTGTTTTGAGGTGTATGCTGAACAAAACAAAAAAAAAACAGTCAATTTTTTTAACTTTGACCCCTATTATGACCCCTTAAAATTTATTGTTTAGGGCTCAAATAAAGTTATTAAGTTAGATCCATGTCCAAGGAATCTATATCTAAAATTTCACGTGTTTAGACCTCAAATTGTTGGAGTTTGGTCGAGTTCTCAAAGGTTAAATCGTTGAATTTTGACCCCTTAACGGGCAAATTTATGGCCCAAAACCGATCACATCGATTTTCCCAAATCTCAGTACTCTGTATATCAAATTTCGAATTTGTAGGCTTAAAATTGACAGAGTTATTGCGTAGGGAAATGTACACAGACACACACAGACACTTTCACTTTTATATATATATATATATATATATATTTATTTACCAGTGGTAAAAAAAAAACCGGACTAAAGTGCTCAATGTGTAGTCAGAGCAGTATATAGGAAATTTATTACTGTGAGTCCAGAATGAGTTTACAAGTTGTTTCAACTAGAGGAAAATCCTCAAAGAGAGGAAAAATCCAACTAGCATCATCAGAATTCATAGATGGACTAAGTTATAAAGTCAAATAAATTTATTTGACTTTATAACTTAGTCCATCTATGAATTCTGATGATGCTAGTTGGATTTTTCCTCTCTTTGAGGATTTTCCTCTAGTTGAAACAACTTGTAAACTCATTCTGGACTCACAGTAATAAATTTCCTATATATATATATATATATATATATATATATTATTTTTCTAGTAGATCATTATTCATAATTTTTTAAATTTATACTAATTTTGCCATAACATGTAAGTACGTAATGTTTGCATCTTAAATTTGTTGGTTTAAATAATCACCAATATAAATAAGCAAGCACTCAAACTGTAAATATACACTTGTTTTTAGCAATGCAGCAATATATATTGTTTGTACGAAAAGAAAACTGAATATTTTAATGAGCATAAGATCAGTATATATGCTCGAGATTAACTTTTTTTTATTTTATCTTTTCAGGGTTTTGGAGTCGCTGCCAAATCAACTCAAGAATGCAGGCATGCAGATCCCATGGCGACAATTGCATTTCACCAAGCAGACATTGGCGAATATTTACGCAATGAGGAAAGGATAACGTGATTTTAAATGATTTCTTTTTTTTTCTTTTCTTTAAAATTAATAAAGAATTATTTTAGAAAAAAAAGGAAAACAAGTTTTATTTTTCTTGCTATTTTTTTCTTTTTTGCTTGTGTAAACTAATGGCTTTTTTTCCAATGTTCTTATATTAAAACAAAACTTATGTCATTTTTGGAGTATGATATTTTTGTTTCATCATGGGTACATTATACAGATTTTTCTTTATTTTTACTTTTTGATATAGGGTGAATTCTGGACAAGAACCTTTTTTTTTTTTTTTTTTATTCTTTAGAAATCTGAAGTGAATCAATGATCTTTCAAATAGAATTTAATTTTGTTGCAAAATACAATTAGATAATTAATGTTAGTATTTCCTAAAAATGCACATTTTTGGTCACCCCCCCGACAGAGGGATTGAATCTAGTAATTCACTTCCGTTCACACTTTTCTCCATAACCACGCTTTAGATTTTTAAAAAATTTTGCACGAACATTAGTTATGGTGAAAGTAAATTTTTCACTCGTAGAGGGCGAGACTGAATGCTTGGCTTATTTGATACAAGATGGAAATTCTGAATTTGTTGCAGTTTTACCTGAAGAACAACATTTTCATTTGCAACATTTTCATTTGAGATATGTTACAACTTCGGTCTATGCCCCCCCCCCCCCCCTTGCAAACATTCACCACAAATACTTGTCTAGCTGTCAATAATTTCCCTTGTCTAAATTGCATGAGCAGAGTTTCTTTTCGAGAACTGTCCATCTGTGGAACACAATACCGTGCGGCTGCTTCCCACTTCACTATAACCTGGTCGTTTTCAAGTCTAATGCAAACAAGTTCTTGTTGAGCCGTCCTCTTAAATAACCTTACTGAAGTTCCACTGTTACTAATCATTACGGTATTGTCTCACCATCCACCCGGCACTCATTAACCTTTATCCTCTAGTGGCTTTGGAGCGTTGATCAGCAGCGGCCACCACCCCTCCACCCAGTGAAAAAAAAAACTCTTGCTGATAGGAAATCTGTAGGATATTGAACGAATAAGAGTGAAACAATTCTTAGATTTTGATTTGCAACATGAGTGGACATATGTTCAGAGTACTTCTTCCTTTTCCCTAGTGGGGGGGGGGGCGTGTTATTAATAATGTGAGATCCTCTACTGAGGTAACTAAAATGGTAAAGAACATAAGAATCCAAATCAAATTTGTTTTCGGTCTACAACTTTTAACTATGAACAAGAGTACAAGAAAAGTCTACATCAAAGTGGCACTGTGTCTTGTTTGGGGTGAAAACATAATAATGAAAAAAAAAAAAAATGCTACTGTTTTTATTAAAGTGAGAGATCAACCGCACTTACAACTATGACGCCCACTGTTAACAACAATGAGAAAGAAAGACATTACAACTGATTGAGCTCGCTAACTATAATGTGTCAAATAGACTTAAGCTGTTTATGTAACAAAATCACTGTCTGCTAGAGACTAAGAATTAGCTGACCACTATAGTGCTATAATTACAAATGATCTCCGAGATGTTTTTGAAAAAAGAGAAACAATTGAGACAACATAACTTTGTGCTTTGTGTCATCGTTTTGTTCGATGCTGATTTTTAGGTGAATAAAGTGAGCAAATTGTTGCAGTTTTCTCAACGGGTGTGGTAGCTGAGATCTATTGTGTAAAGCCTTATAGCTCTTCCTATGAGAGAGAGCTGATGGGGAACTGAAAATCTGGCCGTGACAGGTCCAAATCTGGTTTGTCCCACAGAAACCTATTTATTAAACCTGCACCTTGCGTCTAACCTGAAGAGGAGATAAATAAAATGGCGTGTTTCTTCGTTATTAGAGCGAAAAATTGAAATATTGAATTTTAAGTAAAACTAATGGTATCCACTAGTGATGAGATGATTCTAAAAATTTTCCAGATTCCAATGCTATTCCAGATTCCGATACAATTACTGATTCCAACTCTGCTTCTTTTTAAATTTCTAAAAAAAAATTTATTTTTTTTGGTCACTATAGAACCTTTGTGTAATGTCTGCATATATTTTCTAAATATTTTTTCTCAAATATTTTCTTTGTAATAAATTGAAAATAGTCAAGTTGCATTAGTTCCTTATTGACAAAATGCAATTTCCAAAAAATTGACAATTGACAAAATGCAATTTCAAAAAAATTGACTATTGATATGCAAAACAAAATTATCTAGGAACAATAGTTTACAAAACCGCCTTCCCATTTTAAGAATGAGTTTATAAATAATATAGTTGCTATTTAGAGAGCCATTTTTAACATGAGAAGAAAGGGGCAGGCATACATAGTTTTTACAACTAGCGAGGGGTACCCGGCGTTGCCCGGGTGTTTGGGGGGGGGGGGTTAAAAAAAAAAAAGTAAGTGTGAGGATCGAACCCGAATCGTTGAGGCAAAGTTGTAAATTAAAGTGTGAAAAAAAACAAAAAAAACGTGCGATGTTAACCATTGCCCCACCGCGAGATGCTAACGGAAACACGTTTGAATTTATTTAATTAGTTGGATTTATAGGTGCCCGTTTTAATGAGTTAATGAGGTCAACTGCGGGATAGTATTCATTTACTGCTGAACGCTTTTTTTTTTCCCACCCCCCCAAGATGTTATAGGAAAAAGACTAACCCACATGCGGCGAGCGACAAATATTGAATATTTATCTTCCCAAAATCGAGCAAATTAAATAGACAGGCGAGCTTCGTTGTTAACTGTGAGATATTACGATTTATATGTGATATAAAAAGTTTTAAAAAGTTGTTAAGCGAGCGACCGCTTCTCTGAAAAAAGCCTTTTGTAGACACACAGAAAAAGCGAACACACATACATACATACATACATACATACATACATACATACATTTTCGCTTTTATATTTATAGATGAAAGATGAATTGATCTGTTATGCTACTCTCCATATAAGGTATATGTAGTAGTTTGATTTATTTTACTGAAAAAAGAAAAAAAGATGCAAGCAATAAGTAATACCATTACTACTAATAATAGCAAATTGTTAGATTGATGCCCTCAACTAAAACGCCCATGAAAAGGAGATTTTACTTTAACTAAGTACGTGTGAAGACCTTAAAAATTTAGGAAAAAAAAAAAAAAAACACAATCATTGGAGAATTTAGAGTGGGAGATAAGTTTTGTGTAAAAATTTTATGTAAAATAATCATTGTTTCTTACATTTTAGGGATGTTCATTAATTATTTTGGATTTGTTTTACAATAAACAGAGGTATGAAAAAGTGGTTAAAAAAAACAAAACAAATATTTAACAAATAAATTTTATCAAAGATAAGAGAAGCTACTCTTCTACATCTTCTACATAGCTGAATAAGTTGTTTTTACTTACTTTAAAACGTTTATTCAGTTTGAAAAACAAGTAATGTCTAGTGTTACGTTAGAACAAGAAAAAATAACTACGATTTGACTCTTACATCTTTGAAGTCTCGCTAATGACTTAAAAATAAAACAAAATAGAAACCTACCCAATAAATGACATGCATACAAAACATACATTAAAATGTATGTTCAAATAGGAAACAATATTTAATAAAAGAACATATTAGTAATTAAACTAGCGAGGGGGCGCTTGGCTTCGCTTGGTCATAAAATACACTTAAATATGATATTTTAATTTGTTGAGATTTCATATGTATTATTATAGTCATGATTTCAAAAGTTTAAAAAAAAAAAGTATTTGGGTGCTATCAGCTAGAATCAAAACCGGAAGTATTCAAAGCTGGTGACGTTACCACTGTACCAACATGATACGCATATGAACTGATTAAAAAATAAACTGAGATGAATGTACAAAATGTATGACGATTTTTTTTCTTCAATTTTGATCCCTTAAAATCTATTTCAATCACAAAAGAACATAAAACATCCAATCATTTGAGGCCCCTAGCGCTGCTCTGTGACTTTTAGTTTTGGAAGAGATAGAGTTTGAAAATATGGAGACAGGCAGGCATAGTGAGTTTTCTAAATGAGATTTAATTCATAAAACACATTTCAAATGTCTTTAAAATAGTTTGGAAAATAAACTTAACGTTTTAATTTTAATAACTTTTCAGTCTTTCAGGCCTTTCTCATCAGCGGAAGAACACCAAATGATTTTAATATTATTAATAAAACTAGCGGGGGTACCCGGCGTTGCCCGGTTGTTTGGAGGTTAGGGTGGGGTGGGGGGGGGTCGTAAAGTAAAGAATAAGCAAAGTAATAACCCTGTTTAAATATTTAAAAAAAAAAAAAAAAAAAGATGTTAAACATCTTTAAAAAGTCGGCGAAACGAAAAAAAAACAAACAAACAAAAAAAAAAAAAACAGTGAACAAACGTAAAACTTCTTTAAAAAAGAAAGCGGAAAAATAAAAAGCAAAAATCAGGGGGGGAAAAAAATGATGAACGTGTTCGGAAAAACAAAAAACACATTGCATGAATAGAGAATCAGCAGGAGCTGTTGTACCTTGTCGTATGTTTGTTGTGCTTTAATCTTTTGTGCATAAACAGTAAACTCTATCTTTTTCATGGGTTGACAAGAAAGAAAGAAACAGTTTCAGTTTGTGTGAGAAATGTTTTCTAAAATATAGGTTTGAAACGTTGTGGGAATACAAAACAATCCGTGCAATGTATTCTTGTTTACCAGAACATTTTACCGGTCACGGGTTAGAGTTGGCGAGTCATTTGATATTGCACCTTCAGCGTTCTGCATTGTTGGGAATAAATAATCTGGGTTTGTATTACAATCGACAGAGGTACGAAAAAGTTGTCAAAAAACAAAAAATATAACAACTATATGTTATCAAAGACAAGATAAGTTACTTTTCTACCTAACTGAATAAGTTTTTAGTGTTTTTTATTCAATGTAAAATGTTTATTCAGTTTGAAAAACAAGTAATGTTGAGCACTACGGGAGAACAAGAAAAAAATTGCCGCGATGTCTCTTTACATCATTGAAATCTCGATAATCATTTCAAAATAAGAAATAAAACAAAATGTTTGTAGAAACCCACCCAATAAATGTCACAGTAACATTTATTGGGTGGGGTTTCTGCCACCATTTTGCTTTATTTCTTATTTTGAAGTCATTGTCAAGATTTCAACGACATCACGGCCATTTTTTCTTGTTCTTCGGTAGCACTCAATATTACTCGTTTTTCAAACTAAATAAACATGTTAAATTTAAATAAAAACACTAAAAACTTATCCAGTTAGGTAGAAAAGTAACTTACCTTGCCTTTAATAAGATTTATTTGTTTTTTGACAATTTTTTCCTATCTATGTGGATTGTAATACAAACTCCCAAATTCAAATTTATAACAAATAAATGTTAGCAGAGGCAAGATAAATGACTCTTTTATTTATCTGGAAAAGTTTTTAGTATTTTTTTTTACTCACTTTAAAACGTTTAACCAGTTTGAAAAACATAATGTCGAGCGATATGTGCGAACAAGAAAAATGCCTGCGAATTGACACATTTGATAATGTTAAGTTTTGAGACATTGTGTTGAACAAAGATGGTGGCGTAGTTCAGATCAGTAACCAAGATGGCGACCAAGAATTAAATGCGGTCTGTGACGTAGTAAACGGCGAACTGATTGAATCCAAAATTCAACAATTTTTATAATAATTTTGGGACGTTTTCATTAGTTGTTTAGCACAGCCGTTGGTTATAAAAATGATTGGCGAATCCATTCGTCTCATACCCCCATTAGGAGTCAAAAACATTTTACAGATAATGACTTAAAAATAAAAAAATATACAAAATACTGTTAGAAACCAAACCAATACATGTTACTGTAACATACTCGTTTTGTGTGTTTTAATATATTTAAAGCTTTTATTCAGTTCAAAAAACAAGCAGTGTCGAGTTGGTAAGTTAAACCAGCAATCATTATGGTCAACAAGAACACGCCACCTTTAGAATGTCAATAATAGCTCAAAAGTCCCCAAATAAACAAAATACTGATAGAAACACTAAAAACTTATCCAGTTAGGTAGAAGTAACTTATCTTGCCTTTGATAACATTTATTTGTTATATATTTGTTTCTTGATAACTTTTTCATACCTCTGTGGATTGTAAAACAAACCCAATAATCTCACACATAGTTGACCTCATTTCTTTTTGTCTGCTTTTTTTCATACACACACACACACACACATATATAATTCTGAACAGAAGAAATCTGCAGTTACCTTTTTGTCTGGTCAGAATTATTTTCAAATGGCTGCCATCTTATAAAAGGGACATAACTCAGTATTTGTTCATACAGAGTTACTTAACTTTCAACAGTACAAAAATTTCTCTCCATCTTCTTTCATATGATTAGTTATTTTATTTTTTTTTATACATGTTTGTATGAAAACGCTACGATTAAAAAAAAAAGAATACACACATACATAATTCCGAAGAGAATAAATCTCCATTTATTGATATATCCGTGTTACATATATATATATATATATAAAATTTTAGTAATTCAATAATTTAAAAGTTTTGACGTGAAATGGTTAAATTTCAAATCAAGAAAATTTTTATTATTATATGTAAAACAAAGAATGCATATCAAATTAGTATAGCTCCTTAACCTATAGGTTTTCAATGTCTAACATCTCTTCAGACGAGAAAATCGTAGCAAATATTATGTATATGTATATATATATATATATATATATATATGTCTGATCAAAGACAACAGAAATTTCTTTTCTCTTTTTGTTATTTCTTAATTGTTGACTTGATTCTACGAGCTAAGTTTTGGGTCTCTGATGTCAATTCATGGAATATGAATCCTAGATTTCTTTTTTTGTCCATTTTCAACGCTGTTAATCTTTGTGATCGTCTTCAGGTGTTGTTTTCGTTGTTTTGCTATATTATTGTTGTTAAGAACAAGAGACCTGAAAACTAGTTCGCAGAGCCGAAATAACAATTAAAAAAATTCTACACTTTCAATCAGACATGTATTGATAACAATTTGCTGCCTACATTTCTTTTTATATATATATATATATATGATTATTAAAATATATATATAAAAATATATATATAAAATAAAAATTACAATTAAATTTACCAAAATGATCCAAGATGGTAAAATTAAAGTATATTATAAATATTAAAGAATTAATATTTATAAAGTTATCTCAGGTAGATGTAAAAGCTTGATAAAACCAAATAGGAGATAGAGCTTATAATATGAGCAAACAGTTAAAATAAAAACACTTTGAAATGAGTTAAAAACATATTTAATCTGAAAAGGAAACACACATATATATATATATATATATATATATATATTAGTGATGGGACGATTCCAATATTTTTACTGATTCCGAGCGAAATTCCCGATTCTGATACTTTATAAATCTCTAATTATTTAACTATAAGATTGTTTCTTCTCCGATTTTCGTAAAAACACATGTTAAATATGCAGATATTTTCCTAAATGTCAAAATACACTTGTGGAGAGTGATTCCGATACTATTCTGATTCCGATATTTTATAAATCTGTAAATATTTAACTATAGAATTGTTATTTTCTCCGATTCTGTAAAAAAAAAAAAAAAAACACATGTTAAATATGCAGATATTTTCCTAAATGTCAAAATACACTTGAGTACGAAGATCTATAGATTTTAGCCTTACTGGTATTTTAAAAATCAATAAATATTTATTATTTTATCATTTATTACCAGAAATCGAAGATTTTGGTTTAAACTAAATCAAATAATAAAAAAGACAATTAAAAGAATTGTTTTGGCATTGGAAAATAGGCATCGATTTTTCCGATACCGATACCCCCAAATCTTTCGATTTTTCTGATTCTGATTAATCGTTCCAACACTAATATGTGTGTGTGTGTGTGTGTGTGTGTGTGTGTGACTAATGTTATTTTTTTTTTTATGCGTATTTAGCATTGATGAATGCCCCACTGGTATAAGAATAATAAATCTCTATGCAGAATACTATATATAAAAATATCAATAAACGACTGAAAGAATTGTTATCTTATATAGTAAATAAAATTTAACCTTTTTGAGATGAGCATAAAAAAGAGTGTCTGATTCCAGTGATGATATATATATATATATATAAATACCCATTCACATACACCTTTTACGATAAAGCTAGAACCCAGAATTAGATAGAATCGAGCAATTGCATCGACAACGGACAACGCCAGACTCAAAGTGGGTTTCGATGTACTGCATCTCATCAGTGACGTGCTCCGACATAGGCGCGAGCACATCACTGATGAGATGCAGTACATCGAAACCCACTTTGAGTCTGGCGTTGTCCGTTGTCGATGCAATTGCTCGATTCTATCTAATTCTGGGTTCTAGCTTTATTGTGAAAGGTGTGTGTGAACGGGCATTTATATATCTATCTATAATCTCCTCTTAATGTCATATATATATATTTATATATATATATGATTACTTCATATATATATATATATATATATATATATATATGATTACTTCATTTAATCACATAAATTAATATATGAAGCATGCGTAAATTTGCAGTATTTACTTCAACAGTGCTCAATACATTGGTAGGTCTAGGTAGCAAGTTATGAAAGTATATATGGCAATTAAGCTGTGTAGCTTAACTGCCATGCCTGACGAATTCTCACGAGAATGAAACACGGAATATTCTGTGTAGCTTAATTGCCATATATATTTTCATAACTTAGTACATATATATGTATTGTAGGATTTATATTTAAATTTTGTTCAGTAAAAATCTTTTAAACAAAATTTTTATTATCTGAAACAAGGAATACACAAAATTTAAAGTTATTTCCTTAATCCACGGATTTTCAATGCATGGCTCATTTCTTCAGAAGAAATGTCTTTAGCAAAATAATCATTATGGATAAACATAATTTTGCTTTTTAGCACATACATTGAAAATTTAAAATATTTTTAAAGGAACATAGAAAAGGACATCATTTTAAGGTCATCCAAGGGGAGAATTAGATTAAACAAGAAGGATATGTATTGCAAGTACACGATTCGAGTTGTGCCTTGCAAATAGAGATGAAGATTATTTTTATATTCCATACTGATTAATGATTCCAATATTAAAGGTAAAGTTAAAAATTATCGAATCCAGTGTTCAGAAAAAATGGCAAAGATCTTTGGCAACAGTAAAAGCTTGGAGATAATAAATCCCATTTTTTTTTGCTATTAGGGTGTGTGTAGAAAAAAAAATTTATATGGTAAAATCCAACCAGAACATTTGCCAATTAGCAAAACAGTTATCATACATATATAAATTTATATATATATATATATATATATAGATTTGAATTTAGGATAATTGGACGTCTTTAGAATGTCAATAATAGTTCAAAAGTCCCAAAATAAACAAAATACTGATAACCAGATGAAAAATATATTTCCAAGAGTCGAAATTAAAAAATTTCATAAAACACAGAAAGCTCTTTTTTCTTTGCTTGGCATTACAATATCAACTAAATCTGAATTTAGTTGATATTTACGAATTTCTAGAATTTATGTCTTTCTTTCCTTGAGCAAACTTGTAGCAGTTAACAAACTATTTACTATAAGCAGATTCGGCCACACTGACCAATCGGTTGGCAGGGCGCATTGATTTGAGCTGTCCCCTTAAGAACTATTTTTAGCCTTTTGGGATCTCAGCTGCTATCGCCAGAGAGACGTCAGCAAGCAACCTATACAAACCTCTCTCCCTCACTCCTCCCACTGCTACTTGTTGACGACTGCAGTCTGATGGCAGACGACACCTCCAAACAGACTTTTACACTTTCTTTCTCTTCAGTCTGAGAGACAATCTCACCTTTTTTATTGTTTTGTTAAAAGCAATGTCGTTTGGCCTTGTGTTTATTTAAGTAATTATTAGGAGAGAAATGCACAACATTTCCCTCCTATAAACTTTTTTCTTTTTTTTTTTTTTTCCATACACTTATGTGTGACATTCTCCAATTTTTTTTTTTTCAATTTACTTAAGTTGGAGTTCTCAGAAATAAAAGCCCCACCCCACTTGTTGAAATCCAACACTTTACCTTTATATTGGATGCATAGATATTCACATATTTCATTGAAATTCTCCTTCACCTCTCAAACACCGAGTTAGTAAAGAAGTCAAGAACAATTTTCTTCTCCCTAATTTTCTTCTTCCCTATTATATATGTTATAGTATATCTTTCTTCTCCCTATTATGTTATAGTATATCTTTCTTCTCCCTATTATGTTATAGTATATCTTTCTTCTCCCTATTATATGTTATAGCATATCTTTCTTCTCCCTATTATATGTATTATAGCATATCTTTCTTCTCCCTATTATATATGTTATAGTATATCTTTCTTCTCCCTATTATGTTATAGTATATCTTTCTTCTCCCTATTATATATGCTATAGTATATCTTTCTTCTCCCTATTATGTTATAGTATATCTTTCTTCTCCCTATTATATGTTATAGCATATCTTTCTTCTCCCTATTATATGTATTATAGCATATCTTTCTTCTCCCTATTATATATGTTATAGTATATCTTTCTTATGGTCTCTTGGTCTTGCCAGATTTCAGGGCAAGAATTCATCATTTGTGTTGCTACTTGAGGTAACATTACTTGGAGAATGTGCATCATTCCCTGGAAACGCCAGGGTGGATTAACCATACTGAGGATATCTTACTTAGTCCATGAATACTTTGTAATTTTGAATATTTAGTCAGGGTTTACTTGTAGAAAAAAGTTTCCTCATGCAAGATTGTCCTCACAAACTCTTGTGCAGAAAGACTTAGACACTTAAGAACAGTGTCTAGTAGGTATTCAAAATAATGTTTATCTGTCTCTATATGCACAATGAAACATGTGTAAGATGATTAAATATAAAAATTCGCCTATATCTAAAAAAAAAAAAAAAAATCATGATTGTGGACTGATTTTTTGTATTAACTGGAATATAATTCATCAGTGCTCTGAAGGCAATAATACATCTTCATTGAGCTTATTTTGACTATTTTGTAAGGGATATATACTTAAAAAAAATATTTTTATATACACTCAAGATATGTGAAAGGAAGTTAAAAGTTTGCATGATAGAGCACCCAAGATAATTGGTTGTGAAAACCAAAATTTTTGAAAAAAAAAAAAAAAAAAAAAAAAAAAAACCCAGATGCACCTAACATTTAACCTTTTATGAAAAGATCAAAACTGTATTAATTTAAACATTCTCTTTATGGAAAAACGTCAATTTTTATAACTTAATCAACAACAACAACGACAACAAAAATTTAATAAAGTTAAATAATCATAAAAAAAATAATCTCAGATATGCACCTTTTTATTTACAAAAAAATAAAAAATACAGATTTTTATATATAACTTGAAAACCTCTGACCCGTTTGAACTGTATTTGTTATATATATTATTAAATATATAATTTTTTCACTTTGAAATTTGATTGTATTATCGTTTTTAATACTTTGGTGTTGACTGATAATCAGGTTTTTACAGCAAATATTTATTTAAAAATGGATGACTTGATAAAAGATGAATGAAAGCTTTTGGCAACTTTTTGGGAAAAGAAAAAACTCATTTTGTGACCTCCTTCATTTTCAATTAAATGTATGATTAAATAGAAGAAATAGATATATTTTACAGTCGAACTTTGCTTAATCTGTGTTAGTCAGTCAATAGACTTTCTTATATATGACATAGTGGCCCAAGTGGCAGGGTACTTACCTTGCATGCACGTGACTTGGGTTTTGAATCCCGAGTTTGGATATCTTCTCGAATGAGAGCAAAACTCGAGCCTAGAATTTGTGGCTTTCATGATTTGTATAAAGAAATAAAAGACCCAATTACGAGGCTGGGGGTGGGTTAGGGAGCTCAGAAAAATTAATTTCTTTCAGGGCTTTACTGGTAAATATTCGAAAAAGACAACAAAATTAGGTCAAACAGTTTGTAAGCGGATAATTTGCTTTCATCCTTTTTTCTTATATTGGACCAGCTGCCAAAGTTTACGCACGCGCGCGCGCGTGAGAGAGAGAGAAAGAGAGAGAGAGAGAGAGAGAGAGAGAGAGAGGGAGGGGGGGATCAGGAGGGATATCTTTAAAAAGAAGCATGACAAAGAATGAACAGGAAAACCTACTGGCCTTTGGGCTAAGATCACTGTGTAGTATCTGTTCTGATGGCTACACTTAATTTGTCTTCAGTCAATGTGGGGGAAACTTTTCTCTACTTTTGGGGAGCTGGTTTCCCCTACATCAAAATGTAACACAAGGTAATTTTTAATCTTGTGGGGAAAGCAAATAAATAGCAACATAACCAAGGATGTGTTGAGTAAAGAAGAAGTTTTTAACTCATCTATTTTTGTATCATTGATCCGGGCAATGTCAGATAATCCTACTAAGTATAGATAAATAAAAATGTACACTCTGTTGCTTTCATCCTTTGTTCTTATATTATATTGAACCAGCTCTAAAAGTTTATATGAGAGAGAGTTTTCAAAGAGAGAGAGAGAGAGAGAGAGAGAGAGAGAGAGAGAGAGAGAGAGAGAGTAGGGACAGACAGACTAAAAGAAAGGGGAAACACAGGCAGCTGAAAGGGAGGAGAAGGAGGAGGAGTAGCAGCAGCCATTTAAAAAGCAACATGACTGAGAAGTTTCTAATTGGTCTATTTTTGTATCAATAACCCGGGCAACGTCAGGTAGCCCTGCTAATTAGAAATAAAAATGTACACTGTTGTTTTCATTTTTATTTATTTACGTTATACTAGACCAGTTGCCAAAGTTTACCAACGAGAAAGAGAGAGAAAGAGACAGAAGCAGTTATGGAGAGAGACAGTTAGAGGGGAGAGGAAGAAATCTGTTTAAGCAATAACATGACTAAGGATACTTAGACTGAGAGAGAAAGAAAAATTTCATATCCTAAGCAACGTCAGAAAGTCAAGCTAATCATAAATAAATCAAATGTACACCCAATTGTTTTCTTCCTTTTTTATTTGTTTATATTATATTGGATCAGTTGACAAAGTTTACACTAGAGAGAGGAGCAGTTATGTATAGAGTGTGTGTTTGAGAGAGAGAAAGAGAGAGATTTTAACTCTTCTATTTTTGTACCAATGACCCGGGCAATGTCAGATAGTCCTGCCAATCATTAATAAAAAAAAAAAAAAAAAAAAGTACACTGTCTAGCTGTCATCCTTTTTTATTTTTATTATGTTGAACCGGTTGCCAAAGTTTATGTATGAAAGAGAGAGAGAGAGAGAGAGAGAGAGAGAGAGAGAGAGAGAGACAGACAGACAGACAGACAGAGAGAGAGAGATATTTTTTTTTTAGCTCTTCTGTTTTCACATCAATGACCCGGGCAACGTCAGATAACCCTGTCACTCATAAATAAATAAAAATGTACATTCTGTTATAAAATATGAAATAAAGTAACTCTAAAACCAAACAAAAAATAGAAATAAAATAAAATTGGCTGTGATAAGTTATTCATCTCCAGAGATCAATTTTCCAATCACTTCACACAGCATCTGATTGCACATGGCAGCGTAAGGGTTCAGCATAACGGTCATTTGGCGTGCAAATTCACTGCCTAAGTTGGAGGCTTTCTGAAAGTCTGCAAGAGCACCAGCATCATCACCTGCAGGTCGAGAGAAAAAAAAAATACTGATTAGAAAAATCGATCACATATAAAATCCATTTTGAGTGTTTGAATAACACTCAATAATAATGAATAATTTGTTTGAATAATAATAGTTTGAATAACACTCAATAATAATGAATAATTTGTTTGAATAATAATAGTTTGAATAACACTCAATAATAATGAATAATTTGTTTGAATAATAATAGTTTGAATAACACTCAATAATAATGAATAATTTGTTTGAATAATAATAGTTTGAATAACACTCAATAATAATGAATAATTTGTTTGAATAATAATAGTTTGAATAACACTCAATAATAATGAATAATTTGTTTGAATAATAATAGTTTGAATAACACTCAATAATAATGAATAATTTGTTTGAATAATAATAGTTTGAATAACACTCAATAATAATGAATAATTTGTTTGAATAATAATAGTTTGAATAACACTCAATAATAATGAATAATTTGTTTGAATAATAATAGTTTGAATAACACTCAATAATAATGAATAATTTGTTTGAATAATAATAGTTTGAATAACACTCAATAATAATGAATAATTTGTTTGAATAATAATAGTTTGAATAACACTCAATAATAATGAATAATTTGTTTGAATAATAATAGTTTGAATAACACTCAATAATAATGAATAATTTGTTTGAATAATAATAGTTTGAATAACACTCAATAATAATGAATAATTTGTTTGAATAATAATAGTTTGAATAACACTCAATAATAATGAATAATTTGTTTGAATAATAATAGTTTGAATAACACTCAATAATAATAATTTGTTTGAATAATAATAGTTTGAATAACACTCAATAATAATGAATAATTTGTTTGAATAATAATAGTTTGAATAACACTCAATAATAATGAATAATTTGTTTGAATAATAATAGTTTGAATAACACTCAATAATAATGAATAATTTGTTTGAATAATAATAGTTTGAATAACACTCAATAATAATGAATAATTTGTTTGAATAATAATAGTTTGAATAACACTCAATAATAATGAATAATTTGTTTGAATAATAATAGTTTGAATAACACTCAATAATAATGAATAATTTGTTTGAATAATAATAGTTTGAATAACACTCAATAATAATGAATAATTTGTTTGAATAATAATAGTTTGAATAACACTCAATAATAATGAATAATTTGTTTGAATAATAATAGTTTGAATAACACTCAATAATAATGAATAATTTGTTTGAATAATAATAGTTTGAATAACACTCAATAATAATGAATAATTTGTTTGAATAATAATAGTTTGAATAACACTCAATAATAATGAATAATTTGTTTGAATAATAATAGTTTGAATAACACTCAATAATAATGAATAATTTGTTTGAATAATAATAGTTTGAATAACACTCAATAATAATGAATAATTTGTTTGAATAATAATAGTTTGAATAACACTCAATAATAATGAATAATTTGTTTGAATAATAATAGTTTGAATAACACTCAATAATAATGAATAATTTGTTTGAATAATAATAGTTTGAATAACACTCAATAATAATGAATAATTTGTTTGAATAATAATAGTTTGAATAACACTCAATAATAATAATTTGTTTGAATAATAATAGTTTGAATAACACTCAATAATAATGAATAATTTGTTTGAGTAATAATAGTTTGAATAACACTCAATAATAATGAATAATTTGTTTGAATAATAATAGTTTGAATAACACTCAATAATAATGAATAATTTGTTTGAATAATAATAGTTTGAATAACACTCAATAATAATGAATAATTTGTTTGAATAATAATAGTTTGAATAACACTCAATAATAATGAATAATTTGTTTGAATAATAATAGTTTGAATAACACTCAATAATAATGAATAATTTGTTTGAATAATAATAGTTTGAATAACACTCAATAATAATGAATAATTTGTTTGAATAATAATAGTTTGAATAACACTCAATAATAATGAATAATTTGTTTGAATAATAATAGTTTGAATAACACTCAATAATAATGAATAATTTGTCTGAATAATAATAGTTTGAATAACACTCAATAATAATGAATAATTTGTTTGAATAATAATAGTTTGAATAACACTCAATAATAATGAATAATTTGTTTGAATAATAATAGTTTGAATAACACTAAATAATAATGAATAATTTGTTTGAATAATAATAGTTTGTAATAACACTCAATAATAATGAATAATTTGTTTGAATAATAATAGTTTGAATAACACTCAATAATAATGTTGAATAACACTCAATAATAATGCCTTTGACCTTCTTCAGGTCTTGTTGAACTTGGGAAGGACTCATGGCATACCAGATAAAGTACTAGGTAAAAATTTAAATATTAAGAGACATTATTCTGGAGACTGAAGGTTCAATCCTCAGTGTGGGCAGTACAAAGAATACAATTGTGAATTATTCAAGACTATCAGATTATGCCTGACAGAACAAGAGTTTGCTAACCCTGCGGTTTCTGTCTGAAATTCTATGCAGATTCATGAGTTTGATAAAAATACATCTGAAGAAGGCCGAAGGTTACATCAGCCGAAATATTGTGCGAATAACACTCAAGATGAGAACAGTAGTCTAAAGAATCCAAATAACCTGAAAAATCAATCTTATCATATGCCCAGTTGTAAAATACGCTTAATTTTACAACGCATATTTTAATTCATGCAGATTTCGTATTTATTATTATAGAGCCAATTTTTTTTATTGATTATTATATTGTACCTAATATACAGTCGTGCTTCCAAAAGTTAAAAAAAAAAATTTGATTTGGTGCCATCAGCTAGAATCGAAACCAAAACTTTTAGCTCTCCAGTGCTATTCGCTACCATGAGCTAAGGCCACCTGGATGTCAAAGCTGTACAAATTAACCAACTGAAATGTATAACTGTATATTTTTGCATGCGTAAAAAAGATACATATTAGTTCGACTTACGACTGCCAAGTTTCAATTTTTCAGAAACAAAATGTTTACTTATGATCTCCTACTGAATGTAACCAACTTCAAACGACGAGGATCCACACATCTGTGCTTCTTGTGTTGCAACGATAGAAGCACTTGATGTCATGTGCTCTCTGCATATAAACAATTGCTTCGGGTTGGTTTCACTGTACACATAGATTCGAAAAAGTTGTCAAAAAACAAATATATAATAAATAAATATTATCAAAGGCAAGATAAGTTACTTTTTTACCAAACTGGACACATTTTTTGTGTTTTTATTCAATGCAACATGTTTATTCAGCTCGAAATACATGCAGTGTTTACTGATGTATTGGAAAATTCAAAATGGCGCCCGACACTCTCTTTAACATGGTAAGTTTGGGAAAAGGTGTTATAAATAATAAACTAGACAAAATACTATTAAAAAAACACCGAATATATATCAACTTATGTCACAGTAACATATAATGAACGAATTTCTAACAGTATTTTGTCTAGTTTATTATTTATAATATCTTTTCCTGAACTTACCGTGTTAAAGAGAGTCTCAGGCGCCATTTGAATTTTCCAATACATCGGTAAACACTGTATGCTTTTCGAGCTGAATAAACATGTTACATTGAATAAAAACACGAAAAATATATCCAGTTAGGTAGAAAATAGAAAAGTAACTTATCTTGCCTTTGATAACATTTATTTGTTATATATTTGTTTTTTTTGACAACTTTTTCGAATCTATGTGTACAGTAATACAAACCCATTGCTTCTAATGAACATATGACAGCATAAGGTTCTGGTGATGGTTACAGACTCAATCTATATTATGTTTCTTTTAGTCTGTTTGTCCGTTCCATTTTTTCCAGAAAACTACTGGACTGATCTGGCTAAAAGTTTGTATGGATCTTTGTTATAATAAGGTTCAGCTAACTAAATATTATCATATCCATTCGATGGACAATTACAGATTAATAGGGATTAGTCACCACACTACCACATTTACTATAGAAGTTTTTTCAGAAACGATTGAGCCGATCTTGCTAAAATTTTGCATGGACTTTTGTTATGCTAAAATGCAGTGAACTAGATATTATAGTGTCCATTCGATGTAAAGTTAGGGATAAATAGAGATTAGTATTTAATGCAAAAATAAGCACAAATGTAATCATATTTAATCATTAATTTAGCATAAAGCACTCAATCTAAGTCAACAGGCTATAACTTTTTGCCAGTTTTTAATAGGGTGACAAGTCTAGTAAGCTCATGATGTGGAATAGTAAACCAGTGTCATGTAACAGCCAGAAAACCAAAGATCCAGTTTCATAGGAAGCCTTGTGAGTAAAAGTAAGCATCTTTTTTGTGTGTAGGTACAACTTTTTTGATTTCCAGTTTAGATATTTGGAGATTGCATAGCAGGGGAAGACAAATTCAATATCAGGACCAAACTGAAAATCAAAAAGATTTTTTTTTTTTAACAAAGCCAAAATTCTGAAATATTTGAATGTATGTTTTTTTGTTGTTGTTTTGTTGAGAAAGATTTTTAAAAATAAATATAAGAAACTTATAACACAAAATATTTATTTTCTTTTTTCTTTCTTTTTTTTTTTTTTTAAAGAAAATAGAGATTTTTTATTTTTTAATAAAACATGAAGTTTTTGTAACATTTCTGGAATGAAAATAAATATATAAAACTTAGACACTATTTTTGTTAAAAAAAACTATTGTGTTATATATATATATATATATATATATATATATATATATATATATATATATATATATATATTAGTGTGTGCGTGTGTGTTCCAAAAAAATCAGATAATTGTTGTAGGAAATCTCAAGTGTGAGAGTTCAATGCGAAGAGTAAAAAGAAAATTCCAACACAAGCTTAGTTCAAGCTCATTATAAATTTATTTCAACCCAGTAAGGGCCTCATTAGACAAGTCAGGTCTATAGCTGACTTAAAAGTGACAACCTTACAGTGTTAGTATGGTTTAAATGGGGAGAGGAAGGGGCAGGGAGGTGAAGTAAGGGAAGGAAAGCAGAACCATTTGATTGAGAGAGGATAACAGATTAGAAAGGCCGGCCAAGTTGTAGGAGGAGGAGTGGGTATTGACAAGAATGCGAGACAACGGGGGAGGGGGGGAATGAAGACTATAGCGGGGGTGGGGGGTTCAAGTAGAAGTTAGAATTAAGAGGAATGCCCTTTTCTCTTCTCTGCAACCTCTCTCCCACAGAAGAGACGTTGCGAGCCTATCTTTGTCTTATCGTTATTTCCATGGCAGGTGCTCGTCTGAGCTCCAATTCCTCGTCCCCCCTCACCAATCTTTCACGAGAAACACCCGTCTGGCTGAAACTACTGTCAATAATTTTCCCCACTCTCTATCTGTGCCTAAATCCAAACGTAGATTCCATGAGCAAAGCTTCTTTCTTAGAACTGCACGCCAGTGGAACTCTCTGCTGCTTGCCTGTTTCCCACCTGACTACAACTTGGACATCTTCAAGTCCAACATAAACTCCTGACAAACCACCCCCTTAAGTAAGACACTCTATCAAAACCCCCAATACTAATGATTACTACAATACTATCTCATTGATTACTGTACACGCAATAACCCTTATCCCTGAGTGGCCTTCGGGCCTTGATAAGTGGTGACCCCCATGTAAAAAAAAAAAAAAGGAATCCAAAGAATTTATGTGTAAAGAAATATAATAAGATGCAAAGATTTAAATTAAGAAAAAACATAATAAGCAAAATAATAAGCAAAATAATAATAAGCAAAATAATAAGCAAAAAAATAATAAGCAAAAAAATAATAAGCAAAATAATAATAAGCAAAAAAATAATAAGCAAAAAAATAATAAGCAAAATAATAATAAGCAAAATAATAAGCAAAAAAATAATAAGCAAAATAATAAGCAAAAAAATAATAAGCAAAATAATAAGCAAAAAAATAATAAGCAAAATAATAATAAGCAAAAAAATAATAAGCAAAAAAATAATAAGCAAAATAATAAATTCTAGAGCACAAAAAGTTGCTCATTTTCATAGTACCATTCTTGTCTTTGTAGATCTGTGATTTTTTGAGTTAAAAAAAAAAAGAAGGAGACTTTGCTTTTGGAATGACCCTCATATGACATAGCTTGTTCTGGACACACATGCACAGCCATTGTTCATTGTGAGCAAAAGAGCATTGAGAATGGTGGTGACTATGTAGGAAAATAAAATTTGGAGACCAAAAAGTCGCTTGTTTTAATGGCACCACTCGTGTCTTCATAGCTCTTCAATGTTTTAAGTTAAGAAAAAAAAAAAAAAAATAAGAGGCTTTATTTTTGGAATGACCCTCAAATTATTATTAGCAGTAGTTCGAGTAGAAGTACTAAATCCACATACATTAATTATTCAAGTCACAAGTATTTAGTAACAAGTGATTTACTACTACTGCTACTACTACTACTACTACTACTACTACTACTTCAGATATCAGGTCTGTTATTGCAGCTCTCCTGTCCCTCTATATTCACTATTTCTGATGAGATCTATTAGTCGTGTTTCCTGTTGACACTGTCAATGAATTTTGTTTATTGTCTTCCTTTGCTTTTTTTTTTTCAGTGATTTTTTTCTAACCTCAAACACTTTTCCAAGCTGCATTAAATGGCTGAAGATATTTAACTGTCTGACGTGGACAGTATTGAGTGGTTATCTGCTGTACTCTGCCTTACGCATGGCTTCTTCGTTTATCTTCCTTTCTGTTCATGAGATTCGTAGAATTCTTAAAAACCATATCCCCACTGTTTCCAAACGACTTTCAGCCTCCTTCGTTACTATTGGATTGTGTAGTGGACTTTCGGTCAGCGCTCAAGTTGTGGATAACTTGGCCAAGACTAAAGTTACCTCTCATGAAAGAGGAGAACTATATATGGCACAATGGGAGATTCCATTACGCACACATGGGCCAGTCTATTCTTTGGATTATGATTGGCTGAATCACCTGATTGGATATGCTTGTACATAAATACAAGCCCTCAGTCCAGCTCAATCTGGTGTCAGTCTTGTGCATAAGCTGGACCCTTGGTAAGTGTTGCTGCTATTATTATTATTATCATTATTGTTGTTGTTGTGTGTTATTGACTACTACAGTTCTTTTGATTATTCTTTCAGCCTCCTTCGTTACTGTCCAGCATTTGCAACCGTAGATATGTATGTCCTCAAGATTTTAATTTTTGTGTTCAGTTTTATGTTTCTATTTTGTAAGATGTACTCCATGCTATGGAAGGCATTTATATGTCCAGCTAAAAGTAAATAAACAATACAAAACGAACAACCACAAAGTTGGCATTGTCTATACCAGCGTTGCCCACATGTGTAATATCAGAAATTAAAAAAATATATGTATTTATTCTGTGAGGGTCATTTGAGCCAGGTTTCATCATGGAGAGGTTGGTTTTTTTTTTCAGCCATTTCCAGTGTTATCTATTACATAAAGGTTAGGTAGAATGACTTACAGCATTATTTTCAATAGAAGAATAAACTGAGTGGTGGTCAATATGGGTCAGGGAAGAGGGAAAATAAAGGTAGATAATATTTTTTCCCCAATTCCAATACAATTCCCGATTCCAATTCTTGATTTTTTATCAAGCTCTAATATTTAATTATAAAGTTATTATTTTGTCACGATTGTTATAAAAACACATGTCAAATGTATATATATTTTTTCAAATGTAAAAACATATTTGTGGGAGGTGATCTGGATTTAAGTTTTACTGGTAGTTTAAAATCAAAATATTTATTATTTTATTATTAGCAACTGGAAGATTTTGTTGTTGAAATTAAATGTAGTCAATTCAACGGTGACGATGTAAAATGTTTTTGACTTGTGATGGGGAGTATGAGACGAATGGATTCGCCAATCATTTTTATAACCAACGGCTGTGCTAAACAACCAATGAAAACGTCCCAAAATTATTATAAAAATTGTCGAATTTTGGATTCAATCAGTTCGTCATTTACTACGTCATGGACCGCATTTAATTCTTAGTCGCCATCTTGGTTACTGATCTGAACTACGCCGCCATCTTTGTTCAACACAATATCTCAGAACTTAACAAACGATGACTTGCAAAAATGTTAGCGGAAAAAAGCAATCCAGCCTGTAGTTATCTGCTGTAATCTGCCTTACGCATGACTTCTTTGTTTGTCCTCATTTCTGTCCATATCTCTGCTGTTTCCAAATGACTTTCAGCCACCTTCGTTACTGTCCGACATTTGCAACTGTAGATGAGAATCGACCATATGTATGTCTTCAAGATTTTGATTTTTGTGTTCAGTTTTATATTTCTGTTTTGTAAGATGTATTCCATGCTATGGAAGGCGGATTTTGTCATTGCAATTCTTTCCTTGATTTCCGCATCACTCTTACCATAAGATGTAAAAATACAACCCATGTAGTTGAGTGTATCCCCCCCCCCATCTAATGGCCGCACCTTTACATCTGATATTACAATTTGATACTGCGGCCTTTTTGGAGATAACCATGCATTCTGTCTTTTTAGCATTAAATTGAAGCTCTTTCTTCTCACTTTCGTCTGTCACTGTTTTCCATGTTCATTGCAATTTGTCTTTCAAGTGTGTGACGAGGACAGTCTCATCTGCATATCTTAGATTGTTGATGTCACGACCACCTACACTAACACTATCTTGATTTTCAATTTTGCATAAAATCAGTTTGCTGTAAATGTTGAAGATGTCATGTGAGAAAATACACCCCTATCTCACTCCTCTGTGGATTGGTCTGTAGCTGCTGCAATCATTGTCAACCTTGATGGCCACTTTCTGCTCCCAATAGAGGTTTCTGAAGACACTAAGGTCTTTTTTGATCAATGTTGAGTTAACATGTCAGACAAATCCCGTGTCATACCTTGTCAAATGCTTTTGAGAAGGTACTACTACTACTAGTACTACTAACAAAATTTGCAGACATTTTTGCTGACGACATTACCATCTATGGTAGCACATCTAAGATAGTAAATGACCAAGTTCTCTCTGATTCTCTCTCCTCTGATCTTGATCACGTTGTACTATGGGGAAAGGAGTGGCTGGTTACTTTTAATGCATCTAAAACCAAGCTTCTATCTTTACATCATCAACGTTCTGATCCTCATCTGGCATCAACTGAAATGAATGGCTCTCGTCTCGGGGAGGCCTCAAGTTTTGACAGGCTTCTGGGCTTAACCTTTACTCCTGATCTTAAATGGAATACGTACATAAAATCTGTTGCCAAGGCCGCTGGAAAAAAGGTTGGATCCTTCTATCGATCCAGTAGATATCTCACTGCTGATGCAATTCTCTATCTATATAAGAGCCAGATACGTCCAAAGATGGAATACTGTTGCCACATATGGGCAGGAGCTGCTAGAAAAGACTTGTCCTGCCTTGATAGGGTTCAAAATAGACTTCGTGGTCTGGTGGGAGATGTCCTTTTCTCTTCGCTGCAACCTCTATCTCACAGAAGAAATGTTGCAAATTTGTCTCTGCTTTATAGTTATTTTCATGGAAAGTGTTCGACTGAGAATCTATAGTCCCCCCTTGCCAAACTTTCACAAGAAACACTCGTCTAGCTGAAAACACTATTAATAATCCCCTCCCCTCTTTATCTGTGCCTAAACCTAAACATAGATTCCATGATCAAATCTTCTTTCTTAGAACTGCAGGCCTGTGGAATTGTCTTCCGTTTTCCTGCTTTCCAGCTGTCTATAATATGGTTGTCTTCAAGTCCAACGTGAACAAGTTTCTGATGAGCCGTTCCACTTAAGTTAACAAATTTACCAAACTTCCAATACTATCGATTACTATATTGTCCTTTTGACTACTGTACAGTCTTTAACCCTTATCCTTGAGTGGCCTATCGACCTTGATAAGTGGTGACGCCTATGTAAAAACAAAAAAACAACAACAACAAAAAACCATACTTCCACCAGTGAGAGACTCACCTTCTAAGCGCCTCAGCATTCCCCGCTGAATATGAGCTTGGCAAATTCCCTCGTTACCACTTGAACAGAAATCAATCGCCATGTTGAGATCTTCCATTGCACCTTGAGAAGAAAACAAAATCGAAACCAATAATTCACATGGCGAATCAATAAGTCGATTGGTTTGTTAGAATCAATTTTAATAAGGAAAACAAAAAATGAAATAATAAAAATTAAAACATCGATAGAAATATTTACTAAACCCAAAAAACAATTTTCATTAAAAATGTCTCTCTAAAAACTGGCTCTCTCAAAAATAATCATCCCAAATTAGAGTCCCTAAAAAGGTGATCTCCAAACAGGATTTGGTTGTAGGAACTGTATCACACCTTTCTCTGTCCATAAAAGCTGGATGACTTTTTACTTTAATAGCTTCTTTCCACGGACCACTTATCTTTGAAATTCCCTCCCTGCTGTCTCGACCATTGACAGAACTTGTTACCGTTAATCACGTTCAGAGTAGAAATCATTATCCTTAAAAGCCAAGAATGCCCAGGGATGGAGTATTGTTGCCACATCTGGGCAGGAGCTGCTAGAAGCAGCTTATCCTGCCTTGACAGAGTACAAAATAGACTTCGTAACTTAGTGGTGGATGCCTTTTCTCTTCCGTACAACCTCTTTCCCACAAGACGTTGCGAGCCCGTCTTTGATTTATCATTATTTCCATGGCAAGTGCTTGTCTGGGCTCCAATCTCTGGTCTCTCCTTGCCAATCTTTCTCGAAAAACACTCATTTATCTGAAACCACTGTCAATAACTTTCCCCACTTTTTAATTTATCAAAACGTAGATTCCATAAACAAATCTTCTTTCTTAGAACTGCACGCCTGTGGAACTCTTCTGTTTGCCTGTTTCCCAGCTGACTACAACTTGGTTGTCTTCAAGTCCAACATAAACAAATTCTTGATGAACCGTTTCCTTGAGTAATCCAATCTACCAAATTTCCATTAATAAGGACGACTACGATATTATCCCGTTGATTACTGTACACTCAATAACCCTTATCCTCGAGTGGCCTCAGGGCCTTGATAAGTGGTGACTCCTATGTAAAAAAAACTTATATCGAGTATTGTTGCCATATTTGGGCTGGAGCAGTGACCACTAGCCTCTTCATTTGGGACAAAAAAGAATTTCGAACCTAAGAGGTCTTGCATTGTCTGCTAAGCTCCATGTTGTGCTTGTTTTATATGGACTGCATTTTGGATGAACTTGTAACATTTTCAATTAAAAAAGAAAAAATAGGAGTCATTACGTTTCTGAATTTCAGATTCTTTTTTGCTTTACAGTAAGCACCAGGTCCTATTAGCTCTGCCAATTTTTGTTAAAAAAAAATAACTCTATTTTATGTTATATATAAGTTATAAAATATATATGGCGATTAAGCTACACTGAATATTCTGCGTTTCATCCACTCTAGGACTCTTCAGGCTTATGCGCATAAGCCTGAAGAGTCCTAGAGTGGATGCAACGCAGAATATTCAGTGTAGCTTAATTACCATATATATTTTATAACTGTGTGTGTGTGTGTGTGTGTGTGTGTGTGTGTGTGTGTTATATATACATATATTATAATTATTAAATACCTACCGACACTAGTGTTTCATCCTTTCAAGAACCATAAGTGCAGGGTATCACGATTAACACCGGGCGATATATATATATATAAGTGTGTGTTCCCAAAAGATCAGATAGTTGTTGAAGGAAATCTCAAGTGTGAGAGTTCAATGCGAAGAGTAAAAAGAAAATTCCAACACAAGCTTAGTTCAAGCTCATTATAAATTTATTTCAACCCAGTGAGGGCCTCATTAGACAAGTCAGGTCTGTAGCTGACTTAAAAGTAATAACCTTACAGTGTTAGTATGGTTTAAATGGGGAGAGGAAGGGGCAGGGAGGTGAAGTAAGGGAAGGAAAGCAGAACCATTTGGTTGAGAGAGGATACCTAATTAGAAAGGCCAGCCAAGTGGTAGGAGAAGTGAGAGTTGACAAGAATGCGAGACTGCAGGAAGAGGGAGATGAAGACCATAGTGGGAGGGGGGGGGGAAGACCCAAGTAGAAGTTAGAATTAAGAGGAATCCAAAGAATTTATGTATAAAGGAATATAATAAGATGCAAAGATTTAAATTAAGAGAAACTTGTAACATTTTCAATAAAAAAAAAAAGAAAAAATAGGAGTCATTACGTTTCTGAATTCCAGATTCCTTTTTTGCTTTACAGTAAGCACCAGATCCTATCAGATTTGCCTATTTCTTGGAATATTCTGCTCTATCCATTAACACTCATACAGCATTATCATGCTGACACACCGTTTCTCACTGGATCACCGAAGTTAAGCAACATTGAACTTGGTCAGTACCAGATGGGTGACCATTTGGGAATACTAGGCGCTGTATGTAAGAGGATGTCAACATGTTCTTACAAGATCTACAAAAATCTGATATTGTCATCTTCTTTGATGGGGATATACATGTGACTGAGGGCTGCTTCTAAATTTCATACTCCCATGAAACTTCCTCTTTTGGAGGAAGCCAGTTCAACCCACATAAGGAGAATGCTGCTTTGATACAGTCTCCATCAACATTTTCTTTGTCTGCTGATAGTATAACACTATCATCACTTGATGACCAATATTTCTTTCTTTCAGAGCTTAGGTTTTGGAGACTTTGAATTCTCGAGTTCTTGTTCCACATTCCATCTTAGCCTCCTCTATTAGAGCTATCATATCTAAGTATGGAATCGACTTAATGGTTGTGGTGAGACTTTAGTTTAGCACTGATTCTTCAGAGGGAGTTAGCTGACATTTAATTCTTTTTTTTTTTAAATTCAATTTTCACCCCAAACAAAGCACAGTGCCACTTTGAAGTAGAGGGCTACTATCGGGGACATAAGTTGCAGGGATACTATGTAGGGAGATGAGCAGCAAGATGTCTGTTCACATTATACTTGAATTTCTGCATGTCAGTACAGTTGGGAAAGCAGACTCCCGGAGGGGGGTTCCAAAGTCTAGCAGTTCCGGGGAAGAAACTATTGGAGTAGAAGGCTTTCTTACACCTAGGGATCTCTACTGTGTAGAAGTGGGATTCAGCTGCTTGTTGGGTTGGTCGGGAGTATTTATGTCGAGGGGTACAAGTGCTTGTAATTTGTCAAAGCATTCACCATTAAAGTACCTGTAGAACAGGCAAAGGGATGCAACATTTCATCTATGGGACAAGGGCTGAAGCCTAGTTGATAGTTCAGGACCTATCAGGTTGGCGACCCTCTTTTGAACCCTGTCCAGGAGTTGGAGGCAAATAACAGATGCACCAGCCCAAATGTGACAACAGTACTCCATACATGGGCGAATGGTGGCCTTATAGAGATACAGGATGTTGACAAATAGTGAATGATGGAAAAGGAGTCTTACATCCTTAGCTCTCATAGTTTTCAATTTCTTTATTTGGCGATACTTGAAATCCTTTTTTATATGATATATCCAGGTATTCTTGGATGCAGGTTTTGTCATCAGTTCGTGATATACTTTCCAGGAAGGGGGTAAAGTCATGAGATTTTTATCAGTAATTGATTTTTCTTTGACTGGCTGCTGTGGATTCTATCTCAGACAAGCTCATCCCCTACTCGTTTTGCAGTTCTTTCTGTTCTCCTGAGGCTGACTAATAGTTTCAGCATTAAGCCTTGTGGCACTAACTTAAGATCACAACATTTGGGTAGGAATGTGAAGTGGTTAGTCATCCTAGCCAGTTTTTGGTAGAATTTTTTGATATATTCCCATTTTTGTATTATTTTGGGCCCATACCAAACTGATATTAGTTTTCTGAATTGTCGAGATGAGAATTGGTTATTCGTATTATTTGGATTCTTCAGACTACTGTTCTTATCTTGAGTGTTATTTTTTTTTTTTTTTTTTACATAGGCATCACCACATTTTCATAACATTTTATTCGACATAACCTCTAACCTTCTTCAGGCGATCTTCATTGAAGGGGACTTATCTGTATAGAATCTTGGACATTGTTTTTCTCACAAAAGCATGGCTTTCTCATTCACTGATGCACTTATTTTCTTCAACGAAAATATCTCTCGAGTGGTTTGACTCCAGTTGTAGATACTGAACAAACCCGACCAAACCACACAAATTCCATTAATACATTGATACAGTGCTTCATCAAAGAGCCTCATGGGATCTAACCTGCCCGGAGAGGTACACCAACCTACTTACCCGACAGCTCAGTAGAAATCAACTGCCGGCCTCAAACATTTGGCTCCAACACCTTCTCTTACACCTCCTTTGGACGGCTTCCGCTTCCCATCTATTAGAATCTTTTCACCCCTGACTGATTCCGGCCTTTTCTTATTATTTTCTATTTAGAAATGACATCCTGATGATTTCCATTTCTCTGCAGATAGTCTTAGACATTGTTTTTCTCAGAAAAGTCAGTTTCAGCATACCTTTTCCATTCAATAAGGCATTTACTTTTTCTTTTTAAACTCACATTCATCCCAAACAAGGCACATCACCACTTGGACGTAAGGGACTACTATTTGGGACCATGTTTAGGGAAAATGAATATGTTGATTTATGTTACATTTAAACTTCTGCATATCAGTACAGTCTGGGAAGCAGATAGCAGGAAGGGAATTCCAAAGTCTAGCTCTTTGAGGGAAAAAACTATTAGAGTAGAAGCGTTTCTGGCATTTAGGGACCTCAACAATGAAAGAGTGTTAATTTTTTGCTAAGCGGGTTTGTCAGGGGTAAGTACATCGAGGGAGCACAAGTGCAATGAGTTCATCAGAGCATATTCCATTAAAATATTTGTAAAACAGACACAGTGATGCAACATTGCAATGATGGGACAGGGGATGGAGCTTAGTTGACAAAGTGGGATATATTAGATTGAAAACTCTTCTTTGGATCCTATCCAGGAGGGAGAGACTTGCAGTAGATGCACCAGCCTAGATGTGAAAACAATACTTCATGTATGGGCGAATGGTACTTTTTCAAACAAAGAAAATGTCTTGGGTGGTTGGACACCGGCCATGGATACTTTCTGTTCTTTGTGCCAGTCCCTCTTCCATTGGCCAAGCGGCCCTGTCGGTGGGGCATTAGAATACACCAACTGCCCCCCTGCAGAGAGTAAAATGGGGATCCTGGATATGACCTTAAACTATATCCAATGGTAAGGCCCCAGCTTGTGGGCTTTAGGGAGTGTGGAGCCACCCTTTAATTGCCATTGCTCCCAGGTCCACTCTGACCCAGAGTGGTAGTACCTGTTAGGGTTCCAACTATGGGTTAAATAGAAACCGACTTGAAAACAACAAATATATTCTATTAAAAATTTTTTCTTCAAAATCTTTGGATTCAGCATTAAATAACCCGAAAAGGGTTGATATGCCGTAAAACAAAAACAACCAACCAACCATCCATTAGGCAAGCATATATCACTGCAACGTCTGCCATTCATATGCGCAAGACATGTTTACAGGATGAGCATTCTTTTGAGTCATTATAGTTTCTTTTTAGTAGACTAGTATATCAGCTAGTTTTATAATGAAACTTCTTACCTTTTGTGTCTCCTTTGAGACGAAGTGCTTGTGCCCGATTGTTATACCCTGATGCTCGTGAGGGGGCCAGGTCAATGGCTCGGCCTAATATTTCAATTGCAGATGATAAGTTACCATTCTCTGCCTCTTTGACTGCATCAACTTCCAAGGACTTGGCTTCTTCTTCATGGATACTGACATTTTCATTCACTAGAAATCAAGATTTAAAAAATGCAAATTATACATATAGAGTGAAATATTGGAATCGATCAATAATAAAATCATTAACAGGAATCTAATAAGATTCAAAATTTTTAATTATAGGGTCAGTGCATGAGATCTTTAAATAATGAGGTCAATTACTCAAAAGCTTCCAATGATAAGGTCAGTATCAAAATATTTCAATTATATTGTCAATATTGAAATATTTTAATTATAGGGTCAAAATCAAAATATTTCAATTATAGGGTCAGTATCAAAATATTTCAATTATATTGTCAATATTGAAATATCATAAATTATAGAGTCAATATCAAAACATTTCAATTATAAGGTTAGTATCAAAATATTTCAATTATATGGTCAGTATCAAAATGTTTCAATTATAGGGTCAATAGTACAATATTTTAATTATAGGGTCAATAGCAAAATATTGTAATTATAAGGTGAATAGCAAAATATTTTAATTATAAGGTGAATAGCAAAATATTTTAATTATAAGGTGAATAGCAAAATATTTTAATTATAGGGTCAAAATCAAAATATTTCAATTATAGGGTCAGTATCAAAATATTTCAATTATATTGTCAATATTGAAATATCATAAATTATAGAGTCAATATCAAAACATTTCAATTATAAGGTTAGTATCAAAATATTTCAATTATATGCTCAGTATCAAAATGTTTCAATTATAGGGTCAATAGTACAATATTTTAATTATAGGGTCAATAGCAAAATATTGTAATTATAAGGTGAATAGCAAAATATTTTAATTATAAGGTGAATAGCAAAATATTTTAATTATAAGGTGAATAGCAAAATATTTTAATTATAGGGTCAAAATCAAAATATTTCAATTATAGGGTCAGTATCAAAATATTTCAATTATATTGTCAATATTGAAATATCATAAATTATAGAGTCAATATCAAAACATTTCAATTATAAGGTTAGTATCAAAATATTTCAATTATATGGTCAGTATCAAAATGTTTCAATTATAGGGTCAATAGTACAATATTTTAATTATAGGGTCAATAGCAAAATATTGTAATTATAAGGTGAATAGCAAAATATTTTAATTATAAGGTGAATAGCAAAATATTTTAATTATAGGGTCAAAATCAAAATATTTCAATTATAGGGTCAGTATCAAAATATTTCAATTATATTGTCAATATTGAAATATCATAAATTATAGAGTCAATATCAAAACATTTCAATTATAAGGTTAGTATCAAAATATTTCAATTATATGGTCAGTATCAAAATGTTTCAATTATAGGGTCAATAGTACAATATTTTAATTATAGGGTCAATAGCAAAATATTGTAATTATAAGGTGAATAGCAAAATATTTTAATTATAAGGTGAATAGCAAAATATTTTAATTATAAGGTGAATAGCAAAATATTTTAATTATAGGGTCAAAATCAAAATATTTCAATTATAGGGTCAGTATCAAAATATTTCAATTATATTGTCAATATTGAAATATCATAAATTATAGAGTCAATATCAAAACATTTCAATTATAAGGTTAGTATCAAAATATTTCAATTATATGGTCAGTATCAAAATGTTTCAATTATAGGGTCAATAGTACAATATTTTAATTATAGGGTCAATAGCAAAATATTGTAATTATAAGGTGAATAGCAAAATATTTTAATTATAAGGTGAATAGCAAAATATTTTAATTATAGGGTCAAAATCAAAATATTTCAATTATAGGGTCAGTATCAAAATATTTCAATTATATTGTCAATATTGAAATATCATAAATTATAGAGTCAATATCAAAACATTTCAATTATAAGGTTAGTATCAAAATATTTCAATTATATGGCCAGTATCAAAATATTTCAATTATAGGGTCAATAGCACAATATTTTAATTATAGGGTCAATAGCAATATATTTTAATTATAAGGTGAATAGCAAAATATTTTAATTATAAGTTAAATAGCAAAATATTTCAATTATAGGGTCAATACCGAAGTATTTTAATTATAGGGTCAGTACATAAAATCTGTCAATAATAATGTCAATACTCCAAATCTTGATGACAGGGTCGATACACAAAATACTTCACTGATAGCCAATACTCAAAATCTTTCAATAAGGGTATCAATACTCGAAATCTGTAAATGAGTGTCAATACATTAAATCTATCAATGATAGACTCGATACACGAATCCTTCAATTATAGGATCAATACCAAAATCTTTCAAAAATAGGATCAATACTCAAAATCAACGCAGACTTAGAATTAGTCAAGGAGGTGCATTTTTTCAAATGCTTATATAAATGTCATATTGATGCACTTATTTCAAACTATTCTTATGAGGAAAGAGTTTGAAGAGAACAAAAATCTAGGATGCTGATTGGATAACTAAGAATATCACAATGCAAATGAGCCGTTTCATATAAGTTATCAAATTTACCGAATTTTCGTTACTAATGATTACTATATTGTCTAATTTCTACTGTACACTCTTTAACCCTTATCCTTGAGTGGCCTTTTGGCCTTGATAATGTGGTGATGCCTGTGTAAAAAAAAACAAAAAAACTTGGGCACCATAAAATGAAATTGCACCAAATAATGGATGACTAAGAGAGTATTAGGAGATTTCAGATGTGAGTTTTAAAAAGAATCTTGACCTACTGAAGTGTGGGAGGCGAGAAAATGGTGAATAGGAAACTAACATTAATAAGACACGTTTTATTCTTTGTGAAAATAAAATATCGGTGCTTGTTTAGAATTCCACCTCCATGAAAAAAAAAAGAGAAATTTTTACTGTCTTTCCATCTAAACACTCATCTTTAAAATGACGACTTTTATAAGTTTTTGAGTATGCTGAAAACAAACATCAAATTCAAATTTGGGGCAGACAAGTAGTTTTCTGGACATTTTTTCATCAATGTATTTCTTAATAAATGCCAGTGACCTTCGCCATTCTTAATGTGAGGAGGAGGGGGCGTTTGTAATACGCATGCGATTTGATAGTTATTCAGTTGAGAAAAACATGGCCGCCAGTGAAAGCATAATGGATTACATTGGATGATAAAGTTATTAATATCAAGAAACTACTTGTCTGTGCCAAATTTAAATGTGATATTCGTTTTTAGCATACTCAAAAACCTGAAAAAGTCGTCATTTTAAAGGTGAGTGTTAAAAGTAAAAAAAAAAATACCGACATGATGTATGTACTTGTGACGGAAAGAAAACTTCATGCACCAAAAATTATGTAAATTGATCAAGTAGTATTTTTAATGACCTTGTAACGAGTGATGTAACCCACTTTCCGGTTTTCGACATTCGGTTGTGCATGTGCGCATAAGCATTAACTCATAACAACGTAAACAAATAAACACAAATTGCTTCTTTTGCAGATTTTGACCTGCGCACTGAAATATTAACGTTATTATTTCGAAATTATTATTTAACATGGGAAGAGCGGGGGTGTTTTGCAACTATTACAACTATACTGTCGCTATTTTCTTACAACTAAACAACTTTAACCCGTTGACAAACATAAGAACAATTGTAGCAAAGCCAAGACTACTACTACTACTACTACTACTACTACTACTACTACTACTCTCTATCCGCCCCTTTTCCTTCCTTCCTTCCTTTTTATTTTTTGTTTACATTTCTAGATACAAAATAGTTTTGTGAGAACAGTGAATTTGTTGACACATTTACTAATCTGTTTCAATATTAGTTTTATTTTATTTTATTTATTTAGGTTTTATTTTTTTGCTTCAGGTTTTATTAATTATGTTTTTTTAGATTTTAAGTTTCTATAACTTGATTGAATGATTCCAATATGGGGTTTTCATGCTTATATTTCTCATCGGTAGGTTCATGCGCGTTTTTGCTGCTAAATGACTTTCGTCGGCGTTCGATTCGTAGGAAAATCATGTTAAATTTTCGATTTTTTAGCGACTATTCGGAAAAATAGGTAACTTTACACGAATAGGGAGGATTTTGTTTTTTCATGTTTGAGTGATCCATCCGTGATTTTTCATTTTAATATACTTTAATAGAAATGTTTCTGTTATGTCAAAAAAAAAAAAAAAAAAAAATTTCTTTACGTCACAAGTGTCACGCTCATACATGAATTCCATAGCTAATATAACATACTGACCCAACGGGTCACGGGTAGTCTAGTCATTATTTAAAAATAAAATAAGAAAAATTTTATGGCCAAACTACGAGCAACGATCTAGCGACGCCATTCTTGAAAACAGTCTGAAGGTATAAGGGAGATAACTTCAAATCCAAATTTGGTGCTTGTTAAAATAGAGTCGACAGATCGATTTTAAAAATGTTGTTCTAAGCAAAAACAACTGTACTTACTTGTCATGTCGAAAATAGTAATATATTAAAAAATTACGAAAATTCATCGAGTAGTAAATTATTTATAGTTAAAAGTGATTATTACCGGAACAGAACATTTTCCCTAGATATGAAGACTGCGAATACAGGGGCATACTTATCTCCCTTTTCGCAACTGTGAGTGACATTTTGCTTGTTTTAGCCGGTAGCGATAGACTTTTTTTAATGTTAAAAACACAATAGTAGTTGTTCTACTTAATGAGTTTGTGTAATTTTTGGATATATTACTATTTTCGACACGACAATAAGTACTATTTAAAACATTTATAAAATCGATCTGTCGACTATCTTAATAAGCACTTCAAATTTTAGAAAGCCATTCTTAACATCGGTAATAAGGGGATATTGGCAAAACTAAAAATTTGCTTAAAAATGATTTTTTTTTTAATAAAAATAAAACTACTTAATAAATGTACGTGATTTTTAGTGTACGATATTTTCTTTCTGTCACAGGTACGTCGTACATTTTTTTCCTTTTTTTTTTTTTTTTTTTTAACAAAGTGGGAGGGGGAGTTCTGGAGAAGCGCCCGAATTTCTTTTTTTTTTTTTTTCATTCGTGTTTTTACTGGCGCATAAATACATAAGTAAATAAAGGTCATCGTGGAAAGAAAACTTAAAATGTCATAACAAAGGCACTTGATTACCCCCGCCCATCATCCGCTGTCTTTAATACTAGTGGATTTATAAATTATATACTGTTTTTTATTTTATTTTATTTTATTTCAAGACAACGTAAGAAACACGCTCTCAAAGTTACCCAAACGTGGAGAGATTTATATAAATAAAGTTTTTTGTTATTGTTTTTATTACGATAGCGAAAACGCCGCCGTTGTATTTAAATCACGGCCGACGTACATATATAATAGACCGCGTCACTAAAAGTCACGTGATCTACAACGTCACAGGCGTAGTCCTAGGTGTGTCAGAAACTGACCTTACGAATGCGTGAAATATATTGAATAATTAGACCCCCTGTCTTTCCAAGCTTATGACTACTAAAAAAATGTAATTCAAACCCTAATTTTTTTTTCAATTAAAGGAGCAAGAACCAAGGTTTCATTAAAAAAAAACAAACAAAAAACAATGTGGTTTTTTAAAAAAAGGTTTTAAATTCGAACTTTACAGGTAAATTTCTAAAAAACACTTCTTTTTTTGTTTTAAATTTGAATATATTATTTATTGATCTTTTATCTTCAATTTGTGATGTAAAACTTTGGTGAGTAAATTAATTATTTACTTTTTTAATAGACATCCCAAAATGGGGGGGGGGGTGAATTAAAAAAAAAGTTTGTCTAAAATATTATATTCTATTTATTGGAAAGAGCATAAAAGTTCACATTGACCCTGAAAATATCGTAAAAATTGAATCGATAGAAAAATTTTGATAGATTTTTAAAGTTTAAAAATTGAAAAATACTTAACTCGTAAAATTCAATTGATTTCATTACTGTTTTTTTTTAAATAAAAAAATAATATTTCTATTACTTTTTATACAACTTTAATAGTTTATTTTGGAAGTATAATCCATAAAGAAAATAAACAACCCACTTTTAAAAGAGAAATTACGAGTTTTTAATATTTTATTCGCAGTTTCGTGTTAGGGGTGTCAAAAATTCCCCCCAAATTCTGATCGAGTAGTCCTATAGTAGTCATGGACCTCACTCACTATTACAAAGCAGGGATGTTCAGAGGGTGATAGTGCTAGGCGTGCCCAAACACTGCCCCTTTCACTCTTGTTTTAAAAATACCCTTTAGAGAGAAATGTATTGCAGGCCCGTACCCCCAACATCGTATTTTTTTTTTTTTCACTTGAGCACCTGCCCTAAAAATGTTCTCTGAGCGTCACTCTTACGAAGGGTCGTTATTTTCTGCTTCAATTCTCCAAGAAATTGCTGCGAGGATTATAAAACTGGTCCAAAAGTGATTGTATTTTATTTTCCGAAAGATTAGGAATTAATTTAAATTTGGACACTTAGAAATAAATGAGGGTATTTTTTTTTGGGGGGGGGGGGAACTGCAAAGTTATATATTTTTAAAGTGTATTCAATTATTTATTCATGCATGACTTTAATTTCAAGTTAAAAAATGCACCCGTTTTCAAGTAATTTTTAAATATTTTTTTTTTACAAATCCTTTTCCTTGATAACAACAGCAAACAATGTTGAATTATTTATCTTTAACTATATTTTCTTATAAGAATCTAAAAAAAATGAATTTTTGGTCATAAAGCAAAACGTTTAGTCTCGACCACAGAATTGTTCGTTTCTTTCTTTTAAATAATTCCATTAAACCATTTTTTGTTGTTGTTGTATAAAAAAGAATGTTTCGAGTTTATTATTTCTGTGATTGAAGTTTTTACTGTGTAGCATTTTTAAAAAGTATTTTTTTTTTATTTTTTTTTACATGGAAGGCATTACTTATCAAGGCCCGGAAGCCACTCGAGAATAAGGGTTATTGCGTGTACAGTAATCAATGGGATAGTATCGTAGTAATCGTTAGTATTGGAGATTTGATAAAGTGTCTTAGTTAAGTGGGCGGTTCATCATGAATTTGTTTATGTTGGACTTGTAGACATCCAAGTTGTAGTCAGGTGGGAAAGCAGGCAAATGGAAGAGAGTTCCACAGGCGTGCACTTCTAAGAAAGAAGCTTTTTTCATGGAATCTACGTTTTGATTTAGGCACAGATAAAGAATGGGGTAAATTATTGACAGAGGTTTCAGCTAGTTAATTGTGGAAGATTGGCGAAGAGAGGGAGCAGAGATTGGATCTCAGACGAGCACTTATGGAAATAACGATAAGACAAAGATAGGCTCGCAACGTCTCTTTTGTTTATCTTCTTCCAAAAGTATACGTTAATTATATACATTTCGGGTATTTAACAGAGAAACCAACAAACGGAAAAAAAAGGCTCACAAATTCAAATATATAACAAATGAATAGATAAGTTATTCTTCTACAGACCTGGATAAGTTTTGTGTGTTTTAAAGGAATTCAAAGCATTTATTTGTTTCGAAAAAACAAGCGATGTCCGGCTGTTAAGTTAAACCGGTAATCAAGATGGCCGACGAAAACACATCGTATTACAAAAATACTGATAGAAATCTATCCACGAAGTGTCAATGTGACACTCCGTGACACTTATTGGGTGGATTTCTATCAGTATTTTGTTTATTTCTGAACTTTTAGGCCAGTATTGACGTCCCGAATACGGCGTGTTTTTGTCAGCCATCTTGATTGCCGGTTTAACTTACCAGCTGGGCTGGACACCGTTTGTTTTTCAAAACAAATAAACGCTTTAAATTCCGTTAAAACACACAAAACTTATCCAGATAAGTAGAAGAGTAGCTTATCTTGCCCTTGGTAACATTTATTTATTATATATTTGACTTTGTAACATTTTTTTTTTGCGTTTGTTGGCTTCTCTGCTAAATCCTCCATATTTCCATAAAAAAACGTCTAAACAAAAACTTCATATTTAATTATTGGAAATTTCTTTTTGAGATGAGTAATTTGTATATTTTATTTATTTACGGACTATTATCCTCACCTTTATACTTGCTATTTAATGACGTTTCAACCAACTGTTCCTCTGGCCTTGCCTGAGACGACAACAACTATGGAAGGCAGTAATTAGTGAAGATACAGTTAAAGATTCAGTATTCCTATCGCGGTTAACAACCTAACGAAGGCCAGAGAAATAATTAATCGAAACGTCGTGAAACAGCAACTATAAAGATGAGGATAATAGTTCAAAAAAAAAAAAAAAAAAAAAAAAAAGAAGACAAAACCAACTATTTATATATTTATTACCAAATAGTTTTGAATTTTTGGAATCAACAATTTTTATAACACTTACAAAATTTAGTACTTAATTAAAATTAAACTTAATTAAAAACAAACAAAAACAGTGAAAAATCTTTATGATGTATGTGCCTATTATGGAATGAAGATGTCATATTCCAAAGATTAAAGAAGTTTTTTTTTAACTAAGAAAATCAAATTTTACAATTTTTAGCGAAACAAAAGTTTTACTAAGTCTAAATACAAACAAAATATTTGTAGTCGAATTGAATATGCTCCAAGATTATTATTTCTGTCGGAAAATGTTTGAATAATAATCTATCAGTTTTGGGCCAGAAATGTGGCTGTTAAGGGGTCAAAATTCAACGATTTGACCTTTGAGAACTCTACCAAACTCCTCCGAAAATTTTTGAGTATAAACAATTGAAATTTTAGATATAGGTTCCTTGGAAATGGATCTAACTTAATAACTTGATTTGAGCCCAAAACAATAAATGTTAAGGGGTCATAATAGGGGTCAAAGTTTCAAAAGAAAATTTGACCTCTGCGATCTCTACCAAATTACTCAGACAATTTCTGGTCCAAACATTTGAAATTTTACATAAAAAACATTATTATTCAGAGATAGGGCAAGCTTTTTAATCAGTTTGGGTCGAAAATTTGAGCTACCAATATATAAATGTATGTATGTATGTTTGCATGTCTGCCTAAAACTTTCGACAGAGGCGACGGATTTTCACAAGATCAGTATTGTTTTGAAACTCGACCCTTCAGACGACAAATACCGAAAAATTGGCTAAAAACATTAATTTCTTCACCCTCAACTGGACACTTTTCTACAGGGAGGGGTCGCTTTTTTCGCCGAAATTTTCGAAAGTCATCCCCTCTTTTCGATTGTCTAGACTTAATTTAAACCTACGTCACTTCCGGTTTGATGGTGGTTGCAACAGTAAAGACGTCAGGTTTTTTTCCCTGTTCTTTTCCTCCTTCACGATACGGGGTCGAGCCTGTCTTCCTACTACCAATTTTTTTTTTTTTGCTCAACATACACCTACAAACACTCGGGTGACGCCGGGTTGAAATGCTATTATATCTATAAAAGTGAAGCGTGTGTGTGTGTGTACATTTCCCTACCAAATAACTGTTAATTTTAGGTCTACAGACTCGAGATTTGACATAAGAAATTTAAAAAAAAAATCAAGTTTCAGTCAGAAATTTGGCTGTTAAGGGGTCAAAGTTCAACGATTTGACCTTTGAGAACTCTATAAAACTCCTCCGTCAATTTTGGGTCCAAACACTTGAAATTTTAGATATATGTTACTTGGACATGGATGTAACTTTATAATTTGATTTAATAACAATAAATGCTAAGGGGTCATAATTAGGTTCAAAGTTAAAAAAAAAAAATGACCTCTGCGGTCTCTACCACTCAGACAATTTTTGGTCGAAACATTTGAAATGTTACATAAAGTGTATTCAGACATAGGGCAAGCTTTTTAATCGTTTTTTTTTTTTTGCTGAAAATTTGGCTTATGAGGGGTTAAAGTTCAAAGGATTTGACATTTGCAGTCTCTAGCAAACTCAAGCTTTTTAATCAGTTTTTGGGCGAAAATTTGGCTGCCAAGAGGTCACAGTTGACAGAGTTGACCTTTGCAGACCCTACCAAACTCCTCCGCCAATTTTGTGTCTAAACACTTCAAATTTTAGATGTAGGTTACTTAGACATGGATCAAACTTGTAATTTAATTTGAGCCGAAAACAAGAAATGTTAAGAGGTCAAAATTGGGGTCAAAGTTAAAAAAAATTTGCCTTCTGCAGTTTCTAACAACTTTTCCCTATGGTAGTTAAGAAAGCCTATTATATAGAAAGGCATTACTGTACATATCTACACTTTTTAATATATATATATGCGCATAAAGTTATGAACAGTACATAGGACCCGAGCAAAGCCGGGCGGAACTGCTAGTATATATATAAAAGTTCCGTTTATCCTCCTTCAAAAGTATAAAACAAAAGAAACAAACATATTTCCATAAAAAATATGTAAAATAAAGTAAAACTGTTTATATATAGTTTTGATTTTTTTTTGCATCAACATGCGTGTGGTTGTGTGTTTGTATGTCCGCTTAAACCTTTTGTCATCCACATTGAAGTGGTGCGAAATCGCCAAGTCAACAAGTGGGAAAACTTTTCTTTTTAATTTGAATGTGACTACCTAAATTTGAACATTCTGAAGGCTGTAGCAACCGCTCCAACAGGCAGAAGCTACTTCTCATAACTTCGAGATTTAAAATCTATTTCCTTCTGGCTTAGCCAATCACAAGCCAGCTCCCTATCACGTGACCGAGTATACAAAACGCGAAATCACGAATCGTTCTTCCTCTTTCTAGCTGGTCTGTCCAACAGCAAACATCAGGACGTGAGTACAACGAGCTAGCTATGACGGTGCGGTACCCTGAAACGAACATTCTTTATCACGCTAAAGAACATACATCAATACAACTCGTATTCACCCACGTCAACACCCTGAAGACTTTGCCTTTTCTTTCTCTTTTGTTCCGACGGCTACTAGTTGTAAACACGTGCACGCACGAACACTGAACTATTGACTCCCTCAACACGCCGGCACGATATTAATTCTATATTTAAATACATGGAACACTTTTCTCTCTATCAACGAACTCTTCACGACTACTATAATACAAGCGCGTATGAACACGGAATTCTTTTACTAATACGTTTCTCTCTTGTATTCTTCTAATAAAGCTACTAACAAAGATAACAAATAAAGTTTATTAATATAGAACGAAACTTCCATTTCGTCGTTGTCTAATTTCTATATGTTAGTGAACCCGACGTGATGTGAACACGCAACCACATTTCATTGTTCCTCATTTCTATAGGGCCGTCTATTTCTTGGACGTAAAACAACTTTATAGTTGGACTTCTAAAGCCGCAAACACAATTAGTTTTACAAGGACTTTTCTTTACTATTGTTTAATTAAATAATAAAATTAATTTATTTTGTGTGTCTTCTGTACTTCTTTCTTTTCAGCATTTTCCAACTTCGGCAGATGAGAAGTGAAGTACTCCCGGGTTTGTATTACTGTACACATAGTTGTCAAAAAACAAATATATAACAAATAAATGTTATCAAAGGCAAGATAAGTTACTTTTCTAGTAAACTGGATATAATTTTAGTGTTTTTATTCAATTTAACATGTTTATTCAGCTCGAAAAGCATACAGTGTTTACCGATGTATTGGAAAATTCAAGATGGTGGCCGATTCTCTCTTTAACACGGTAAGTTCGGGAAAAGGTGTTATAAATAATAAACTAGACAAAATACTATTAAAAACCACCGAATATATGTAAAGTTATGTCACGGTAACATATATTGAGCGAATTTCTAACAGTATTTTGTCTAGTTTTATATTTATACCACTTTTTCCCAAACTTACCGTGTTAAAGAGAGAATCGGCCGCCATCTTGAATTTTCCAATACACCGCTAAACACTGTATGCTTTTCGAGCTGAATAAACATGTTACATTGAATAAAAACACGAAAATTATATCCAGTTTGGTAGAAAAGTAAATTATCTTGCCTTTGATAACATTTATTTGTTATATATGTGTTTTTTGACAACTTTTTCGAATCTATGTGTACAGTAATACAAACCCGTACTCCCTTACCAAAACATTTTAGTATCAAGCATATCAAACTATTAAATTTAAAACCCGAATTCCAGTCTATTTTCAACCGTAGCCAATGACGTCGGCTGTCCTACAAACCGAACTAACAATTTACAAGCTTGTTAGAGTTCATCGAATCCTAGCAAACAACAATGAATGTTAAACTAGAAATAAACATGGGATTTAAACTAGAAATAAACATGGGATTAAAAACCATGTCGTGGTAATCCTTGTGTGGAGTGGGATGATGTGGTCAGTGAAGGAGTTTGTTGAATAAACCCACATTGTAGGTAGATTCCAATTTATTGTAAAGCATTCTTCGCCCTTAGTGATAATCCTTTCAGTATGGAAGGTCAGGGATTCATTCCGCCTCATTTTTAAGTGATGTTGTTCCTAACTGAAAGCTATTCTCTATTATAGATTAAAAATATTATAGATTAAAAACCTCCGTGATATTTTTTGATAAAATTACAGGAATGTCGGAAATTTTCAAATCAGATATTTTAAGAGTGTACTTAAAATAGAGATGAGCCTACATCGAAAATCCATGGGTTAAGGGGAAAAAACTCTGAATTATTTCTTTGTCAAAACAATAAATTTTCGTTTGGAAAAATTATATTTTTCTGAATGAAATTAAAAAAAAAAACAAACAATAAATTCCATTTGCTCTATCAAGTATATTGAGCTATTCTCTTTTTAGCTAGGATTATCTTATATAATATTAACTTCTAAAAATTTTTTTGTAAGACTCGATATCACACGATTAATTAATCTGTGTTCCTATTCACCTCAGGATTTTAATATATATATATATATATATATATATATATGAAAAATAAATGAAATATTGGAAGAATAGACGAATCACCAGATAGAAAATGCTACCTAAAACATAAATGAGGATTTGAGAATGTTGCGGACCAGGATATAAATATCCTAACTAGCTACAAAAGAAAATAATGAAACGAATGGAAAGAAGGAAACAAAACTCAATTGCTGGATAAAATAAACATGTCGTTTATTTTCTGTTGAAAATAAAGGGTTTAGGTGGAACAAGTGTTCATTCAGTCGTTGACGACTACACGCGTGGAAAAGAAAGGAATGAAGTAAAGGACGAGAAATGGCAGTCCCGCATGTAGAGAGAGAGAGAGAGAGAGAGAGAGAGAAAGAGAGAGAGAGAGAGAGAGAGAGTGTGTGTGTGTGTGTGTGTGTTGGCCTCAGCAAAGTCGTGCGTTCATGATAGCAGTCGTCCACGTGGAAAAGTCTTCAAGCCAAGAGCTGTGGACGCGAACTTACCTGGTTGACGAACCCAGGCAAAAAGGGAAGAAAAAGGAAGCTGAATAGTTGTTGACTTTTATATCAGGGTGAGTGTTCTGACTGCGCATGTCTAGAATTCCTTTCAGGGGAAGTGACGTTTCCCATGTGTGCGTACATGTGTGTACGTTAGCGTGTGTGTGTATACACATGAATGTGAGTGTATATACGTGAACGTGAATATATGTGCGTGCGTACATGTGTGTGTATACGTATATATGCTTGTGAGTGTGTGCATGATGATGTGTGCGTGCGTACATGTGGGTGTGTATACGCGAGGAAAAACACGTTCGAACAAGAAATAAGAAATATCATAAAACATTTACATACAAAAAATAAAAGTTATTTTCTATAATAAAAAAGTTCGCAATACAACATGTGATGGGTAAAAAAGTTGAATTAATAGTTCCTATTTATTTTGCCTCCCCACGAGAGCAGAGTTAGATACCAAGGTCGTTTTTTAATGTGGAGAAAGGAACAAAAATTAAAAATTGTGACGAGAATAAAAAATTGAAGTGTAGCATTAGAACAGATGCTACACTTTGAGTTATATTTTTGTTATTTACTCTGAAAGGTTGACCACACAATAGTGATAGACAAAAATATAGGCACAAGGCCACTCAAAAATTGGGGAGGGGGTGTCTATGGTCATCCTTGTCACTGTACCTTTGCTTGTCTACGCTTGATGCCAGCCAAAGTTCTCATTCATCACACCAGGGGTCGTCTTACTTAAGATTCCCAAATCATATCGTGTGTGTGTGTTTTAATTAAAAAAAAAATTTTTTTATTTATTTATTTTTAATATATGTATAAATATTTAACTAGTAAAATGAAAAATTTGTAAACCTAGAAAAAAAAAAAAAAAGTCGTTTTGTTGTATTTTTCTTACGGTATCAGTTAAGTTTTTATTTAATACTAGACTACCCGTGACCCGTTGGGTCAGTATGTTATATTAGCTATAGAATTAATGTATGAGCGCGATATTTGTGACGTAAAGAAAATAGTTTTTTTTTTTGACATAGCAGAAATATTTCTATGAAAGCACATTAAAATGAAAAAAGATAGATTTCTATGAGTCGTTCTGTTTATAATCGTCACAAGTCAATATGTTCATAGAGTGAATATCATGTAAGTATGACACTAATTTTCGACACCCATAACTCCCCCCCCCAACAACAAAAAACAAAAACAAAACAAAACAAGTAAAAACTAGTAAAACGAAACTAATGAACCGTAATTTTTTACTCTATAGTGAAGAGGAAGGATCCGGGTGTATATCGCATGTAAACATTCTTTATTTTACCCTGAATAAAAACGGACGACATTTTTTATGAACGTCACAAAATAACCAAAACATACAAAAAATGAGAAAATAACAATGGCACCATAAATATATGGAAAACAGGCCTTATTAAACATTAAAAAAAAAAAAAAAAAAAAAAAAACAGGGGAAAAATTTTAAAAAGTACAAATAAACATTATATCCTGTTAAAGTTTTTGTTCAATCATTATTCAAGTGTTCAATCATTATTCAAGTGTTCAATCATTATTCAAGTGTTCAATCATTATTCAAGTGTTCAATCATTATTCAAGTAAAAGTTTTACCATTGGCTTGAATTTTTTTTTTTTACACATGCATCACCACATTATCAAGGCCAAGAGGCCACTCAAGGATAAGGGTTAAAGAGTTTACAGTATTAATTTGACAATCATTAGTAATGAAAATTCGGTAAATTTGATAACTTATATGGAACGACTCATCAAGAACTTATTTACGTTAGACTTGAACACAACCATATTGTAGTCAGCCGGAAAGCAGGAAAACGGAAGATAATTCCACAGGCGTGCAGTTCTAAGAAAGAAGCTTTGTTTATAGAATCTACGTTTAGTTTTAGGCACAGATAAAGAGTGGGGAGAATTATTGATAGTGTTTACAGCTAAACGAGTGTTTCTAGTGAAAGTTAGGCGAGGGGGGGGGACCATAGACTTAAGTTCAGACGAACACTTTCCATGAAAATAACGATACATCAGAGACAAACTCGCAACATCTCTTCCGTGAGATAGAGGTTGCAAGGAAGAGAAAAGGACATCTCCTACGAGGCTACGAAGTCTATTTTGAACTCTATCAGGGCAGGACAAGTCCATTCTAGCAGCTCCTGCCCAGATGTGCCAACAGTATTCCATCCTTGGACGTACCTGGCTCTTATATAGATAGAGAATTGCATCAGCAGTGAGATATCTACCGGATCGATAGAAAGATCCCACCATTTTTCCAGCGGCCTTGGCAACAGATTTGATGTACGTGTTGATTTAAATACTATAAAAAAAAACATACATAGATGTGTATATCCAGAAAATTGTTACGTTTAAGCAGACAACACCTAAAACGATTACGGGGGCCGTTAACATTTCCTTTATTATTAATTTTCAATATCGTAATTTGTAGCCCGAAAAAAAGTAATGTTTAAATTATTTTTTTTTTTATATTAAATTACTCTTTATTCTAAGAAATATCAATTTTGAATTCCTAAATTAAAAATATTAATTAAATCCTTAAATTAACTTTATCGGAAAATTATTTTCAATTCAAAATTTTTGTAAGTCACGTGTTTATTTAATACTAGACTACCCGTGACCCGTTGGGTCAGTATGTTATATTAGCTATAGAATTAATGTATGAGCGCGATATTTGTGACGTAAAGAAAATAGTTTTTTTTTTGACATAGCAGAAATATTTCTATGAAAGTACATTAAAATGAAAAAAGAATAGAGATAGATTTGTATGAGTCGTTCTTCTTATAATTGTTTATTTTTGAAAAAAAAACAAAAACAATTACAGCCATTGAATTATAAGTGGTTTGCCATACCTATAGATAAATGTGCATTGAACAGATACCATAATACTTAAAGTTAAATTCAAATTTTGATATATGTTTTTTTAAATGAAATTGTTAGTTGAAAGTACAGAATAGTTAAAAACTCTCCCCATGTTAAGAATGGCTTTTTAAATAGAAAATGAAAATAAAATGTAACTTTTTTTTTCATTTATTTTCAACAAACGTTCATGACCCATTGGATCAAATATTTAATTTATGTGTTAATAATAAGGTCAATAAAACTAATTAAGACAATGCGGAAATGAACGATGTAAAAACAAAAGCAAAAAGTATTAACAATTGTTTATTTGGATAATTTAAACGCGAAAAAGAAATTGGGACGCTGAAAACGTACACAGTAAAACAATACGTTTTATTGTCGCGTTGATTATTTGTAACGCAATTAAAAAACATATTTTCAGGGTTATTTATGTTGGTAGTGTAGAAGAAAATGCATGAATGTTTAAGCGATCTGTGTTTATTTGTTTACGCTGTTATGGGTTTATGTTTATGTATGCATGCGCAACCGGAAGTCGTTAACCGGATGTAAAGCATGCCGTGCACAAAAAATTTAATTAACTCTGAACTCATAAGTGTTTCAGTTACTTGTTTTAAACTTTATATTTTTATTCTGACAAAAGAAACAAATAACGCTACGACTTTTATCAGCAAAGTGCGAACAGATTTTTGTGCCATCAAGCTACCATAGAACAAATTATTCACGTTCGATTTCTTGATTATATATTTTAATTATTCCTTATTCAAAAACGTCGTAGATTAAACGATTAAAAAAATATTAACAGTAAAATTGTCTGTTTATTCATAATAAGTTTTAATTTAATCGTCCACAATTTTTTCATGAACTTTGAAAAATTCAATCATTGAAAAAAAAAAAAAAAAAAAAAAAAAGAAATTACTTCGGAAATCTTTTGAAATTTCACATACAAAACTATGAAACGTAATTAACGAATAATACATGTTTTTTTTTTTTGTAAAATTTTAATAATTTTAATATATTTTCCAATTTCTTTTCCGAAAAATAGAGAAAAATCGTATAAATCGGCAACAATCGGAGCCCAAAAGTAAAGATATCTTAGTTCACCATTTCAGTATAGTTTAATATGTAAAAAAAAAAAAAAAAACAAACTATGAAAGCAACCCACTCCCAATAAAATTCTGCTAACATCGCGTTAAGAGGGGAGGGCAAAATGTGAAATTTTTTTTATATTATTCAATTTCAGTTTTTATTTTTTTTTTTAATAAGCCTGTAAAAAATTAGCGAAATTCATCAATTTATTTAATTTTGAGAGAATTTTAAAAAATCGTGCCGTTTTCATTGTTTACGTAATCACGTAGCAATAGCATTCAGTTCCATTTTTCCCGATTTTAGCTTTTTTTTTTTTTTTTTTTTTTTTTTAAATTTTTAAAAATTTACCGGTTTTACGAAGATTAAGATTTTTTAATAAAATTTACGATGAATCAATTTTATTTTTCAAATTTTTACTGTTATTTGTTGTTATGGGAATCGAAAATTCCGCATTTATTATTCTCATATCAAATAATATGCATGTGTAATTATTTGGCAGCAAGACATTATGTATGTGTGTGCGTTTATCTTGTTCTTGTTAGTGTGTGTGTAGTTATGAGAGCCATTCGGTCCTTTCACCTTGCCACTCAGGCCCAAATAGCGCACGGTGGTTTGTAGAGAATAATGTTATTGGGTTTCTTTCGTTCAGCCAGTTGGTGTAATCTGTCCAAAACTGATTTTCTTGACCAGTTCTTTTGTAAATTTCCAAGTTCGTTTTGACTTACTTCTTTCACATATACGTGTTACTTTCCTGAGCTTGAAATGATTTTCATTGGTTGAAAATGCTTTTAGTTCACATGTGAATGCTAAAACTTACTAACTCTAGGAAGTGAGGAGGAAAGCAAATTCCATCGAAACGGAGAAGGAAAAAGTGTAATCAATTATAGACATTTTCATTTCGTAGGATTGTCACTTAAGCCACCACAAAATCCTCGGGGAAATAAAGCAACGTTCAAGATCAAAGTGTAGTATCTGTTCTTCAGATGCTGCACTTCTATTTCTTGTTCTCTTTCGGTGGAGGAGAAATCCTTCACGACTGAGACAATTTTTATTTTTGTACCTTTTCTCCACCTTAAAAAACGACCCTGGTGTCTAACTCTGTCCCGTGGGGAGGCATAGTAAATAGGTACATCATTTTAATTTAAACTTGCACACTAAAACAACCCCCGTCTAAAAATTAAACAAACTGAATAGAAAGAAAATTTTCAGGCTGACAAGAAAGTTCTTGCGGTTTTTAACTTTTAAATTCAGATGAACATATCTCGGTTAAAAACAAAAATTTATTGATCGAAAAAAGCACCATCAGAATCAACGCACTTTTGCCAACTCAAAACAAGTGTATTTATGCCAGTGACATAAAAATCTTGCGTTCTGGTGGCGATGGAGTCGTTGAAGGCGTTTTTGATATCACTTAAGTTTTTTAAGCGTTTCTAACGCAGAAAGTTGTCGAGATGCTTGAAAAAGTCAGTAGATGAGAGGTTTGGAGAGTATGACGGATGAGGCAGAGTTTCCTAGCCTAATTCGTTCAACTTCTACAGGGTCAATTTAGCAACGTGCGGTCGGACATTGTCGTGGAGGAGAATTGGCCCTTTTCTGTTGACTAATGTGGGTATTGTTATTGAAGTTTTTGATGCATTTCATTCATTTGGTGACAGTACCGCGTCACCGTAACGATTTCACCTGCATTCAAAAGACTGTAATGGATGAGACCGGTCGCGGATCACCAAACAGTCACCATGACCTTCGTTTGGTGCAAATCTAGCTTCGGGAAATATCGTGGAGCTTTGTCGGCGTCTAGCTATTGTATTGAGCGTCGCCAGTTGTTGTAAAGAACCTATTTTTCATCGCAAGTAACAACCCGATCAAGAAACGAATCGTTTTTGTTGCGTAAAAGAAAGGAAGACACTTCATAACAGCGTTTCTTTCGGTCGTCGTTCAATTCGTGAGGCACCTATATATCAAGTTTTTTTTTGTTTTTCCAATCTCTTTCAAGTGATTAGAAATCGTTGCATACGGTACGGCTAATTCAGAAGCAAGTTCTCGAACAGTTGTGCGTGGATTGGCTTCGACTGGAGCTTTTAATTGTTCGTTGTCAACATCTGATGGCTGACCACTACAAAATTCTCGTCGCCGCCACGAAATTTCTTAAACTACCATTGTGATTTGCGTTCAGTAGTGGTTCCTGGGGCAACGCTTCATTGTTATCGCGAGCTGTTTCAGCAGCTTTCCGGCCTACCTTGAATGGAAATAAGAAAATTGTGCGAATTTGCTTTTTTCCATCTTGTATTCAACGACTGCATAATTGTTTTTAAATGATTGTAATTTAAACGATTAGATAGAGCAAAAAATGTTCTTTAAAATTATGTATAAAGTCAGGGTATTAAAGCGAAAACCTATTTGAAATGAAAATTAAAAATTCCGCAAGAACTTTCTTCTCAACCAAATAAAAATTGCTTGAAAACGCGAAAAAAGCAAAAAAAAAGCAAAAAAAAAGCAAAAAAAAAGTAAAGAAAGCAAAAAAAAAAAGTAAAAAAAGCAAAAAGCAAAAAAAAGAAAAAAAAAAGAAAAAAGAAAAAGCAAAAAAGCAAAAAAAAAGAAAAAAAGAGAAAAAAGTAAACAAAAAAGCAAACAAAAAAGCAAAACAAAAAAAAAAGCAAAACAAAAAAAAGCAAAAAAAAAAAAAAAGAAAAGATGCAAATTTTCATGACATTAAAAATATTAAATAATAACAATTCGGATTTAAAAGAAAATTGAATGATTCAAATAAAATAAATACGTGTAATAAATGGATCTCTCTTTTTTTTTTAATTTTACATAATTAGATGAATCTGTTATTTACTACTTTTGCACATACAAAAAAAACAAAAAACAAAAACAAAAACAAAAACAAAAAACTGAGATTCTACGTTTTTAGACGATTACATGAAAACAAACATGAAAACTTCCGTGGTAAAAATAAATAAATAAATAAATAAATAAATGAAATAAAAATAAAACAATTATATTAGAATTTAAGGTTCTTGTTCAGAGTATTCCCTATGTTAAAAAATAAAAATAAAAAAAAAACATCTGTATGACTTAGGTACTCGTGACGAAACGAAAATATCATATTCCAAAAATTACGTAAATTATCAGGTAGTTTTATTTTTAAATAAGAAAATCAAATTTTATAAGTATCGAAAAGGTGATTGTCTTATCCACCATTTTGAAAAAAAAAATCTCTAAATAAAAGTAAGAAAAAAACAAAAAGAGAGATAACTCAACAATAATTCAAAACTTGGCGATTTATGTTGTAATGCCTACGAATTCCCGTTAATCGCTTAAAAAAAGCTAATCTTTATAAAAAATAAAACTAGTTGAGCAATTTACGTGATTTTGGGAATATGCTATTTTCATTTCGTCACAAGTACGTATATTATACGGATTTTTCGGTAAATGTGTAGTTTAGCAGTGTAAATTATTTTACAGTCAAAAATTATAAAAACTATTTTTATATAAAACATTAATAGACCCAAAGGCTGAAATAAAACCAGAAAAAAAAATTCATTTTTATTATTTTTTCATTATTTTTATTAGACTAAATGTACGATATTCGGGGCCGCCGTATTGATTTTAAAATTTGTCCTTTCTAAGGTTTGATAGATTGTCTTTTTAAAGATTCAATTTGTCCTTTTTTACGCTCTTTCATTACAAAAAAATATGGCGGCCAAAAACATATTTCCATGAGAGAGCGTAAAAAAAGCTAAATTTGGCCTTAAAACGGACAATATGTCAAACCTTAGAAAGACCAAATTTTAAAAGCAATACGGCGGCCTCGAATGTCATACATTTAGTTCAATAAAAATGCTGAAAAAATAATTTTTTTTTTTCTGGGTTTATTTCAGACTTTGGGTCTAATAATGTGTTTTATATAAAAATAAATAAATAAATAGTTTTTATAACTTTTGGCTGTAAAATAATTTACGCCGCTAAACTACACATTTACCGATTTTTCTTTATTATTGTTTGTAATATAGGGGAGCATTCTATACAAGAACCGAGTTTATAGTTGGGCGATTAGCTCCGCATAAAAATTTGCCATAAAATGAGGACCGATTTTAGAATCAGTAGTTTCTAAACAAAGGAACATAAATTTCTAAGAAATGACAAAGGGAAGGTTCATTTCCAAGAAATGGCAAGACTTCTAAGAAATGCCGAAGTGGAATAATACAAGAATAGACGATTACATGTAATCAGTCTTGAAAAACTTGGCGTTAAAAAACAAAAAACAAAAAAATGATTATAACATACCCCCCTCCCCAACACTACCACTAAGTCTGGGTGGTAATAAACAACTCACAAAAACTTCCCCCCAACACACGCACTCACAACTGATGGCCCTGTCGGTGGAGCATTAGAATACGCCGACTGCCCCCCCCCTGCAGAGGGTAAAAGTTTCTCAATGGGGGTCCTGGATATGACCTTAAACTATATCCAGTAGTGAGGCCCCAGCTTGTGGGCTTTGGGGAGTTTGGAGCAACCCTTTAATTACCATTGCTCCGAGGTCCACTCTGACCCGGAGTGGTAGTACCTGTTAGGGTCCCAACTATGGGTTAAATAGAAACCGACGTGAAAACAGCAAATATATTCTTTTAAAAAATTTTCTTCAAAATCTTTGGATTCGGCATTAAATAACCCGAAAAGGGTTGATATGCCGTAAAACAAAAACAACCAACCAACCAACCTACTCACAATTGATTTTCGAGTAACAAAAAATATTCAGATTTAACTAAAAACAAATTGGAGAAGTGTCCTTACAATGCTATCTGGTGTGAAAGTGGGTGATCAATTTACATTAAATTTATACCTTAAATTCGTTCTAATTTTAAAATATTTTTTGTTTAATTTATTTTACCAAATAGTTTTTCAGACTGTTTATATGTACTACATATGTGTTTACATATACAGCCCCCCCCTCGAATCTCATTTTTTTTGGGGGGGGGTGTTCGTGGTGGTGGTGGTGGTGAAGAAATACAGTAGTGTTCATATAGATTATTTAAAAAAATTAACTTTTAATCGGTTGCTCGTTATTTATTGAAATCCAAAGTGATTAGTGATGTTTTAAAGCAATGCGTTTCAGGCGGAAACATTACTACCTCCTTACATGTCATGTCGAAATTAGTATAAATTCTTAAAATTACGAAAAATGATCCAGTAGAAAAATAGTTACTATAAAAATAAAATTTATCGAATTACCAAATTTTTGTTGTGTGTTTTAATGCCGAGAAGTTGTGTGACCGATTCAGTATGGCAAACTGACTTATCTCCCCTGACTTAAAATTATGGGTCCGCCATTTTTAAACAAAAAATGTCAGAACGCAATTGCGGATGACTTTTTTGTTAAAAAAATATCTAGTATATCTACTGGATCAATTTTCGTAATTTTTGGAATTTATACAAATTTCAACATGCCACGTACTGTTTTGATCCGTTTAAAGCCTCAACATGATGTGTGAAATTTTTGTTGTAATGCCAACGAATTCTTATTACTCACTTAAAATTGATTTTTAGTAATAATATAGATATAGTAACAAGCATTAGTTATACTAATCGCTCAAAAATCGAAAATTAAACAAAATACTTCTGATAGAACAATACATTTCTGTACAATTAGTAACATTTATTGGCGGTGTCGCCGGTGTTCTAATGTTCTACGAGAAAATTTTCGATTTTTGAGCGAGTATCGGGACTCCCCAAATGACCGTCTTATGTCGGCCATCTTTTTCTTGTTCTAACTTGCCATTCAACACTACTTGTATTTCGAAAAAAAAAAAAAAACACTTTTAAATAAGTTAAAACACAGCGTTTCTACACTATTGGGACAAAATTTCGGACATCGTAAAACTGAATTTCACATGAAAACAATGGTATCTACGTATTCCTCGTATTTTTAAGATGATTATATCCAAATTACGAAAATCAATACGGTAGAAAATTATTTATTAAAGACAATAAAAAACAGAATTTAATGAAAACGATCGTAAGACACAGGAGAGTTCAAAAGGGAGGTAATTTTCCTTTTCGATTTAAACAAGACGGCGGCAATGTTTCACCTGCTAACATGATTAAAGTCTTTTTTTTTAATAATAATTTTTTGAATAATAATATTCAGGTAATTTCGACTGCATGATTTGGAAGTTACCATTGTAACTTATTAGAATTGACAAAAAAAAAAAAAAAAGAATCAGTTTAATCCATTGTTTTTTTTTTTTTTTTTTTTTTCTGAAAACTTCATTTATCGACTACAAAATCTAGGCCCAAGCAAAGCACCCTTAGCCAGATAGGCAGAAGAACAACTTATCTTGCCTTTGGTAATATTTGTTATTTGTTACATGTATTTGTTTTTTTTACCGTTTTTTTTATTTTCTTGGCTAAACTGAAAAATGCTCCGGCTCCGGTACCGTAGACAATTTCGAACAAAAATATGCGAACATATGGCGTAAATAAAAAAAAAAAAAAAAAAAAAAAAAGCGAGATAAAAATTAAAGTAACATAACACCCGGGCAACGTCGGCTAGGTAAACACGCAAAATAAATAAATAAGAAGAAATAAATACTTACAGCATTGGTTATTACAGCTCGTCGCAAATGTCCCTTCTTCTCCTCTCTCATCGTCAAAATACGGAGTTTCAGGGTTAAAAATCCTCCCCAACACGGCCTTATCGTGTTCACTTATCGCGGAGGCATGGCGACCTTCTTCGGACATCTTGTAGGGCGTTATTCCTTTTTTTTTTTTTTATTTTATTTATTTATTTATTTATTATTCTTTGCCTGTTTAAAGAAAAATGGAAACTTTCTTTTACTTACTTATGTTCTTTTTTATGAATATTTACGAATAGCGGAAAGAGAAAGTTATGCACTTCTCCGAAAAAAAAAAAAAGAAAAAAAAAATTTGCTTAACCAAAACTGGCTGAGGTTTCTGTTTACGTACGTGTGGGAAGGTTGCGGTTTTTTGTAAATATCTCGGTTATTATTGAAGGCCAAACAGTCGTGTAGATTTGATAACAATGTTGCTGCTGCTTCTCACTTCTTACCTGCGTGCTTTCATTAATTCATATCTATATCCCCCGTGGGTCACGGTATATTCCCCAGTGCCCCACAGTGCCCCAGATGTTTATAGTTACACGACCGTCTCCCACCCCGACCTCCGAGGAAAAATATAGACGCTAAGTCGATGTTTTAATGCGACGAAAACATACAGCCCCCCCCCCCATCGCAACACTGCCAACGGGGCGATTTGGATGGAAACAAAAATACCTGTATTATTTGGATAATGTTTAAAAGTCACAGCCACGGCGGGTGGGGGATGGGGTAATACATAAAAAACCCTGTTAAGCATTAGAATTAGTTTTTGTTTTTGTTATCTTTTATTCAATGCGAAATCATTTCCATTAAAGTCAAATTAGTATTATACATCTATATAGGAGAAAAGAAGCACGCTTGAAAAAATATCGAAATTATACGAATAAGCGAAATCAAAATAAAATGGCAACCGAATTTGACCTGATGTCGTGTAATTTCGCTTATTCACGCATGCTTTTCTCAATTTTAGATGCATAATACTAATTTGATTGTTAATGGAAATGACTCCCCATTTAGTAATATGTAACGAAAATAAAACATAAAACTATTTTTAATGCCTAAACTGATTTTTACTCGCGTTCTTCCATGGTCGCAACCTATACATTATGATTATTTATCTTATTCGGACTATTATTCTTATCTTGATTATATATTTACAACGATTCGGCCAATGTAAACATCGACCTTCTTCTGAGTAATCTTTTCAAACTTGAAAACCTTTTAGTTGAACTCGGGGAATCTGTACGAAATTTCGAACTTAAAAAACAAACAAACAAACAAACAAACAAACAAAAGACAACAAACAACATAACAAAACAAAAATCGAAACAACAATAAAAACAACAAAAACAAAAACAAACAAACATCGATACATGGCGTAACGCCAACGGTTATTAGCGTTAGTTAACGATCAGTGACTAAGTGAAAGTCTTCTCAGGATTGAAGGTTCAATCCTTCTTACAGGCGACAAAAAATAAAAATAACATAAAATTCAGACTTCTACCTGGTCATGGCTGACGGAATGAGAACAAATTACCCAACCCCTCGTGGATTAAATAAACAATTCAGTAAAAAAAATCTAGTTCAGGTTCCCAAGTTCGGCGCATAAAGATATCTAAGTTTGAAAAAAAAAAAAAAAAAGAAACATAGACACTTAAAAAAAGTCGAAAGTTACATCGGCCGAAACGTCGTGAAAATAATTACTCAGATGAAAAAAATAATCCCTATTTATTAGCCTCCTCACGAGGGAAGAATTACATACAAGGTCGATTTTTAATGTGTGGAAAGGGCACTCTGGATTCAGACAAAAAAAAAAAATAAATAAATAAAAATAAATAAATAAATAAAATAAATAAATAAGTAAAAAATGACCCAGTCTACAAATATTTCTCCTTCACTAATTGAGAACAGAAAGGATGAAGTTTAGTGTCCGAACAGATATTACAGTTTGATCTTAGCCAAGATGAAAATATTCAAATTGTTAAACCTTTTCACAAAAATTCTGAGAAAATACCTGCGTAATTGCGTCGACGCTCCCTCATGAATCTAGGCATTTCCAACGAGAAGCAATACCCCCTCCTTGAAAGGAAACAAAAATTAATAAACCATTCGTCGTTTCAAAAGAAGGATGTAATGCGTTAAGAGTTATTTTTCTGATTCCTACAAAGTCTGGATGTGACACAAGGTTGGCTTAACGCAAGAAAGCTCAATTGCCATAAAAAGACAGCACTCTAGACTGGGAGACAAAACTGGCATTATTTGACTTGTAAGTATTCTCCAGTGAGGGCGCGTCAGACGACTTAGTAATACACTAATGCCCACCCATAAAGACGGACGTAATGCCTGGGAGATGGATTCCTAAACACATCTACACTTTGAATTATTTATTTGCAATATACAGGATAACCCCGGAATACGTTTTTTAAAAGTTGCGATGTGGAATACGATGTTTCCTGGCCCCTGGTTACGTTATTCGCCCCGCCTTACGGTGTTATTTATAATGTTATTTGATTATATACATGTGTATTATACACTGCACTGTATTTTGTTATCAATTTTTAATATGTATTGTATAAAATGTTGCTTAGGCCCCGCCATACAGCGATTTCATCATATAATCCCAAACCGAAAAGGATTAGTGCCGTATCCTAGGGCTCTACTGTATATTTATACAGAGGTTGGACAAAATAAAAGAAACACCTTAAAAATCAACAAAACTTATTTTAATATAGTGTAGATCCACCTTTTGCGGCAATTACAGCCTACGAGGTATTGATTCGTGCAAATTGTGTATTTTTTCTAAAGAAATGTTATCTCATTCTTCACCTAAAACATCCTCCAGTTCTTTTAGAGAAGATGGCGAGGGAAATCGATTTCTTACTTGAATCTCCAAAATCGACTATGCATATACAATAATGTTAAGATCTGAGGATGTGGTGACCAAATCGTCAGATGCTCAACTTCACTGGAATGCTCTTCGTGCCAATGTTTAATAATTCTAGCTGTATGGACTGGGGTATTATCATCTTAAAAGGTAGTCGTTCCCCTTCAGAAACAGTTCTTGAACCATACGATGAACTTGGTCACACAAAATTCCTAAATAGTCTCGACTGTTAATTCTTCCATGAAGAGTAATCATTGGTCTAGCGGATTTCCAAGAAATAGCACCCCAAATCATCAGAGAACCCCCACCATTCTTTTAAGGTTGAGAGAAGGCAGTTTGGATAAAATGCTTCTTTCGGTTGTCTCCAAAAGTAGACTCGGCCGGTGGTCAGAAATAAGGAAAACGATGATTCGTGAAAGAAAATTACATTTTTCCACTGCTCAAGGGACAATTTTAGAGGTTTTACGCCACTCCAATCGTTTTGAGAGCAGAGGTTTTCTAATAGCAGGTCCTTCGAAAAATTCAGATTTGCGCAGCTCTCGGCGAACAGTTTTTGTGGAAACTGGGCCCTGTAAATGTTTATTGAGCTCTACTGTGATTTTAGGAACCGTAGTCTATGAACTTCTCTAACAATCCGCTTAAGAGTCCGACGGGATCTTTCAAACATCTTAATCTTTCGACCAGACTTATGCTTTTCTGATGACGTTTTTCTCTTCCCTTTTAAAAGCAGTCATCACTTTTGAGACAGTGGTTTTTGAAACGTCAAATATTCGTGCAGTTTCTGTTACACTAGCACCTGCCATACGAGCTGCAACAGTTTGGACTCTTTGGATGTCCGTAAGGTTTGCCATTTTTATAGGAAAAGATTTTATATATTAAAATATCTGTAAAAGAAATTTGTTTTAATTAAGCATATATGACATAAATAATAAACAAAAAAACAAAACATTAAAATATGTCAAGATTTGATTGTTTAAAACACGTTCAATAAATTGATGCACAAAATGTTAGGTATTTTTCTCATTTTGTCCAACCTCTCTCTATCTCTCTCCCCCCCCCCTCTCTCTCTCTCTCTCTCTCTATATATATATATATATATATATATATATATATACACAGAGAGAGAGAGAGAGAGAGAGAGAGAGAAGTGAAAGTGTCTGTGTGTGTGTGTGTGTCTGTGTACATTTCCCTACACAATAACTCTGTCAATTTTTAGTCTACAGACTCGAAATTTGATATACATGGTACTGAGATTTGGAAAAATCGATGTGATTGGTTTTCGGCCAGGAATTTTGCGATTAAGGGGCAAAAGGTCAACGATTTGACCTTTGAGAACTCTAACAAACTCCTCCGACATTTTTCGGTCTAAACACTTGAAATTTAATATATAGGTTCATTGGACATGGATCTAACTTAATAACTTGATTTGAACCCAAAACAATAAATTTTAAAGGGTCATAATAGGGGTCAAAGTTAAAAAAATGACCACTTTTTTTTTTTTTGCTCAACATACATCTCCAAATAACCGGGAAAGGCCTGGCACCCATGCTAGTATATCTATCTATCTATATATATAAAAGTGAACATGTGTGTGTGTGTGTGTGTACATTTCCCTACGCAATAACTCTCTCAATTTTTAATCTACATTTAGTCTACAGACTCGTAATTTGATATACAGGGTACTGAGATTTGGGAAAATCGATGTGATCGGTTTTTGGCCAGAAATTTGGTGATTAAGGGGTCAAAATTCAACAATTTGACCTTTGAGAACTCTAACAAACTCCTCCGACAATTTGGGGTCTACGCACTTGAAATTTTATATATATAGGTTCATTGGACATGGATCTAAATAACTTGATTTGAGCCCAAAACAATAAATTTTAAGGGGGTCATAATAGGGGTCAAATTAAAAAAAAATTGACCTCTGCGGTCTCTTCCAAATTACTCAGACAAGTTCTGGTCTAAATATTTGAAATTTTACATAAAGGGTATTCAGAGATAGGGCAAGCTTTTTCAGCAGTTTGGGTCGAAAACTTTTAGTTACCAATATATAAATGTATGTATTTCTGTTTGCATGTCTGCCTTATACTTTCAATAGAGGCGACGGATTTTACCAAGATCAGTATCGTTTTAAAGTTCGACCTTTCATACGACAAATATCGAAAAATTGGCAAAAAACATTAATATCTTCCCCTTCAACTAGACACTTTTTTACAGGGGGGGGGGGTCACTTTTTTCGCCGATATTTTTTAAAGTTATCCTCTCCTTTAAAAAAATGTCGCTTCCGGTTTGGCGGTGGTCGTAACAGCATAAACGTTAGGTTTTAACCCGTTCTTTTCCTCCTTTGCGGTACGGTTTCGAGCCTGCCTTCCTACTACCACTTTTTTTTTGCTCAACATACACATCCAAACACCCGGGCAACGCCGGACTGAAATGCTAGTATATCTATAAAAGTGAAAATGTCTGTGTGTGTGTGTGTATGTGTACATTTCCATACGCAATGACTCTGTCAATTTTTAGTCTACAGACTCGAAATTTGATATATAGCGTACTGAGAAATTTTGCAATAAAGGGGTCAAAGTTCAACGATTTGACTTTTGAGAACTCTACCAAACTCCCCAGATAATGTTGGGTCTACGCACTTGAAATCTTATATATAGGTTCCTATAGAACTAGTACTGTTCAAAAGCATCGTTAATTATTATATACTATAAGAAGTATCGAACCCAGAACCTCATCGTTAAAAATAGCTCCTCGCCGGCGACAAAAATGTTGGAGCAAACCAATATTGTTTCCCGGTTATTTGGAGATGTATGTTGAGCAAAAAAAAAAAAAAAAAAAAAAAGAAAAAAATAAAAAAATTAAAAAAAGAAAAAGTGCCCCTTAGGAGAGTGTAACTCCGAAAATAAAAACGCATATATTGAACATACAAAAATAACATTGTCCCGTCGATTAACGATGCATTTGAACAGTACTAGCTCAATATACCAAACAAATCAACATAGCTGTCCCCCCTCTAATCTTAGAAAGGTCCTCATGGACAACACAAGGATTTTGCTACGAGAAAGTAATTGTAAAAAATTTAAAAAAAACTTGAAGCACTATATATAAAAACCCAGCACCCATCTATAAATAGCATTAATTTTGAAAGTAGCAATAATGTGCTGAAATGTATAGCATAACCAGTATACGACTGGTTTTACTAACATTGCGTTTTATCATCCTAATTTTTAATCGAGTTTTTTATCACTAGTAAATGTATATTTTAATCGACTTTTCATTGACTCTTTTTATCATTTGTAACTATATATTTCACTTCTATTTTTAATATTTTATCTCCACCTGATGATGATTCAAGAAAGAATCGAAAGCGCTCGTGTGAAGCATTGAACATTTGTAAATACCTTCCACCTTGAAGTTAAAAAAATCTTACGAAAGATCGAAAAAATGAAAAAAAGAATCATTAAGCAAGGTATCTCTGTTGTTTTTTAATAATGTTTGCCTGAATACATATACATACATACATACATACATACATATACATATATATACATATATACACACACGCATATATATATACATATATATACATATACATATACATACATATACATATATATACATATATATATACATATACATATATATATACATATATACACACACGCATATATATATATATAAATATATATATATATATGTTGTGTAGGGTATATATTAAAGGATGACGCTGAGTTCATATTAAAAGAGATATATGGGAACATTCATATTGAAGAGAGACGGCGGACACACACACACACACACACACACACACACACACACATATATATATATGAATATATATATATATAACGATGATGATGAGATGGAAAGGGAGACATTTATAACAGTGGTAATGTTTCTTCTTAACACATATAGCGAGGATGATAGGGTGATAGATGCACAGTTCTTATATTTCTTATAAAACATATAGAGAGGAGGAGGAGAGATGCATATCTTGTAAGGGTTACACAATGTTCATAATAAGATGTTTAACACATTACCTTCAATCTGTCGAATGATGACACGAAAACAAACAGTTACAAAAATGATGGTGATTCTTTATTTCATTGGACCGGTCGAATGATGATGACGTCAGGAATTCACATTTGTTCTACATGGTTAAATCTTTCTACCCTTCGCTTCCAAAGGGCAGCTGACCACTGATTGACTCTCCCGATCTCTGCTAACTAGCAGACTCAACTGTTCTGCCTCAACTCTGCGATCCGACTAATTCTAGCTCCTATATTGAGAATGCCCTTTTTGATATGACGTCACAAGTGTGGTTCCAAGACGTGATCAACTCACGTGGCTAAGCACACGTTTTCCAAACACACTTTCGAACTAACCTATTTTTTTTTAAACCTAACCTATTTTTGTACAATATATTTTTAATTTGTATTGTTCATTCTTTTTAGCAGACATTTTAAATTCAGTTTTCATAAAAGAACGAACAATCAATTATTTTTACAATACAAACAATATCTAACTATTTTATATAGAATTTAACAATTCTAACATTCCAATTTCTGAATCTTGCTTACAAGGTTCGAGTCTTGGCTTATCCTAATCTCATTTTCACTTATCTAATGTTCTTCTGATTTACATGGAAAGGGGACAGCCTTTCCTGTAACACACACACACACACACACACACACACACACACACACACACACACACACACACACACAAACACACACATATAAGTATAGAGCTCAATACTATCATTTCTATATTTCAATTGAAATATAGAAATGATTTAACATGTATTTATTTCACCAAATCTATAGACAAATATTGGGAATAATCTAAAATGTTTGGGATCAAGTCTCTCCTTGCTATTATTTCAAATAATTTGAAATCATATTAGCAAGTTTTAGTCTCCCCTCTATCAAGGCCAGAGGTTTTGGGGGGAAATATCAGCTGTTTTGCTATTCAAATTCAAATATTGGATAACAAATAACAATGGTTGACGTTTAATGTGTGACATAAATTACGGACAATTCTGGGAAAGAAGCTTTGTTTATGGCATATGCGTTTAGATTAAGGCACAGTTACAGAGTGGGGGGGAATTGCATATAGTGGTTTTAGCTAGTCGAGTGTTTTTTTGTGAAAGTTTGGCTAGGGGGATTAAAATATATTTAAGTGTAATTCAACCGGTCAAAGTTATAAGAATAAAATTTTAATTTTACTTTAAAATATAAACTCGATTGACCTAAACATTTGCCATAATGAATTGTAAGTAAAAAGTGTTGCAAAATAAATCTTTAAAAAACGAATGAAATTTACAAACTTTCTTCGTTTGTTGAAACTGCTTTTGCTATTTATCCCTTTTTTCTGATTGTGTGGTGAGGATTGTATCTTGATTTTACTTTAAAGTTATTACGTAATATCTGCCTCCGTCAACTGGTTTTCCCAGTTTATTAAGTTTCAACACATCACATGAACAGCTCGCTCTATTTTTTTAAACAAATTTTACTAGAACCATAAATGACATCTATTACGTATATAATAGGAGAGAGCAGAGACTAGTTCACTTTGTGTTGGATGTGAAACCAATGGTATCTATCTATCTATCTATCTATCTATCTATCTATCTATCTACAGGGTTGACAAGAAAGTTCTTGCGGTTTTTAACTTTTAAATTTCGACGAACATATCTCGACTCAAACAAAAATTTATTAATCGAAATAAGCACCATCAGAATGAACACATTTTTGTCAAACAAAACAATTGTACACATGCCAGTAACGTAAAAATATTGCGTTTTGGTAGCGATGACGTCACTGAAGGCGTTTTGGATATTGCTTAAGTTTTTGAAGCATTTATCACGCAGAAAGTTGTCGAGATCCTTGAAAAAATCGGTAGGTGAGAGGTTTGAGAGTATGGAGGATGATGCAGAGTTTAGCAACGTGCAGTCGGGCATTGTCGTGAAGGAAAATTGTACATTTTTGTTTACTAATGCTGGGTGTTGTAGTCGAAGTTTCTGATGCATTTCATCAGTTTGTTGACAGTACTTCCCTGCCGTAATGGTTTCGCCTGAATTAAAAAAAAACTCTAATGGATGAGACCAGTCGCAGATCACCAATGAGTCAGCATGACCTTCTTTTGGTGCAAATCTGGCTTTTGGAAGTGTCGTGGAGCTTCGTCGACATCTGAGCACTGAGCTAAGCGTCGCCGGTTCTCGTAAAGAATCCACTTTCATTACAAGTCACCACCCGGTCGAGAAACGGTTTCTTCTTGCCGCATAAAAGAAGGGAAGATTACACTTCATAATGGCGTTTTTTTTAGTTGTCATTCAATTCATGAGGCACCCGTTTATTAATTTTTTTTTTTTTTAATATTTCTAATCTCTCTCAAGTGGTTAAAAATCGTCGAATACATTACGTCTAATTAAGAAGCAAGTTCTCGAACATTTGTGCGTGGATTCGCTTCGACTAAAGCTATTAATTGATCATCAACATCTGATGGTCGACCACTACGCTCATCATTTTCAAGATTGCCGCCACAGAATTTTCTTAAACCACTATTGTGATGTGCGTTCAGTATTGGTTCCTGGGTCAAACGTTTCGTTGATATCGCGATCTGTTTTAGCAGCTTTTCGGCGTAGCCCGTTTTGAAATAAGAAAATTGTGTGCATTTGCTTTTTTCTATTTTGTATTCAACGTTCTGAAAAGAAGACATAATTGTTTTAAAACGATTGTAATTTAAACGATTAGATAGAAAGACTCTCCTTAGAATTATATATAAAGTTAAGGTATTATAATGAAAATACGTCGTTTGAAATCAAAATTATAAATTCCTCAATAACTTTTTCTCAACCTAATATCTATCTATCTATCTATCTATCTATCTATCTATCTATCTATCTATCTATCTATCTATCTAGCCAAGCATTTTCATTTTCTAAATATATTTTCTTTTACACTATCATTCTTTCCTTATTATCTCCCTTTCTCCACCCTCTTCTAACTAGTAATTAATTACTACTAATTACTATTAAGTACTACACCAAAACTCTAGTCAGTATTTGTTATCCAGGGTTCTTTTTAAGAGGTAGCAAACTTTAAATTGGCATCTCTTTTTTCCTTTAATTGCGGATTTGGCAATTATCAGTTATTTTGAGTTCAACTTGATTTGGCAATTCATCATGATGAGACTGACGCTCGAGCAATTTCTGTAAATTCATTTTGCAAATTATTTTGAAACGTTTGTTAGGTGAATAATTTCACTAAATTGGATATTTCGACTGGACACCTTGTCCGGGCGATTTAACCCCATCAGATTATTTTCCTTGGAGATATGTAAAGTTTTATGTCTACGCTGATAAACCAGACACAATAGATCATCGGAAAGGCAACATTTGACGCCTTATTTTTAAAATACAGCTTAATTTAATTATATAGAGTTTGTGAAGATTGAACCTCTAGATTGTTGCATATACACATACTGAGATTTTATTTAAATTATAAATGCGAAAAATTAATCTTTGGAATAAACCACATATTTGCACAAGAAAGATATATTTATGTGATTTATTTTAATTGAAACTTCACCGCCTTAAAAAAATACCCTTTTTATTTATAAATATAAAAGCTAAATGTATGTATGTATGTATGCATGTATGTATGTATGTGCACTTTTTGTGTATTTCCGCAAAAAGGATTTTTTCCGGGGGCTGCTCGCTCGGCTCCCTCATTCTTAAAACTTTTTATATGACCTCTAAATAGTAATATATGCGACTTAACAACGGGAGTCGCCTGTCTATTTAATTTGCCCGACTTTGAAACGTTAAATATTCCACATTTTTGGATCGCCGCGTGTTGCTTTCGTTTTTCGGTATAATAATTAAAAAAAAAGGAAAAAAGCGAAACTCGATTCGATTGGTCAATGTTGGCTTCGCCGTCATATCAGACAATTGCTTTATTACTCCTCCCCTAATAATAAACGGGGGAACCGCTTTCCTTAAAAAAAAAAATCATTAAAAACTGTCCTGCACTAAAAATATTCACTGCTGAATAGCCATTGCTTACGTCGTCGTAACGCTCCCGCGATGATCTCATTAAGCGGCCACCTGTCAATCAAACCTCTTTGACTCGACTTACTTTTTAATCGCTCTTACATTGCCACTGTCGCCGTAGCGCAGGTGTTCAGGCTCAGCCTATTGGCTTCAAGGCCACCCCCTTCTTTTTTTTTTCAATTTTTAAAATCGCTATCGTTAAGTTTCCTTTCTGTTCTGATTTATCCCCCCCCAAACACACACACACCTACAAACACTCGAGCAACACCGGGTACCTCCCGCTAGTCTAATATATAAAATAAAGCAGGTCTAATTCTCAAGTTTTTAATCCATAAGGTAGAACCAGTCTCTTTTAAGATTTTTGTCATTAATTAGATTTTTTCTTACAAATATTAGGATCGTCAATTCATTCTGTTGATCGTGGCATCATTTTCTTAAAAACAGCAAAAAAAAAAAAAAAAGAAAGAAAAATTCGATTTATTTTTCCAGGAAATAATTAGAGAGTCGGAATTAATTGGGATGGACCTCGTCTTAAAAACAGGCTTCAACTATGTATTCGTCCATAATAATACACTTCGTATACGTGCCCTGAGGTTATTATCTGAATTTCAATAAACTGATCAGTTGTTCAAAGCGTAATCGCGTAATAAAACAACATCAAAAACAAAAAAACTAAAAAAAAAACAAAACAAAAACACAATAACAAACATAAACAAATTAGCACCCCCACCCAAACTCTAGAAACTAAATCGCGAAGTGATTCTTGCGACTGCTAAAGGGCTATGATTGCTTTCCTCCTTTTTTTCTCCGTGCTTTGCGTGCTAGTAGATATCTGATTATTTCAAATAAAATCAGTTTCTTCTTTTATAACAAACTAGCGGGGAGTACCCGGCGTTGCCCGGGTGTTTGGAGGTGTGTTTGTTAAAAAAACGTTGGCTGGGTAAAAGAAAAAGGTTTTAGTAGGAAGGTAGGATTGAACCCCGAAGGTGGAAACGAAAGGGGGAAAAAGCCAGACACCTAACCGTCTCGGCTACGAGGAGAGAGGAACTGATAAGCGCGTGAAGTGAAGGTTTATAAAGCGAAATAAACAGGTGCGAGGAAGTGGCGTGATGTCTGACCTAATTTTGCTCTGCAAGCTAGATCATTCACTTTTCGAAGACGTGGCTAGCTGGTAAAAGTCGTGCAACTTAAATACACACGCGATCCCCGTTGTTAAGTCGTAGGTATTATGGTTTAGACGCGATATTAAAAGTTTTAAGAAGGAGCTAGCCGAACGAGAATCATGGCAAAAAAGCCTTTTGCGGACATACACAAATAGCGTACACACATACATACATACACACGCATTTCGCCTTATATATATATATATATATATATATATATATATATATATATATATATATATATATATATAGATGTCTACACTTGGGCAACGTCACAAAGGTTATTTATCTCCCACAGTGGGGTGATGGGACACCTTGAAGAACCAGCAGCATAGATAGATAGATAGATAGATAGATAATGAGTATACGAGATAGATAGATAGATAGATAGATAATGAGTATACGAGATAGATAGAGAGATAGCTTTCCTCCTCATTTCCCAAAGCAAGGAAGTTTTCACAGGAACGGCGAAAAAGAATTTTTAACCACTGAAGCTCGTTTCAGGCCCTAAAAGTAATACATATACGTGAAAATAGTAGGCTGGCGTAAAGTTAGAGACTCCTATAAAACAAATAGCCAAAAGCTAGAGTGAAAGTGATTTCACCGGTTAGCCATGCGGAAAAAACTAAGAACGTCCACTCAATCTGTCCGAGCTTTTGGGCAAAGGGAGGTAAATCGCAAAAAAACAAACAAACAAAAACAACAAACGAAAAAAAACATACCTACACACTAGAAACACTTAGACGAACATAGACGGATTAGTACTTACAGCTATACACGTACTAACAAGAACAAGCTAATTTAGCACACATGCATACACAACGTCACGCTGCCAAATACTCACACACGTGTATTAAGCACGCATATCCACACTATGAATATATGACCTACAAATTTTTAAGCCTTCTTCACCAAACACGTTTGTTGTATAAATAGCTGAATATACTTTTTATATATTATTGTATATTCTATTTATATTGTATAAAGATGTTTCGTTATAAAATTTCATTTTTAAAAATTTTTTCATTTACAAAACTCTGTTTATGCTTTAAGTAGCACTTGCTACCTGGTGACCCGTCTATTCTTTCTGTATTCCATTTATTTCAAAATTTTTATTATTCATGCATGTATAACGGTACACACGTTTGCACATATAGACCCAACACGTTGTATGCAGTCTACGTCGCAAGGAACATAGAACAAGTAATAACTCGACTCGCTTTTTTGTAACAACGACATTTATTTTCCTATTCTTCCGCCACATGTGACTTATTTGTATGGTTGCAACGTCATCCACGTCTCTAACGTGATCGTCTTCGCTAACGTGTTCTTCTTCCTCTTTATAGTCTTTTTCTTTATCAGTGACGATATTTGCATGCATCTGCGTGCAAATAGGTCACGAATCTATTTTTTATTCTTTTTTTATTACATTTTCACCCCAAACAAGGCATATTGCCACTTTGTTGTAGGGGGCTACTATCAGGGACATGGGCATCAGGAGTACTGTGTAAAGAGTTGGGCAGCAAAATGTCGGTTCACGTTGCACTTGAACTTCTGCATGTCAGTGCAGTTGGGGAAGCAGGGACCCGAAGGGAATTCCAAAGTTTAGCTGTCTTGAGGAAGAAACTACTGGAGTAGAAGGCTCTCTTACATCTAGGGATCTTTACTGTGAAGGGGTGGGATTTAGCTGCTTGTCAGGTTTGTCGGGGATATTTACCTCGAGGGGGCACAAGTGCTTACGGTTCGTCAGAGCATTCACCGTTAAAGTACTTGTAGAAAAGGCAGAGGGATGCAACATTTCGTCGATGGAGCAGGGGCTGAAGTTTGGATGACAGTTCAGGACCTATCAGATTGGCGACTCTCTTTTGAACCTTGTCTAGGAGCGAGAGACTAGTGGTAGATGCACCAGCCCAAATATGACAAAAATACTCCATACATGGGCGAATGGTGGCTTTATAGAGGTATAGGATACTTTCGGGCGTTAGTATCTTTCTCGCACGGTAGAGAGAACCTACCTTCTTCGCAGCGGTCCTGGCGATACTCTCGATGTAATTGTTCCAACTCATGTTTCCTGAGAGCGTTAGGCCGAGGAATTTAAAGGATGTACTTTCAGATAGAGGCATTGGCCATTGCTATTGGTGGCAGAGAAGGTTTCTTGTAATTATTGAAGGAAACGAGTTTAGTCTTGGCAGCATTGAATGTGACCATCTATTTATGTCCCCATTCCACTACAGATCGGAGGTCATCCTCTAGTGCTTCTGCCATTTCTTTAGATATGTGTTCATTTGTTTTCCTGTCATGTCTGTTATAGAGTGTGGTGTCGTCAGCATATATACCCATCTCACAGACAATTTTTTCAGGGAGATCATTTATGAATATTAGGAATAATTGAGGTCCATGGATAGACCCCTGAGATACTCCCACATTTATACCATATTGTTTAGATGTCCGACCATCGAGGACAACCTGGATTTTTCTCTTATCTAAGAACGATTTAATTATGTTAAGTATTCTTCCAGTTATACCGTATGATCTGATTTTCCTGAGAAGACCTTCATGCCATACCCTGTCAAAAGCCTTAGATATATCTAGAGCTACCGCTCTACCCTCCCTTGCTTTGTCAAGTGAATGGTATATACGCTCGGAGATTACAGTTAGAATGTCTGCTGTGGAACGGGCTTGCCTAAATCCATATTGTTGGTCAGTCAGAAGTTTAGCACCTGTAAGGTGATGGACTAGAGCTTGGTTAATTATGGACTCAAATATTTTGGCAAAAAGTGTGAGGAGGCTAATGGGGCGGTAATTTATTGGGCCAGTTCTTTCGCAAGAATTCTTGAAAACTGGTACTACACAAGCAGTTTTACAGCAGGCAGGAAAGCAAGATTCATTAAGGCATTTTTTGTAAAGTTTGGAGAGAACTGGAGCTACTTCGGCGGAACACTTTTTTAATAGCACAGCTGGGATGAGACCAAGTCCACATGCTTTTGTAGTGTCAAGATTTCTTATGATAGCATGCACCTGAGAAGGGGTGATTGTCAGATTGTCTAGTGTGGCGTCTGTCCGCAAAGGAAAGCCAGGGAGGGGGTGGTTGGCAGGGTCCAGTGTGGAGTTGGAGGCAAACCGACTGGCAAGCATGTTAGTCTTCTCTGTTGCAGAGCAAACCGACTGGCAAGCATGTTAGTCTTCTCTGTTGCAGAGCAAACAACCTAATGATTGTTGGATAGTGGGGGGAGTGTTGATTTCCCATTATTTACTACATTGTTGTAGATTTTTCAGAAGTCATGGGTTCCTAATTTCTGTGCTTCGATGGGTTTTTTGGTGGTTTCAGTGAATTCTCTCTTAGCTGTCGCTATTTCTTTCTTACAGTTACTTCTGGCTTCCATATATTTCTGCCTGTTTGAACTGGACTTATGTCGATTAAATCTGCGGTACGCATGCTGCCTTTGCGCGATGGCGACTGCACAAGTAGAAGTAAACCATTGGGGAGAGTGGGGCTTGCTATAAAATTTCCACGTGGGAACATGTGCTTCAATTGCCGTTTTGAACCATTCAGTGGTCTCATTTGCGCACTGTTCAGCAGGAAGTGAAATGATATTTTGCCATGGGGCGTCCCTGATGAGATCCCTGATGGTTTCACAGTCAGCCTTTTTATAATATCTCGTTTTTTTTTAGCAGTAGCTCTTCAGTTTTGGGTCTAATGTTTAGGGCTATTTCAATTATTACCGCGCATGATCGGCGTTCCCAAGTGGGCTGTGGGCATTAGTTACACAGTCATCGGGAACCGTGGTCAGAAACAGATCTAGAAGCGATGCGTGTTATTCTTGCTGGTCTGGGAAACGGGTTGGAAACGTAACCATCTGTGATAGGGAATGAGATATAAAGAAGTTATATGTAGTCATACCAGCTGCGTCTGTGTGAGTAGAAAACCAAATCCAGTTGCTGTGGTGGGCATTAAAGTCACCAAATACATACACTTGTGCGCTGGTGTCGAGGGAGAGTGCGGTATCTATGCTGTCAGAGACTTTGTTTATTAGGGTACAGTCCTGGGTCGAGGGAGAGCGGTAGAGAAAATAAAAGTAGCTAATGTTATGTTGCATGTTTAGTCTAAAGCACATAAATACTTCATCGTCCGATTCTAGTTTTGTTTAGTAGGGTGATCCGAATATATACTCGAAGCCCGTGCATATGTCTGTCAGAGTCCTTATGGCAGAGTGGGAGGTATCCAGGCATGTTAAATTAGTTAGAGGGGATGGAGGAGTGTAGGTTAGTCTCACTTAGTTCTAAGATATCCGGGGTGTTTGTTAGGAGAAATGCTTCGATATCATTTAAATTAGTTCTAAGCCCACAGATGTTCGTAAATGCAAGCCTCAAGGAAGAAGGCAGGTTGGTTTTGTTTGAGTTTGGGCCTGGTTTTAGCGTAATTTTTTTTTTTTTTTATTGTACTGTCATTTTTTTTAAGAGTTTCAGTTTAGGTAAGGGATGCTGAACAAGTGGTTATACAGAATACCAGACATGCAACCCAAGCAGATCATCAGTTGTCCTGCCATCTACTAGGATTGTGGTCTCGAGATAGGCCACCGAGATGAGTGTAAGGTCCTTTTCCATGCGCGACATGGCACTACAAACAACCCGATATTATACAACTGTTGATGGAGCAGCCGCTCTAAGCGCTACCAAAGAGTTAGGCCCCTGTACTACCAGTCGGGAACAGCAGCCAGAAACTATCTATCTGGTTTAATTCGCCATGAACAATATTTATTTCAGAAATAGATAAAATTTCTGTTTCTATTGCCTAAAATTCAAATTTAAAAATGTTTACATTGTTTCAAATAATAAACTATTGCTTATAATATAAGCAAAATTCTGTATATATTGTTTAAAATAGATAATAATTGTTTACTATTTAAAGAAAGCATTCTGTTTATAGTGTATCTTTTTTTTCTTTTTTCAATAGCGTTTACATATTTACATGGTAACGTACAGATAACTCTAGGAATTTAGTTCGTTTTAAATGACAGAGGGTTCGAAAGTATTTTGGCAGCTAAACTTCAGTCTTGCCAACATAAATACCATACCCTGAACCATACCCAAATTAGTACGCACGGGCCAACCAACTCTGCAACCATCACTTTTTTTTATCGTTCATAGTATTAACGCATGGAAATCCTAACAACGATCATCAAAGTTATTAACGGGGCAAATTTTTTGACAACTATACTCCCACTCACAAGATGTAGTGTCTATTCCAAAAGCCGTTTTTTTAACACAGGGAGGTTGGGGGTGTCTATTTCGAAAGCCATTATTAACATGAGGAGGTTGGTAGTTGGGCAACAACAACAACAACAACAACAACAACAACAACAACAACAGCTGTACTTTCATTTCTTACGCGGAGGGGGGCATGCTATCACCGGGCAACGCCTTGGTGAGGTGATGTGACACAAGGCTCAGAGTGAGATTGAAGAAACAGCACTATAGAGCAAGAGTCGCCAAAATACGGCCCGCAAATGTGTGAAAATAATGTGTCCAGAAAATGATTAACAGAATAAGGTTTTTGAAAATCATTTCTTTTTTATTTCGGCCCACGTAACTCTAAAAATTCAGCAATATGCCCCATTCCCAGCCCGGTTTAAAACTTTGGAGATCTCTGCTATAGAGTGGTATGCAAAAAAAAAAAAGAAAAAAAAAAAAAAGAAAAGAAAAGAAAAAAAAGAAGAAACAACAAAACAAAACAAAACAATAAAAAAAGATAAAAAAACAAAAGTCACGAAGGGACATCCGTTACTTATATATTTAAACTTTATTCCAACATGCGATTTTAATTTAAACACGCTCTAAGAGTCTGACCGATTAAAAAAAATAATAAGAAGAAGGAGAAATGAAGCAAGTACACAGAGCTATCCAGAGTGCTGAAAGGGATATGGAAGATGAAGAAAATCAAAATAATACCTATAATAGTAGGAGCACTAGGAACAATCCCGAAAAACTTTGAAAAAAGAATGGGGATGCTATTGTGAGTAATCACTGATGATGGCTTGTGTAAGTGTTGTGTAGCAGGGGGAGGCTCATGTTGGGGACATAAAACGGGTACATGTAATACAGGGATCATAATACACGAATAACGATGATAATGAGGGAGAGACATTTATATCAGACTGGGATGATTCTTGTTCACACATATTGCGGGGAGGGGATACTTCACTTAGGATGGAGGAGGCACATTACTTGTAAGGGGGTTATACAAGAGGTCGCTAAAAGATGACGATAAACACACATTACCTTTTTGGTTGTAAGGAATGACGACACGAGACAAACAGTTACAAATTATTAATGGTTCCTTTATTATTCAATCGGCCGATCGGTGATGTCAGGAATTCAAACTTTGATCTTACATGGTCTACCCCCCCCCCCCCTTTCGCTTCCACGAGGCTCTCCTCTCGATCTCTCCTAACTGACTCTCTCTCATCAACTTTTTAAACGTCGAACCCTCAGATTCCTATATTGAGAAATCTCCTTTGTTTATGACGTCAGAAGTGTACTGTCGACCAACGGGGACTATATCACGTTTTCTACACATGTCCTTCCAACACACTTTTGGCAAACAAAGAAGCCTCAATTCTAATTCTAACATATTTTTAAACAATATATTGTGCATTCATTTAACTGACATATTTATTATCTAGATTTCTGAAAGAATGGACAATCGACTCTTTTCCCGACATAAACAATATTTAACTATTTCTAATAGAATTAACAATTGGCTTAATTTCTAACATTCCATTCTCAATTATCTTTAACACTTGCCTTACAGGGTTCGATTCTAACCTGTTCCTAATATCATTTTTACTTATCTAGTATGTCTTCTTACTTACATGAGAAGGGGGCAGCCCTTTCATGTAACATAAGAACTGTTATTATTATTATTATTATTATTATTATTATTATTATTATTATTATTAATAATAATAATAATAATAATAATAATCGGAATCACAGGAATGGCTGCAAAGATACAACGACTAGCGATAACGAAAACAGCTGAAATATTAAGGAAAACCCTTAAATGCGGTGATTAATACACATGAGCCACATACACCGGCCAGACAAACTGCTGCACAGGCAAAACATGAAGAAGCGTTACACTGAACCAAGAACATTGAAGCTGCATACAAATTCTCTATCCCCTCACCTATCCTCATCCTACAGCCCTATCACCGCCCCCCCCCACTCCAAAAAAAAAGAAGAAAAAAAAAGAGTGATGCCAAATAGTCGAGAAGGGTTAAGGAGAAAAGAAAAACCAAGTAGAGAGCTCTGACCAGACATCCGCTGGACAAGTGCGAAGAGAACTTGGACCCTGGGGAGGCTTATTGCCACTCAAATTCCAGTGGAGACCAATGGCCGCTGCCAGCGAGAAATCAATGGTAAGTAGCTGTTGCGAGAACGCAAATTTATTTGCAAATGTTATCGAAAGAGGTGGAGAGTACTGAAAATCTGGGGAGATTCTTCACTCAACTTCCAGGGAATATCACAGATTGTTTTCAAGGAGGGATCTTTATCGACTTGTGTGAAAGCTGCTTGTGAGCCACTACTACTACTACTACTACTACTACTACTACTACTACTACTACAGTAGAACCCCGGGATACGGCATTAAATATTAGGAGCAAAATACAGTACAGTATATAATACACATGTATATAATCAAATAACATTATAAATAACACCGCAAGGCGCAGCAAATACCGTAACCAGTGTCCGGAAATCATCGTATTCCAAAAAATCTGAAAAAACCGTATCCTCGGGCCATCGTATCCATGAGTTCTATTGTAATTTATATAAAAATTATTTTAGCAAAAAAAAAAAAAAAAAAAAAATAAAATAAATAAAAAATAAAATAAATAATAAATAAATTAAAAATAAATTAAAAAATAAAATAAAATAAAATAAATAATAAATAAATAAATGAAAAAAAAAATAATAAAAAAATAAACCGGTATTGCACCTCCGTCTCTTAAACTACTGTCAATAATCCCCCTTACTGTCTATCAGTCCCTTCAAACTAAACGAAAATTCCGTGAGCATAGTTTCTTTCATAGAACTGTACTTCAGTGTAACACAATATCGCGAGGGTACTTCCCAACTGACTATAGCATGGTTGTTTACAAATCTAATGTAAATATTTTCTTGTTGAGCTGCCCTCTTAAATAATCAAATCCTACCAAAGTTCCGTCATTACCGAATATCAAAGTATCGTCTGGCAATCTATATAAGACTCATTAATTCGTATCCTTGAGTAGTCTTCGGACCTGGATAAGCGATGATCTCAAGTAAACAATATTTTAAAAATTGCAATGGTGATGTTCTAATTTTTTTTTCATATATACGAAACCATGGCGAAAAAAAAAAAAAAAACAACAGCAAAAAACAGAAATAATCCCAAGAATACGAAACCATCTACGGAGCCAGTAACTTTTCTCCTTTCTTTGCCAGGATGGCGACCAACATGCCTGACGAAGGTCGAAGGCTACATCGACCAGAATATTTCACAAATAACATTCAAGATGACAACAATACTCCGACCAAAACAAGTAATGCAAACAGTCAACCCTCATCTCAAAATTCTGTAATAATAATTCTTTTGTGAAAATAAATAAATAATTGAATAAAATAAAAAATATAATAAAAAAAAACGGGCTCTTAACAAACTATGTTATCAAACTATATATCTAATTAAGCCGGTGTTAGGTTTGTCCTGACTTTGAATGTAACCATAACACTGTCGTTTCTTTGTAGCAGAACCAAACCATTGTCTAACCGTAACAGTTAGACTTTATTGGACGACGTCAGTAGGCCACGTGATTTTGCAGTGGGAGTTCAGTTTTGTGCAGTTCTAGGAGGTCTAACCTCCCAGGCATTGCCTTCTCTATTTGAGAAAGGGGTTGGGGGCAATTGCTAATCGCCTGATCCGCCCTTACCGGGGAATACCGACGGGGCTGCTCAGGCATTTTTCTGCAGGTCAGAGTGCCCTTCCTCGCAGGCGCTGACTCATGGCTCTCTGTAATATTAATGCGATATATTACGGAAGTCGTGGTTGACTTCTCTATCCCACTTTCCGACCCTGGTGTTCTTTCAATAGGCGAGAACTAAGCAACCTATTTACGGTGGTCATGTATCTATCTGACTGCGAATCGACTAAAGCCGGCGTTAGGTTTACACTGGCTGTGCAACTAGCGGAACGTAACGTTAACACTGCTCCTTCGGGACAAGATCAAAGTGTAGTATCTGTTCCGGCAGATACTACACTTAAGATAATTTGTACCAGTCAATGGAGGGGAAACCCTCTATACTGGGACAATTATTATTTTTGGTAACCAGAGTGACCCCTTTTAGGGGAGCTGGTTTTTACCTCACATTAAAAACGGCCTTGTGCCTAATTTGCTCAGTGGGGGAGCAAATAAATACCATCTGTTCCGGCAGATGCTGCACTTAAGATAATTTGTACCAGTCAATGGAGGGGAAACCCTCTATACTGGGACAATTATTATTTTTGGTAACCAGAGTGCCCCCTTTTTGCCTACATTTAGGGGAGCTGGTTTTTACCTCACATTAAAAACGGCCTTGTGCCTAATTTGCTCAGTGGGGGAGCAAATAAATACCATCTGTTCTGATGCCTACATCGTGCGAGGCAGTGCTGTTCTGGCGACACATTCTCGTGCCCGGAACACCTGACCAGCTTTTTGGGTCGCGTTCTGTCCGCACCCCCACTTTGTCTGTCTTTCTCTGCTCTCCCCCCTCCCCCACGGGGGGGATCGGAGCTGATAATTTACGACCTTCCCGCGAGGGAGGGTCGGAAACACCTTCTCTCTTCCCTCCACTAACTTCCCACTCCCTCTCTCAGTACTATCTCCCCTCTTGCCGCCTTTTGGCGCCACCTCTTTTTGGCGCCAAAGTCGGCTCCCCACTTTGGACGCTGATTCCACGTCACTTTTTTCAGTGAATTTTTTAAAAGAGTGACCCAAAACGGACACCCCCAGCCCGGGGGCCACCAATATGGATACCCTCAGCCAGGGGCCCACCAATATGGATACCCCCAGCCAGGGAGCTACTGCTCCCCAAGAGGACGAATCCCCAACAGGAGAAAAAACAACTGCTGATGGGGCGTACCGCCCAGGTATGACACCATTGGACGCTCCCCAGGAGGGGGAAAATTTAACAACAGCTCCCCCCGAGGGCGACTCCCCCCAAAGGGGAGCAAAACCAAAATCGGTCGTAGCATCTCACTCCAACCACAAAAAGGAGGAGGTGCCGGACCAAAAGGACAATAAAGGGGACAGCGCTCCCCAGGAGGGCTGCTCTCCCAAAAGGGGAGCAGATCAAGAAAATGAGGGGGCATACCGCCTGGACCTCACAAACGAGGAAGGGGCAGATGGCCTCAAAGTAAACAAAAAGGATCATGCTCCCCAAGAGGCCGACTCCCCAAAACGGGAAGCTGCTCTCGAAAAAGACACTAAAAAGGGAGCCGCCGCCCAAAAATGTGACACTCCCACAAAAGGACTGACCAAGACATCTGGGGAGGCAGGAAGCGTCGCCAATAAATAGGCAGGGGCGACCTCCATAAAAGACCAAAAACGATCTAACCCCACTAAAGACCCCATACCAACACCAACAAGAGGGTCTGCGTGGGGGAAGACCGTAGAAAAACAACTGTCCCCTCAAGAGTATAGAGACCTGTACCTGACAAAGTACAGACAATACATAGAGGGGGCAGATATAAAACCCATACCAGGGGCCTGGGAGGCGATTGAGGGCAGAGTCCTGTCCTTTGCCATTTCCGATATACCGGAAAACCGCCTCCTAGGAATGAAGAAGGAAGACATGGCGGGGCTTCTCCACAAACTTAACATCCCAGTACTATACCTGTACCAGAGGAGCTTCGCTGTGTGGGACATCCTCCTACCCACCAAGGATGATGCGGAAAGACTCTCCCTCCAAGAAATAAAGCATGGGAGAGTCAAACTAACACCTGAATACCAGGGCAAGAGAAGGACTCGGGTGCAGGTATTTAATGTGCCAACCCAAATACCTGCGGAAGTATTAGGATGCCTCTTCAGCCAGTACGGTGAGGTAGAACAGGTGACCCCAGTACGGTCAAAAACTGGGACTCACCTGGGCTGCTACACAATAGCAATGAGGCTGAAGAGGGAAGGTTTTCAAGCAATACCACCGCTGCTGACATACAAAGACGCCAGCATAACGGTAGTGGTGGAGGGCCGTCGTCCACACTGTTGGTTCTGCCAAAAGCAGGGCCACATGGCTAGGAGTTGCCCCCAAAGGGTAACCCCTAATCCAATAACCCAAAAGGCGGTCACAACCCCTGAGACAACGCCCGCACCAAAACAGTTGTTGCCGCAACAACCCCTGCAACTGCAGCACCAACCCCAGCTCCAAGGAAAACCCAAACCACCCAGGAGGCCAAGGGGGAAGAATGGAGCACGGTAGTGAGACAAAAGCGGAAACACATAATCCCTTCTGCCACCGTCCCACCACCAGCCCAAAAATCGAGGCAGGAGCCTCTGCAAATGCAGCAACAACAACAGCCACCGCAGCCAATGCCGCGGAAACAACTGCAGCAACAACTACTGCAGCAGCAAAATCAGCAAGTGCAGCAGAAGCAGCAGCAGCAACGACACCAGCGAGAGCAGCAACAACAAAAACAGCTGCAGCAGCAAATAGAGGAGCAGACACAACCAACGGTCCCCACACCAATCGAGACGGGGATCAAGCGGAGAAAAGACTGCTCCTCTGAGGATGAATCCGCAAGTGAGAGGGAGAGGAACTCAACCTCACCTCTCCCCGGTTCATTCGAAAGAATGAAAAACAAAAACAAAAGAAGAAAAGAGGAAGAAAAGGTGGCTCCCACTCCCTGTGAACATACACCACCCCTAACAACAAAATCCACTTCCACCCCCAAACCACACACTGCAACAACACCAGACACCGCACCAACACCAGACACTGCACCAACACGAGACACCGCACCAACACGAGACACCGCACCAACAAGAGACACCGCACCAACACCAACACCAACACCAGACACCGCACCAACACCAAACACCGCACCAACACCAGACACCACACCAACACCAACACCAACACCAGGCACCACACAAACACCCGTCCCCACACCAAGGCAAACTGAGCCACTACCCCAAAAAGAAAATGAAAAGAATGAACCGAGGGAGAGGAGAGACTCCTCTGCCTCTTGCAGACCAAAGGTCCTTGCCCCTGAGGAACTATGTAATGTAGACCCTCTATCTGTGGCCACAGACATTTCCCATCGGCAGAGGAAAAACTTAAAACCTCTGCTCGATTACAAACAGATAGAGGGGAAAGATGTAAATATCCCCTCAAATTTCCCGGACGCCCCACTCCTAATAACCTTTGTCAGAACTCCAGAGGCCTGCAAGACCAACTTGTGGACAAGGCTGCAGGCCGCTGAAGGGGCGTTTCCGGGAATTGAACTGGTGAAAAAAAATGACCCTTCTCTTGATGAACTGTCAAAACAATGCGAGGGAAGGGTCCCCGTGTTGGTCCATCCGTCACTCTATAGGGCCCTTAAATTGACTTACCCTTTGGATGTCGGCGGCATTGTGAGAGAAGGTCAGGACATGAAAAACCTGACCACCTTGAGCATTGCACACAACGTCGGTGTCCTTTCCCCGGCTGACTTCGGAGCTGAGTGTAACACACCTTAAGGTAGGTACCATGGCTTTGAATTTGGCTAGTCTGAATGCGAGGGGCTTGAGATCATCGGGCCGGGCGGCTCGCCTCCGGCACGACCTCTTGTCCCTGGGAGTGGATGTTGCTGCGATTCAGGAGACGCATTTCGTTTCCTCTGTGGACTGTCAGGTGCTGGCCCGAGACTTTGAGGTTTTCTCAGCATATGGCAGCCCGCGGGGGAAGGGAGTTTCCGTGCTGGTTAAACGTACCCTGTCGGCGACGGTCGACGTTGTCCATAGAGATGCGGTGGGCAGGCTGGTTGTGGCCGATGTTGCCGTAAAAGATTCTGTGTTTCGGGTGATTGCGGTTCATGCGCCCAGCACCGCTCGTGAGAGGGTCTCATTCTTCAGTCAGCTTGACGCGTTTGTAGATTGTCGGAAGCGGGTAGTGCTAATGGGGGATTGGAATTCCATCTTAGACCCCGACATAGATAAGGTAGGAGGCGGAGCTAGAGGATCGGAGAGGTGCGAGTCCAGCCTGGCTGATCTGATGGCTAGATGCGGTCTGGTCGACAGGTTTCGGGTCGAGCATCCAGGGCGGGAGATGTGGACGTGGACCAATAGTGTTTCCTCCTATCCAAATACCTATTTGGACAGGATGTTAGTTAGGAGAGGCGAAGTAGACTTCTTATCTTGTCCCACGTTCACTTGGCTAGGCCAGACGGACCATAAATTAGTTATGGCCCGGCTGAAGCTAGGAAATAGGCCTAAGTTAGCGGGGTACTGGAAGTTAAACACCTCCCTTCTGGAGATACAAGACTTCCAAGATCAGTTAAGAGAATTGATTAAAAAGGCACTAGTGGGGGCGGTTACCGGGAGTAAGTGGTGGTTAGGTCTCAAAGCCAAGATCAGAAGCTTCTCCGTCAAGTATGCCCAGCGCCTCGCACTAGATAAGGCCAAGACGAAGAAGAAGCTAGAGCAGAAACTAGCCCAGGCTACGGGGGAGGGTGATAGGGTTAGTAAGGAACTAGCTAAGCAGGACCTTCTACGCAAGACTAGCGAGCGTTACGAAGGCCAAGTAGTTAGAGCTAGGCTTAGAAAGATAGGCAACGAAGCAGTCAATTCTGATGCAGACGTGCGTCGTGAGGTTTCTAGGCGTGGCTCGGACAAATACATTGCAAAAATCAAACATCCGAATGGACGCACCCTGGAATCGACTCGGGAGATCTGCGAGGGGTTTCGAGAACATTTCAAGGAGCGTTTTACGCAGCAGCCCGATCTTCCGGTCCTTGAGTTTAGCGACTATTTGGCCGACTCTCCCCGCCTCGAGGCGGCTAGAGCGGCTGGTTGCGAGGGCCGGGTGACGGAGCAGGAGGTCTTTACTGCGCTGAAGCAGGTCAGCTGTGACAGATCGCCAGGACTTGATGGTCTGCCATACGAACTGTACTTGAGGCTGTCGCCCATGTTTCTGCCTCTTCTGACGGATATGTTCAACCATTGGTTTGCTCAGGGATCCATCCCAGGGCAGGTGACCAAGGGAGTGATCACATTGCTGAAGAAAGGTGACGGGCATGGAGGGGAAGAGTTAGACGACTACAGGCCCATAACTCTGCTAAACACAGAGTTGAAGATTTTGGCCAAGGTCCTGTCGAATCGGCTGCAGGTTGTTATCGACGAGTTGGTTGAACCGGAACAGAACTACGCTGTGAAGGGGAGATCGATTCAGAACAACTTGCACCTGATCCGCATGATCCTAGAGGGGGGAATAGATGACGACACGGAAGCCGCGCTGATAAACTTAGATCAGTCCAAAGCTTTCGATAGGGTCGACCATCGTTTCCTGGCATCTGTCTTAGAGGCCGTCGGTTTTAAACCGGACTTTTGCAAGTGGATCTCCATAATGTATCGACAGCCCATGGCTGTCGTGCAAGTGAACGGAAAGCGCTCGAAACCCTTTGTTATCTCTCGGTCAGTTCGTCAGGGTTGTCCGCTGTCGCCCCTGCTTTATGTCCTGGCTTTGGAGCCTCTTCTCCGCAAGCTGAGACATGGGGAGGCAAATTCGGCCCTGCGCGGAATGGCTCTGCCTGGCGGCTCAGCTGCCAAGGTATCCGCGTTCACCGATGATGTCACGATCTTCGTGTCGGGCTTCAGAGACATTGAGGTCATGTCGGAGGCACTCACACAGTACGAAAGAATTACAGGGGCCAAGATAAACCGCAACAAGTCGGCGTGTGGTTCGGACCGGGTCTTCAGCTTGACAAGAATTGGTTGGAGGTACGGTCAAAGGTGGAGGCTGCAGTCAATTCGTGGCTTCCTAGGAAACTTTCCTTAAAGGGTAGAGCTGAGGCGTGCGCCACTTACGTCTTTCCTCTCATCCTTTACCGACTGGCCGTACTTCCCCTGCCTGCACAACACCTAAAAGCTCTTGTCGAACACTTGTCCTCGCTCCTTTGGGACAGAGGAAGACACTGGGTGAGCAGACAGGTCTGTATTCAACGTCCGTGTGAGGGAGGCTTGGGAATGCCGGACTTGAAGTGTCATCGAGATGCTGAGAGGCTGGCCTTCCTGAGCCACTATATGCAGGAGGACCAACCGTGGCACCCCGTGGTTACTGCCGCCTTCCCCGACCTCGTTCTCGACCCTTCCATCGAGAGCCGTCGCAGGCCGCGGGGAGAATCTGCCTACATGAAAGAGTGCCGAGCCGCGCTAAAACGACTACCAAGGTCCAGTGACCTTGTGACTGCTACCCGTAGGGAACTCCACAGGGATCTAGTGAAGGGGGCCGCTGACGACCCGCTATGCGCGCGTTTGGGGTGGCAGCAGAGTGAGATCCGCTCCGCGTGGAGCTGGGCGCCAGGTTCGAGTCATCTGAACAATTCGGAGTTCTCTCTGACCTGGCGATTGGCCCGAAATGCACTTCCACTCAACAACATACAATGCAGTTCTGGGTTTTTGGAGTCGCCTGATTGTCCCCGTTGTGGGACAACGGCCGTGGAAACTACGGATCACGCTTTCTTCGATTGCCGCGAACTCCGCCAGTACTGGTCGTATGTCAGTGGGGTGACGGCTCGCATCGATCCTGAGCATCCTCGCCCAATTACTGTATCCAATGTTGTGGACAACGTGAGGCCGCCGTGGGACCGGGAAAGACAAATGGTCTACGTTACGATCCTGGCCGTGGCGAGAATGGTGATTTGGACGTCGCGTCTGCAAGGTTGCCGGGGGGTGTTGTCTTTTTCTGATCAAGATCTGATCGCTTTCTTTAAACACCAACTACGGGTGAAGATCAGATGTGATAGAAAAAGGCTGCATCGCGCGGCATTTGACAGAAGATGGATACATGTGGCAAGTCTGTGTGTACGAAGAGGAGCCAAATTTGAATACGTGTTCCCCGCCTAGGTGTGGAACGCGCAGTTCTGTAAAGTAAAATTAAACAAGTAGTCTCTCAGCTAGCTGAGTGTGTGTTCTATCCCTCCCCGATTAGGAAGCCTCCAAGATCCCCATCCCCTCTTACCTGCAATTTTTGTTTTCACCCCTTCCTCTAAATTTTACCCATCTTGGAGAAAAAGAAATACAAACTAACCTCCATCCCTTACCCACAAAAATTTTCTTTTCTCCATTCACCCCCATCTAGAGGGCATCCCCACCTAGAGACTGACCCGCAGAAGCGAGGTTCCTTTTACAAACCTAGTGGAACGGGCAGTCTATCAATTAGACGGGGTTGGGAGGGTCCTACTAATCACTTTTTGTTTTTTTCTTCCCCCGCCCTCGACACAAATGAATTATTGTTACCATTTTATTGTTATCTTTTTTGTTTTTACACGTCAATAAAAAATGTTTTAAAAAATTGGGAGTTACTAGGACGCCCCCCCAATATGAAAGGGTGAATGCGGTATTATGGTGAAAGAAGATACTAGCTGGGAGAAACTTTTGACTTTGTTTAGTTCTGGAGTGACAAGGATGACCAACGACCCCCAAAATTCCCCCCTTTTGAGTTGGGCATGTGCCTAAGTTTTTTGTTCAACGTTAATTTTGAATGTATTTTTTTAACATGAATAAAAGATTTAATATCTCAAAGTGTAGTATCTGTTCCGGCAGATACTGCAAGCAAAGACCATATGTGGGGGCAACTCCACATATAAGACCTTGGTCAATGTAGGGGCAACCCTTCATACCAATTGTCACTATCCAGCTCCCCTACTCCCCGGGGAGTTGGTCCCCATTTCCCCTTCACTCCTCACTTTAAAAATCGGCCTTGTGCCTAATTTGCTAGGTGGGGGAGCAAATAAATACTATCTGTTCCGGCAGATACTGCAAACAAAGACCATATATAAGACCTTATATATAAGACCTTGGTCAATGTAGGGGAAACCCTTCATACGAATTGTCACTATCCAGCTCCCTTACTCCCCGGGGAGTTGGTCTCCATTTCCCCTTCACTCCTCACTTTAAAAATCGGCCTTGTGCCTAATTTGCTCAGTGGGGGAGCAAATAAATACCTCAAAGTGTAGTATCTGTTCTTCAGATGCTGCACTTCAATTTCTTGTTCTCTGTTAGTGGAGGAGAAATCCTTCACGACTGAGACAATTTTTATTTTTGTTCCTTTTCTCCACGTTAAAAAACGCCCCTGTGTCTAACTCTGTCCCGTGGGGAGGCATTGTAAATAGGAACAATGGCAACCGCCACATAACCTAACTTGTATGTGTGGGGTGGGTGATGAATGATATTCATATCAATAGTAAGAAAATTATGAGACAACTTCACGCGTCAACGCAACTTTCCGAACCACATTATTAAGCAATAATGTTTACAAAAAAATATATATTAAAAAAAAAAAAAAAAAAAAATCACTGCAACAACTCCGGCTCTCCGGCCTTTATTAAATGCAGGTGGAGTCAATGTCAGACGGAACGGAATGGAGTTGCAAAGCTGTATGAATCGGAGGGTAAAAGATATACGGGGCACGGGGCAGTATCAGGTGGAGGGGAATGTACGTGAGGAGGTAATGGAAGTACGGGATAATATGAGGCTGAAAATAATAAAGATGTGAGGGCCACCAGGCATTGCTCGGAGTAAAAGTATATCATACATTCTATCCCTCACTCTTCCCCCGTCTTCCGTTTTTTCTCCCCCTCCATAATTTCTTTTTATTCTCCCAGACCTTATCTCTCCCTGGACACACACACACACACACACACACACACACACACACACACACACACACACACACACACACACACACACACGCACGCACGCACGCACGCACGCACGCAACTCGAGTCAATTTAAGGGAAATAACTCTGTAAAAATTAAGCAGAGTTACTTCCATTTGTGAATGATAAAAGAAAAACGTGTTTACTTCATGATAATATTATATGATATAAATCGCCATTTTATACCTAAAGAGTGAATATTTCTTTTTAAATTTTAGATATTTTTTCTAGTTACAAAAATAACATCTTTATAAGAGTCTGTTAAGTAGTTTTCAAATTTTATTTATACATTCAAGCACTTAGACGACTTTATATAATAGACTAGAAGAGCGGCAGCGGCATTGTCTGGGTTCATAAAGAAAACTAAATAGATGTTTTCTTTTTGGTATGAAAATCGCTCCAGACAAGACATGAAGCTATTTGACGTAAAGAGCTAAAAATATTACTTCAACGTGAAAAACTAGCCAAGAATAAGTGTCTTATAGATTTCAACCCAGACAACAGCAATTCTTCCTCGTTTGTCAGAAGCATCGTTCATGGTATGTGAGGACTAAAGGACAAAATAAGGGAAGAAAGAGAACGCAGCTGTGTTTTGTATTTTGTAGAAAAAAATCTTAATGTAAAAGATGCAAATATTTGAGAGCTAAACTCTTCAATATATAAATATATATGTAATACGACGGGTTGAAACAGCGCCCATGTACACGTAGTGACTAGTGTGCTTAATGTTAAAAAAAAGTCGCAAAACTGTAAGTTTGTTTATGTCTTGACGTCGTCGTCGTCGTTGTCATGTAATAATTAACAAACACACTTCTGTATTTTGTTAACTGTTTTTGTTTTTGTTTGTATTTTGTTTTTAGGATAAATCTTAATATAAAAGACGCAAATATTTAGAAGCTGTAGTACTTGCCAATATATAAATATATAAGCAATGCGACTGTTTGCAAAAAACAAAAAAAACAAAAAAAAAAACAACAAAAAAAACAAAACAAAAAAAAAAAACACCAATGTACACGTAATGTGTTTAATTTTAATTTTGTTTGTATGCTTTTTATGATAAATATTATATATAGTTTATATTCTGTGGTTGTTAATTAATAAATACTGAAAATGTTAAAATGAATGTGTTCTTGTTTACCAAAATGAATGTGTTTTTTGTTTACAAAAATAATACATTTTCACTAAAATTAAAAACAAAATAACGGGTTTATATTCTGTGGTTGTTAGTTAATAAACACTGAAAATTTCATTAAAATTAGTTGATTTCCTTATTTTGGTGAATTTTTAAATGAAGGTAAGAATCAAAAGGTGTATGCATTTTAGGTATCGGTCATTCATTTTGCACGTAACTATTACTTATAAATTAAATTTAAAAAAAAGAAAGAAAGGAACCCGATTCGATCTATTGTAAAAACTGAACTTTATCAAATATAAATAATAAAAAAAATATGCATGTATGTTTGAAGCAGACGACAATCAAATGTTGCAAAACACAAAATATGAATTTAAACCATGTAGTAAACAACCAATTTATAATCAAAGGATAAACATTTTGGCTGACCTGCACGAGAATCACCCCCTTAAATATTAGTGTCCAATCTATAACAATCCACTGAAAAAAAAATGCAAAAAACCGAAAGCCGTTCTTAACATGGGAAAGCTGGGTGTGTTTATTCCGAAAGTCGTTATTTTTTTTGGGGGGGGGCGTGGGGTGATTCTCGTTTAGGTCCGCCAATCTATCTATCTATCTATCTATCTATCTATCTATCTATCTATCTATCTATAAAAGTGAAAATGTCTGTCTGCCTGTCTGTGTGTCTGTGTGTCTGTTTGTCTGTCTGTCTGTGTACATTTCCCTAATAAATAACTGTGTCAATTTTCGGTCTACAGACTCGAGATTTTACATAAAGGGTATTGAGTTCAGTTTGGGAAAATTGTTTTAATCCGTTTTCGGCCAGAAATTTGGCTGTCAAGGGGTCAAAGTTCGACGATTTGACCATTGAAAACTCTACCAAACTCCTCTGTCAATTTTGGGTCTATACACTTGAAATATAAAATGTAGGTTACTTGGACATGGATCTAACTTTATAATTTGATTTGAGCCCCCAAAAAATAAATGTAAAGGGGTCCAAAATGAGGTCAAAGTTAAAAAAAAACAAACTTTTGCAGTGTCTACCAAATTACTCAGCAAATTTCTGGTCTAAACATTTGAAACTTTACATAAAGGCTATTCAGAGATAGGGCAAGCTTTTCAATCGGTTTGTGTTGAACATTTGAGCCACTAAAGGGTCAAAGTTAAAAAGATTTGACCTTTGCAGTCTCCAATTTTGGGTCTAAACATTTGAAATTGTATATAACGGGTATTCAGACATGCGGCAAGCATTTTAATATGTTTTGGGGCAAGTATTAGGCTGCTAAAAGGTCAAAGTTTAAAGAGTTTATTTTTACAGACTCTACAAAACTCCTCCGCCAATTTTGGGTCTAAACACTTAAAATTTTAGGTGTAGGTTATTTGGACATGGGTCAAACATTTTAACTTGATTTGAGCACAAACAATAAATGTTAAGGGGTAAAAATTGGGGTCAAAGTCTAAAAAAAAATTTACCTCTGCTGTCTCTACGAAATTTTTGGTTTAAACATTTGAAATTTTACATAAAAGTATATTCACACATAGGGCAAGTTATGAACAGTACAAAGGGCTCAAGCAAAGCCGGGCATAAATGCAAATTGTAATTAAGGTTGGTTTTGGGAGTAATAATAAATTAATAGGAAATAATTTTGGGTTTGGGATCAGCAGTGAATTAATAGTAAATGCATTAGGAGTTGAAAAATAGTAAATAAATAGACAATAATATTGGGTTTGAGATTAATAGTAAATAAGTTTGGATTTGAGGATAATAATAAATTATTATCAAATAATTTTGTGTTTGAAGTTAATAGTGAATTAATAGCAAATATGTTTGGAGTTGAAACATACTTAATTAATGGCAAATAATTTTGGTTTGAGATTAATAGTGAATTAATAGTAAATAAGTTGGAGTTGAGAAAATAGTAAATGAATATCGAATAATATTGAGGTTGAGATTAATAGTGAATTATTAGTAATCAAGTTTGGATTTGAGAAAATAGTAAATTAATAGCAAATAATTTTGGGTTTGAGATTGATTAGTAAATAAGTCTGGAGTTAAAAACAATAGTAAATAAGTAGCAAATAATTTTGGGTGTGAGATTAATAGTGAATTAATAGTAAATGAATATGGACTTGAGAACAATACTAAATAAATAGCAAATTATTTTGGGTTTGAGTTCAGTAGTGAATTAATAGTAAATAAGTGTGGATTTAAGAGTAATCGTAAATTTGTATCAAATAAGTTTGAGTTTGAGATTAACAGCGAATTATTCGTAAATAAGTTTGAAGTTGAGAACAATAGTAAATTAATAGCAAATGTTTTTTCAGTTTGAGATTAATAGTGAATTATTAGTAAATAAGTTTGGAGTTGAGAAAAATAGTAAATAAATAGCAAATAATTTTGGGTTTGAGATTAATAGGGAATTAATATTAAAATGTTTGGAGTTGAGAAAATAGTAAATTAGTAGCAAATAATTTTAGGTTTGTAGATTAATAGTGAATTTATAGTCAATATGTTTGGATTTGAGAGCTATAAATTAATAGCAAATAATTTTGGGTTGAGATTATTAGTGAATTCATAGTAAATTAGTTTGGATTTAAGAATAATAGTAAATTAGTAGCAAATAATTTTGGGTTTGAAATTAATAGTGAATTTATAGTCAATAAGTTTGGATTTGATAGCAATAGTCAATTAATAGCAAATAATTTTGGGTTGAGATTATTAGTGAATTCATAGTAAATTAGTTTGGATTTAAGAATAATAGTAAATTAGTAGCAAATAATTTTGGATTTGAGATTAATTGTTAATTAATCAATCTATTATATTTATTAAAGTGATATTGTCTGCTTGTGTGTGTGTGTACATTTCCCTAGCAAACTACTCTGTCAATTTTTATCTACAGACTCGAAATTTGATAAAAGGGTTATAGAGATTTGGGAAAATTTTTTAATCGGTTTTTGGCCAGATATTTGGCTGTCAAGGGGTCAAAAGTCAACGATTTGAGCCTTGAAAACTTTACCAAACTCCTCCGCCAATTTTTGGTCTAAACACTAGAAATTTTAAATATAGGTTACCTGTACATGAGTTCAAACTCATATACATACATATGCATATAAAGTTAATAACATTAATGAATATATATATATATATATATATATATATATATATATATATATATATATATATATATATATATATATGTATGTATAAAGTTCTTAACATAGGGCCCGAGCAGCTCCGGGCTGAACTGCTTGTATATCTATAAAAGTGAAAATGTCTCTCTGTGTGTGTATGCTTGTGTCTGTCTGTCTGTGTACATTTCCCTACCAAACTACTCTGTCAATTTTCGGTCTACAGACTCGAGATTTGACATAAGGGGCATTGAGATTTGAAAAAATCTTTTTAATCGGGTTTCAGCCGGAAATTTGGCTGTTACGGGGTCAAAGTTGAACGATTTGACCTGTGAAAACTCTACCAAACTCCTCCACCAATTTTGGGTCTAAACACTTGAATTTTTTTATATAAGTTCTTTGGACATGGATCAAACTTTATAATTTTATTTGGCCTCAAAACAATCAATGGTAAAGGGTCAAAATTGGGATCAAAGTTAAAAAAAATTGACCTCTGCAGTCTCTACGGAATTACTGAGACAAATTTTAGTCTAAACATTTAAAATCTTACATAAAATGTATTCAGACGTAGGACAAGTTATGAACAGTACATAGGGCCCGAGCAAGGCCGGGCTAAACTGCTAGTATTTTAAAAATTAAAACAAACAATAAATAATTAAAGAAAAAAAAATCAAAATGTGCAACAATATTAAAAAAAAAAAAAATTGTAAAAAAAAAAAAAAAATTCACCGAATAAGCATAAAAAAATGTCACGGTTATATTTATTAGGTTGATTTCTACTTTGTTTATTGTTCTCGGATTTTTAACGATTTTTCACGCTCCGAATACGGTGTGTTTGCGTCAGCCATCTTGATTGCTTTTTTTAACTGAGCAGCTCGACCCTAGTTTTTTTTCGAACTGAACAAAAGCTTTAGATCCCTTTAAAACACACAGAACTTATCCAGGTAGGTAGAAGAGTAACTTATCTTCCCTCTAGTAACATTCATTTGTTATATTATTGAATTCTGGACTCGCTTTTCGTTTGTTGGCTTTTCTGCTAAATCCCCAATAACAGTTATCTATCTTCTTCTGGTTCTGTCATTAGAGAGTATCTATTTCCGGTCGTTTTTTTGGGACACGTGACCAGATTAAATAGACCTAATTCAATGACATCAGCAGGTTACATGACTTTAATTCCTCGACCTTCTTAATATTATGACGGCCACGGGCAGTGTCGGACGGAGGGGAATGTAGGTGCGAGTCATAGTCGACAGACGGGAATGTAGGTGCAGCACTGTTGAGCCGTGAAGTACTGAGGTGCGGTGCAGAGTCGGGTAGAAGAAGAATGCAGGTGCGTGCACAGTCGGGTAGAAAAGGAATGTAGGTGCGGTGAAGAGTTGTGCAGAAGAGTAATGCAGGTGCGGGGCAGGGTCAGGAAGAAGAGTAATGCAGGCAAGGGGGCAATGTCAGGCGGAGAACAATGTAGGTGCGGGACAATGGCACTCAAGATAAAGAACTACTCTGTTCCTTTTTGGTGTTGCCAGGGAACGATAAAAATAATTCTCAATATCCTACATAGAACAGGCCGTAACCGAAAAGTGAGATTAGGTAAAAAAAAAAAAAAAAATAAATAAATAAAAAAAAAAACACAAAAAAAAACCCCAATAAGAATTGTTTTTTTTCTAGGGACCATGAATTATTTTTAGTAATACTTTGGAGGCACAAAACTTACACACACTATTTAAAATATTCTATTTTTTTTAATTAGCGGGGGTGCCCGGCGTTACCCGGGTGTTTGGGTGGTGTAGTAAGGAACCCCGGGAGTGGTGGTGGGGAAATCAAAACAACAGTAGGGGGGTGCCCGTTGCTCTGGATGTGTAGGTGGTGTTGTAAGAAATCCGGGGGGGGGGGTGTTAAAAATTGAGAGTAGCGGAGAAGGGTGAATCAAAACAGTAGGCAGAGGTGTTAATATTACTGATAGGTTTTTTGAAATTTTTTCACTGGATTATTATTGATTGGACACTAACTAACCAGATTATGAAAAAAAATTGAAAAAAAAAAATCATTATTTAGACATTTGAAAGGGGTGCTCACTTTTTAGTTACAACGTTATTGTAAATCGGTTACCTATTTTATAATCAATAAAAACGCGGGAATATTAAAAACATAGAAAGTAAAAAATAGCATGAACCTACCGCATTTGTAAGTAAGAAATATTTATTTATTTCTCAAAAAAAAAAAGAATTAAAATGATTTTTTTGTTTACTTTTTAAAATTTTTTTTGTTTTTTATGAAAATAAAGTTTCGATTTTTTTAAAACTTAGTTTTTGGTTGATGAAAAGTGAGTTTGTGGGTGTTGTTTTCTTTTTAAATAATTTATTTGTTCTTATGAAAGGTGAGTTTATTCAGTTTCTTCATTAATTCCCATCTTGGGTTTCCGGAGGTAGCCATACTTTCTTTATTAGCGCGTGTTCACAATGGGAAAAGCAAGCAAGAATAAAAAAAAAACAAATAAAAAAAAAAAAAAAAAACAAAAAAAAAAAGAGCAATAAAATTACAATAATTCATTTCCGTATTTAGAAAATAGAAAAAGAAATAAAATGGGTGACCGATTTATCATAACGTTGTAATTAAAAAGTGATCACCCCTTTCAAATGTTGAAATAATGATGTTTTTGTTTTCAAATTTTTTTCATAATCTGGTTAATTAGTGTCCAATCAATAATAATCAAGTGAAAAAAAAAAAAAAACAAACAAACAAAAAAAACAATCAGTATACAAATTACGCATTGGATGATTGTTGTACAACTCCGCTCAATCAACTGTTCAACAATACATATTTATGGAGGGACCTCGTGAATGTTGCAAGCATCTTAGTGACAGTGTTTACATTGAACGAATTGGATTCGGACTTGGCACACACAGGTTGTCAGTCCGTGTCATTTACCACTTAACTATCATTACCCCCCCCCTCCCAGACACTGCTAGCGAAAACCGAAGAATCGGAAGATGATTTAAGATTTGACAAGAATATTACAAACAACTCTAAACAGAAGAGATAAGTGCCAAATAGACGAAGGCAACAGTGTCTTATTTATTTACTGATTAAGTGGTCTCTTGCTCACCTTGTTACTGAGATTCAGGTTTCCGTACCGGAAGTGGGCGAGCGCGCCAAAAGGAGAAGAACAAGATGGCGTCGCTCCTGGCACTGAGGGTGGCGGCTGCCAGTCAAGCAATTAACGAGGACACCTGTTTTGTCATACTTAAAAAAAATAAAAAAATTGTCGAAAACATCACGTGGTTGTCTGGCTTCGAAGTGAGAGGCGTTTTTCGCTTGGTAGGTTGAGTAAAATATATTTAACTATATGTCTACCTATTTTTGTAATATCGCAACCTACATCAATATCTGCAACAGAAAGATTGCGTTCAGTCATCATTACAATGCAATTTGCAATTGACTCGGATTCATTAGGGCGGAATAAGTGTAGGAGACATTTTTTTGGAACATCTTTCTCTCTCTCTCTCTCTCTCTCTCTCATATATCATTAATTTCCCCACTCTTTATCTGTGCCTAAACAGAAACATAGATTTCCACAAAAATATCCGTGGAACTCTTTTCCGTCTCCCTGTTTTCCAACTGAATGCAATATAGTCGTTTTCAAGTCCAACGTAAACAAGTTCTTGATGAGCCGCCCCCTTAAGTAATCCAATCTACCAAATTTTCACTACTAACGATTACTACGATATTGTTCCATTGACTACCGTACAATCATTAACCCTTATCCTCGAGTGGCTTCTGGGCATTGATAAGTGGTGCGTCCTTTGTAATAATAATAATAATAATTCTGATTTCGTTTATCAACGTCTGACTGGAAATAGATTGGATTCATTTCCAGAGGATTTCCCTTAATCTCGACTTCAAACCAGGAGCTTCAAAGATCAAGGGTTTTCCTAAGGATGTTGGTGGTACCTATAATTGCAGAGGTCTGAAGGCCGCATAAAACATCGGGGATTTGTAGTTTTTTCAATTGTCCTTCCAGACGACTTGATACTACTCCTAGTGTACCAACTACGACCGGGATTATTTGTGTTTTAACCCCGTGTATACGCTTTATCTCCAAGACCAATGGAGCATAATTGCTCCACTTCTCATTTTCCTTCTCTCTCACATTCCTGTCCTAGGGTACTGAAAAGTCTACAATCTGCCAGTTTTTTGAGACCTTGTCAATGACGACCAAATACGGACGATTATCTTCCAATTGCTTGGTCGTTATGACACTTTTGTCCCACCATACCTCTACCTTGCCATCCGCACTTGTTCTCACTTCATCAGGCACCTCCTTAAACCATTTTTTAGCACACTTCACCCCAACCCTCTTACACAACTCCCAATATATGCGATCGTGTCTTTGGCGGTACTTTCTCTGGGCCAGTCCACTACACCTTGCTGCAAGGGGCGCAATTGACTCTGAGGTCTTACCACAAATCCGGAATTCTGCAGCAACTTCCTCTCCTAAACCCCTTTTTTGAACAATCGTGTTCCTAATGCCTGCTCTTGTGCTGCACAAACAAAAGCTTCAGTATTCTTAGCCAGATACCCAGCTCTAAGCCATTGCCATGATATTTCATCAGCCACTTCTGCTATATCCACGTTTCGCATAATCAACCTTGGTCTCACATACTTCCACTTCATTGGCCATAACCTTAAGCATCCACTCCTCACTTCTAACCACATGCTCTTTCAACGATATCTCCTCGGTTCTAACACAATCTTTTACGCTTTTCAATCCTCTCCCACCGTCTTTCCTTTTTTGAGACAGCTTTGCTATGCTACTTCGAATGTGAAATATACCAAACATTGCTAAAACTTTTCTTGTTTTGATATCCATGGCATGCAAATCCTTGTCAGACCATTCTAAAATTCCCACACTGTATCTCAAAACACTGACTGCCCATGCATTCACTACTTTCATTAGGTTTCCTCTATACAGTTTCGACTTTGCAATTAGTTTCACTCTTCTAAGATATTCCTTCCTGACTTTCTCCTTCATTTCTCTGATTATGATACCTACACCCTCCAGCACTTCCAAATACTTATACCTGTATCTTCTATTTCTTTCATGATTTCTCCATTTTGCAGTACTATTCCATTAGAATGAACCTTTACTCCTCTTTTCATCACCAGCACCGCACATTTACTAATCCCAAACTCCATCCCAATGTCTTCTGAGTATGTCCCCACAAGTTCTACCAGTCTCTCCATTTCCTTTTCATTTCTACCGAATATTTTCAAATCATTCATAAACAATAGATGGTTGAGGCGTCTGTCACCAGATCCAAAGTTATACCCCAGTTTTTCTCTCTTCAAGAGGATGCTCAGTTGCATCATTATCATTACAAAAAGAAGTGGCGACAACGAATCTCCTTGGAATATTCCACATTTAATGCTAACCTGGCCCATCTCCTCTCTGTTTGCTGTCAGCACCGTTTTTCATTGAGCCATACTTGTCTCCAAAAGCCCTACCACATTCTCAGCAACCTTCATCATCAATAGTGTTTCACGTATCCATGAATGAGGAACCATGTCATAAGCCTTTCTGTAATCGATCCATGCTACGCTCAGATTCTTCTTCTTCTTCTTCTTCTTCTTCTTCTTCTTCTTCTTCTTCTTCGCATCCTGCATTAATGCTTTATCAATTAGTAGTTGCTATTTGGTACCTCGAGCCTTTCCGACACCCCTTCTGTTCGTCAGGAAAAACACCATTACTCTCAAGATGTTCATAAATTTTCTCCGCAAATATTCCAGTCAACAGTTTCCACATCAATGTCAGACATGTAATTTGTCTATAATTATTGGCATCTGTTCCTTTTGCAGGATCTTTCCTTATCAGTGTTGTTCTTCTCTTCACAAGCCAATCAGGGACATCTCCCGACTCTACGACCCTTTGCAGCGAAGCAGCTACAGGTGAATAAAGGCATTGGAACTGTTTGAACCAGAAACCCATCACTTCATGTGGACTAGCTGCCTTCCAGATTGTCATCCTTCATATGCCAGCCTTCACGTCATCAATGGTTATCTCAACGTTCTTCATCTGCTGCATTCCTGATAGCCCTTCTCTGACCTCTCCCAACCAGCCAGCCTTCTTATTATATTGCCCTTCGACAGACCAAATCCCACTCCAGAACTTCCTGGCATCTTTTGCATTTGGAGTGTTGTTATTTCCCGCCTGTTTACTATCATTTAATTCTTTATACAGCTGAGACTGATTTTTCCGGAAAAGGTTGTTCTGCCGAAACGCAACACTTTTTCCAACAAAGTTCCGAATTTTCATACCACCAGTGTAGATCTTCTCTTTTAACATTGTTAGAACCTTCATGGTTCCCTTTTCCAGCAATCTATATCTCGTTTCAAGCCCGTCCTTAGCTTTCCGTCCTAGTTTAACTCCTTTTCTTATTTATTCGATTCTGCCAATGTCTTTCCACCACCGTTTAATACTTTCTTCAAGCCGCCTCTGCCAGTGTGGCATTCTATCCTTCATTTCTCTCTTTTTCTTCTGTATTAAGCCAAGACGATAATAATAATAATAATAATAATAATAATAATAATAATAATAATAATAATAATAATAATAATAATAATATATACATACATACATACATACATATCCCAGACAAACTCGCTTAGCAATAAGATCTCACCCCTTCATTGTTGTTGTCCCTAAATATCAGAAAGCTTTCTATTCTAGTAATTTCTATTCTAGTAATTTCTATTCTAGTAATTTCGAACAGCTAGCCTTTGAATTCCCTTCCTGCTACCAGCTTCCCTGGCTGTACTGATATGCAGAAGTTTAAATGTGACATAAACAAATATCTTGTTAATCTTTCCTAGACGTGGCCCCAAATAGTAACCCCTTACGTCCAAATGGCGATATGCTTTGTAAGGGGTGAACATGAGTAAATAATAATAATAATAATAATAATAATAATAATAATAATAATAATAATAATAGTGATGATGATGATGATTATGATGATGATGATGATGATGATCATCATCATCATCATCATAATAATAATAATAATATATATATATATATATTATTATTATTATTATTATTATTATTATTATTAAAAACTTAAATTCTATTTCCTATTCAATCTCTTTAGACACCATAAAGAACGGAAAAAGTAAGGAATCGTCTGCGGGACAAACGTCTGTAATCATTCCGTTTCAGTGCGACAGTTTTTCTATATCTGTTCTGTAAACGCAAATTTGCCAGCGTGTAGAAGGCGGTCATCAAAATGTCACGATTATTAATGTTCAATCTCGGCGATCTACGAATAAGAAATGCGAAATGAATGACCACAGAGAGAGATCAGCTCGTATGTATATCTTGTTTAAGGTATTATATAATATATTTGTAAGGTTAAGTATGGAACGTTATGCAAGTGTATTTGATAGAAATTGACCCAAGGTTCATATGTCGTTAGATATGAGATAAGTATTGTATTGGTTAGTTTAGTCACGTGACTGGATATACATATTTCAAATGAGATAAAGTAAGTTTCTGGTTGGAACTTAGAAGAGAATGTCGTTATATAGTAAATAAAATAACGTATATTATTTGAATTGAATTAAAAGTTTAGCGATGATTTTGTTTTCTTTTAGTGTAAAAGAGAAAAATGCAGACATAAAATAAAAAAATGTTTTTTTCAAGACATGGTAAATTTCTTAAAAAATTTTTTTTTTTAGCAAATATGGAAATCTATACGTCTGGCAGTACTTTCAAATTTATTGTCCATATTAAGAATCTTTTGGTGGTAGTGTGGGTCGAATAAGAGGATTATTGTACTTGGCCTTTTGGTCAAGATCAAAGTGTAGTATCTGTTCCGGCAGATGCTGCACTTAAGATAATTTGTACCAGTCAATGGAGGGGAAACCCTCTATACTGGGACAATTATTATTTTTGGTAACCAGAGTGCCCCCTTTTTGCCTACTTTTAGGGGAGCTGGTTTTTACCTCACATTAAAAACGGCCTTGTGCCTAATTTGCTCAGTGGGGGAGCAAATAAACACCATCTGTTCCGGCAGATACTGCAAGCTATGACTAGCTAGGACTAGCTATGACTAGCAAAGACCAGATGTGGGGGCAACCCCACATGCCTGACCTTTAACCAGCTCCCATTTCCCACCTCTCGGGAGCTGGTCCCCCTTTCCCTTCCCCCTCCCTTCACTCCTCACATTAAAAATTGGCCTTGTGCCTAATTTGCTCGGTGGGGGAGCAAATAAATACCATCTGTTCCGGCAGATGCTGCACTTAGGATGGTTTGTACCAGTCAATGGAGGGGAAACCCTCTATACTGGGACAATTATTATTTTTGGTAACCAGAGTGACCCCTTTTAGGGGAGCTGGTTTTTACCTCACATTAAAAACGGCCTTGTGCCTAATTTGCTCAGTGGGGGAGCAAATAAATACCATCTGTTCCGGCAGATGCTGCAAGCTATGACTAGCTATGACTAGCAAAGACCAGATGTGGGGGCAACCCCACATGCCTGACCATTAACCAGCTCCCATTTCCCACCTCTCGGGAGCTGGTCTCCTTTTTCCCTTCCCCCTCCCTTCACTCCTCACATTAAAAATCGGCCTTGTGCCTAATTTGCTCGGTGGGGGAGCAAATAAACACCATCTGTTCCGGCAGATACTGCAAGCTCTGACTAGCTCTGACTAGCTATGACTAGCAAAGACCAGATGTGGGGGCAACCCCACATGTCTGACCTTTAACCAGCTCCCATTTCCCACCTCTCGGGAGCTGGTCCCCTTTTCCCCTTCCCCCTCCCTTCACTCCTCACATTAAAAATCGGCCTTGTGCCTAATTTGCTCGGTGGGGGAGCAAATAAATACCATCTGTTCCGGCAGATGCTGCACTTAAGATAATTTGTACCAGTCAATGGAGGGGAAACCCTCTATACTGGGACAATTATTATTTTTGGTAACCAGAGTGCCCCCTTTTTGGGGAGCTGGTTTTTACCTCACATTAAAAACGGCCTTGTGCCTAATTTGCTCAGTGGGGGAGCAAATAAATACCATCTGTTCTTCAGATTCTGCTCTTCTATTTCTTGTTCTCTTTCGGTGGAGGAGAAATCCTTCACGACTGAGACAATTTTTATTTTTGTACCTTTTCTCCACGTTAAAAAACGACCCTGGTGTCTAACTCTGTCCTGTGGGGAGGCATAGTAAATAGGTACAATCTTTGTGGGAAAACGCATTTGAGAGAGGAATTTTGTTCGGAATAAATGTGATAATTTTTAAGCAGGGATGAAATAAGTTTCGCAAAACACGCTTTCAGAAGTGCTGTAATAGCGAATAGATAACGGCATTTAGGTAGCACATGTTACCTAGCGATGTGTGTGTAATTAACGGGTGTGTTGTGTACACGTTTATATTCTGTATGTATATAATGGTTGTACGAAATTTTGCAGGTGTTACGTTGTCAACTCTTATAGACGTATAACTTGTGTTGTATTGCAGACACGAAACGATGAAGTGGACGTATTGACAATCTATTTACAGAGAAAGAGAAAGGCAATTAGTTATACAAATGAATGCTTGTACATGACGACGAGAGGGAGACGAGCTCTTTGATGAATGACGGAGAGAGTGTATATAATAACAGTCTATATAATAGACCGTCTGTACATTTAAGATGTTGAGTGATGATAGTATGTTCAGCAGTTGTGGACACTACATGTAAAGCAGTTCATTTTAAACGACAAATAAACACATCCTTGGTTGTTCGAAGACGATATGACACAATAGTTATATTTATATATAACAACATTTATTCTCTGGTTCCAACCGGATGTCTTAAGAGATTACAACGTTCTGTTCATATTTTGGCTATCTTGGAATACGCCGCATCCTAACGTCATAAGAGAGGCTACCTCTTCTCCCGACTTCTAAGTCCCGTCCGGACTGACGTCTCCTCTTCAACTCCCCTCTTTTAACTAACTAACTTGCCGGTAGATATTAAAACTAAACCTTTGTGTTTACGTCATTCGACTACACAAAGACCTAACAAGTGACATCTCAGTCACATTTTCTCTGGCCAAATTTATTGTTTATACCGAGGTTTGAAAACGTATTTTGTTTATGTATTTGAAATTCCTCTTCATTTGTTTTATTGTTCCTAAGATCTCAACTACATTCCAAAACTTACAAACATTATTTGTCTTTGTAACACAATCCCATTTGCCTACCGATAATCATAATAATGTTCTTCCATAATAATAACTTCTTTAAATAAACATCTAACTTTTAATAATAATAGCCGATCTTACAATCGATTATTAGCAAGGCCACTCCGGCGTTTTCCAGGAGACTAATATATAACAGCACGTGTCATCGCTGGTGACATAGTTAAGTTAAGCTTAATAATGTAAGATTGAAGTTGAACTGTCTCTAACATCTTTCTTCGTGTGTAGACATGTTTACAGCTTTCTGTTCGAGAGTAGTTTATGACGAGGACAGCTGAACCTTGGCCCAGTTATAATGTTTTCAATAACTAATATAGCTCTTTATACAACTTTTTGCGTTTTTTTTTCTTTTTCGCGGCTTTCGCGTTTAATCAGTGTTTTTCTACTTAATATTTTAATAAATCAATATTAGCTGAAATGTCCTTTACAGATATAAAATAAAAATTGCCTTTCTTTCTTCTTTTCCTTTCCTTATTGACTAACTTTGCTGTTTCTCTTCGTTGCCGTTTCATGGGAGTCCTTTTCGTATAGTGGTTGTCAAGCACCTCGTCTGTTTAACTTAGATCAATAAAACTTTAATGCATGAAAAAGACAAGGGAGACGTTCGCTGGGTTTCCTAAAAATGTTATTTTAAGAGAATGGACTTAATGGAGAGATAGGCTAAATAACTAAATAATCATTTCCATCTTAACTTAGTTTCCTAACTTGAGAATGAACGACAGAGACATTAGTAACATTCGCTGAAATTATTACTTGTCTGCATCATTGGCATTATCACACTAAGAACGATTGTTTTTACATATCTGCGTTATCCTGACATGCACCAAGAATGACCCTTGTCAAAAATCACACTAGGTAAGTTAATCGGCCCGCATTGGCGAAGGGCCCCTACTATATAACACCGAGAGGTGAGCAATATTCATTTTTATTCACTTCCGTTTGAATATCTAAATGTTACCTTATTTTAATATTTCATCCCTATTTCACGATAATCAAAGGTAGTTTTAGGAGTCACCACTTATAAAGGCCCGAAGGCCACCCGAGAATATTGGTCAATGAATGTTAGGTGATAGTTTAGTAATCGTTAAGGGTGTAAATTGAGCAAAATTTGATTATTTATGGGGATGACTCAACAAGAACTTGTTTACATTGGATTTGAAATCTACCCTGTTGTATTCAACGGGGAAGCAGGCTAACGGAACAATGTTCCACAGGTGGGTAGTTCTGGGGGAAAAAGCTTTGTTCATGGAAACTGCGTTTAGATTTAGACACAGTTAGAGAGTGAGGGAAATGGTATATAGTGGTTGTATCTAGTCGGGTGTTTTTTTGTGAAAGTTTGGCAAGGGAGAACAGTTGGTGTTTTTTTCTTTATGTCATCAGAATTGATAACAATAATTTATACATAAAAATACTGTGCTATGTTTTTATATGGATATTAGTGCAAACATTGGCGAACACATCAGTGTTATGTAGTGGCCCTTTGGCTATGATCATAGCGTAGTATTTGTGTTATGCCGTGGCGGTCAGTGGCAAGGATCAGAACGATTATTATGATTAATTAATAAATCATTTAGGTTAACGTGATATTCAGAAAAATGTTTTTAAAGAAAAGAATGTTAGTAAAAATATTTATGTTAAATATTTAACTAGGGAATTTTGGCTTAAGTAAAATTTTATGAACAGAGGAAATACATAAACAAAGTTCGGGATGTGGTTTAGTAAGCAGCGATGTGGCTTGCGTGACAAACAGGATTGTCCACGCTGGGTAACGTCAGAGATAAGTATGCCAGGGGAAATCAGAATTTGGAGTTAGTCTATAACAGGAATCCGAGGAGACGAGTTGTAGTTAGCAAGCCACTGGGTTAGAGCGGACTCTGTGGTTCAATGGAAGTATCTACGAACCAACTAAGGGAAATATAAGGTAGATTAAGAGCTGCAAACACCAAGACGTGTGACATTTGAAAACAAAGATCTGGAAATGATAACTCAGCGTGTTGGGTGTTCTATTCGGAAGAGGATGCCTTTATTTCAGGTGCCTGCTTCCAGAGGAGAGGAAGACAATGAATAACGTATGTGTCAAGCAGACTTTTTTAAAAATTAAATTTCCATCCCAAACAAGGCACATTGCCACTTTGATGTAGAAGACTACTATTAGGGACACAGGCTACAGGGGTACTAGGTGGGGAGTTGGGCAACGAGATGTCGGTTCACGTTACATTTGAACTTCTGCATGTCAGTACAGTTGGGGAAGCAGGAACCCAGAAGAGAATTCAAAAGTCTAGCGGATCTGGGAAAGAAACGAATGGAGTAGAAGGCTCTCTTACATCTAGAGATCTCTACTGTGAAGGGGCGGAATTTTACTACTTGTCGGGCTTGTCGGGGGTATTTACGTAGAGGGGGTAAAAGTACTTGCAGTTCGTCGGAACATTCACCGTTAAAGTACTTGTAGAACAGGCAGAGGGAGGCTGCATTTCGTCGATGGGACAGAGGCTGAAGCTTGGATGGCAGTTCAGGACCTATTAGGTTGTGACTCTCTTTTGAACCTTGTCTAGAAGTGAGAGACTAGCAGCAGATGCATCAGGCCAAATATGACAACAATACTACATACATGGGCGAATTGTAGCCTTATAGAGGTACAGGATACTTTCGGGCGTTAGTAGCTTTCTAGCACAGTAGAGAGAACCTACCTTCTTCACAGCGGTCCTGGCAATGCTCTCAATGTAATTGTTCCAACTCATATTTCCTGTGAACATTAGGCCGAGGAGTTTAAAAGATGTGCTTTCAGATAAAGAGTCATTGGCCATTGCTATTGGTGGTAGAGAAGGTTTCTTGTAATTATTGAAGGAAACGAGTTTAGTCTTGGCGGCATTGAATGTGACCATCCATTTTTGTCCCCATTCCACTACTGGAGGTCATCCGCTAGTGTTTCTGCTATTTCTTTAAATATGTGTTCATTTGTTTTCCTGTCGTGTCTGTTATAGAGCGTGGTGTCATCAACATATATACCCATCTCACTAACAATTTTGTCAGGGAGATCATTTATGAATATTAGGAATAATAGAGGTCCATGGATAGACCCCTGAGGCACTCCCACATTTATACCATATTATTTACATGTATGACCATCGAGGACAACCTGGATTTTTCTTTTATCTAAGAAGTATGTTAAGTATTCTTCCAGTGATACCGTATGATCTGATTTTCCTGAGAAGACCTTCATGCCATACCCTGTCAAAAGCCTTAGATACATCTAGAGCTACCGCTCTACCCTCCCCTGCTTTTCAAGTGAATGGTATATACGCTCGGAGATTACAGTTAGAATGTCTGCTGTGGAACAGGCTTGCCTAAATCCATATTGTTGGTCAGTCAGAAGTTTAGCATCTGTAAGGTGATGGACTAGAGCTTGGTTAATTATGGACTCAAATATTTTGGCAAAAAGTGGGAGGAGTCTAATGGGGCGGTAATTTACTGGGCTAGTTCTTTCGCAAGAATTCTTGAAAACTGGTACCATAGAAACAGTTTTCTAGCAGGCAGGAAAGCAAGATTCATTAAGGCATTTGTTGAAAAGTTTGGAGAGGATTAGAACTACTTCGACAGAGCACTTTTTTTAATAGCACAGCCGGGATGAAATCAGGTCCACATGCTTATGAAGTGTCAAGATTTTTTTACGATAGCATGCATCTGAGAATAACTATAAATAAACTAGGGTTTATTCGCCATTGTTAAAGACTGTTCGTTTTTTTTTTTTATCTCGTTCGTTTTTTTCGTGAATATGTGAACCCCCCCACATACACATAGAAAGACTATTAAATATACGCGTAATACATCGACACGAACAGACAGCCCATATATAAAGAATAGTAACTATCCTTATTATTCTAACCGCTAGATCATACATAAGCATCGATAACAGAAACACGTATGTCAAGGGTGTGAGTTCCATATAGAAACGTTGATTTAATTTGAATACAAAAATACGCATCAAGTGCGCGTGAAAGCCAAATCACAGCGTAATATTAGGAAAATATCATAAAGAAGATGTCATGTTTCACGGCCGCTCATGCGCATTCTCGAAACAGTTAATAAAGAGATAAAAATCCAATGACTCCCAAGTTTGACCCCTTTAGCAGCTCTTTATCCCGGATGAAAACCGATTAACCAGTTTTTCCAGTTATATACCCAATATAAAAAAATTGAGTCTGTAAATAAAAATTCGCTGAGAATATAGGTTGAAAAGTGTCCTCACTCACATTCACGTTTAAATACGATATTTTGATTAAAGCAGATTTCGCATTTATTATTATACCAGCGAGGGGTACCCGGCGTTGCCCGGGTGTTTTTCGTGGTATGTGAAAAAAAACAGGTGCCCGTGAAAAAAAAACGAAGCCTTCACGACGCGCAGTTGGAAAATAGTACAGTGTTAAAAAAAAACAACAAAAAAACAGGTGCGCGTTTTTGATTGACGTGACGGCGATAGGTATTCAGCAGTTACGATTTTGTGCGGGACAGTTTTGAATAAATCGGTTTGTTTGTTTTTTAAAAACCCGCTCCCTGTTTATTAGGAGGAACGAAATGAAAGCTACAGTCTGATATGACGAAGTCGACATTGAACAAACGTTACTTAGCTCTCTTGAGACAACTGGCTTTCGAGTCGAGTTTCGCTTTTTTTTATACCGAAAACCGAATGTAACGCGTGCCGATGCGGGAAATGTGGAATAATTAACGTTTGAAAGTCAATAAAATTAAATAGACAGGCGAACTCCGTGGATAACTCTGAGATATTACAATTTATAGATGATATAAACAGTTTTAAGAAGTTGTGAATCGAGCAAGCGCTTCTTTGAAAGAAGCCTTTTGTGGACATCGAGGAAAAGCGTACATACATACACACATACATTTTCGCTTTTATATATATATAGATTATATTGGACTCAATATATTGTAATGGTTTAAAAGGTTAAAAAAATAACTCGTGCGCCACCACCGAGAATCGAAAAAAAAAACCTTTAACTTACGATTTACTTTTTCCTTTGACGTTAATGCCTGAGTCATGAAGACATGTTTGCTGCAAGGCTAAAAATTAATCCATGAACCAATAGCTATTACGTTACGCATGCATATTTTTAATGCGTCCGTTCGACCTTTACCTGGCAAATTCCTTTTTTAAATTTTTATACTTTTACATAGATTTTTCCCGGCTAAAACCCAAATATAAAGTTTTGCATGGGTTCGAATACCCTATTTATTAATTTTCATGTCTGAAGGCCAACACCGAAAGAAGAGTTTGGTAGGCAAAATTATATATATATATATATATATATATATATATATATATATTTTTTTTTTTTCTTCGTAAGTTTTAGTTTCGGTTTCGATTCAAGCTGATGCACCCAAACATATAAATATATATTTTTATTTTGAAAATCACAATTTTATAATTTATAAGAATCGATAGAAAATTGACTCTGTAATAATGTTTTGGCCAAGTATGTCTCTGGCCGGCTTTGGGTAGGATTGAACCCGCTGTCTTCAGACAATACCCCAAGCCGGCCAGAGGCTTACTTGGCCAAAACGCGGTGAGACGACAACTACAGATGGCAGTGATTTCTGAGAATGCAGTTAGGAGATTCGAAGTTCCTATCTATCGTGGTTACCACCTGACGAAGACCAGAGGAATAGTTGGCCGAAACGTCGTGAAACAACAACTAATAAAGATGAGAATAATAGTCCGCAATAAATAAATTAATATAAAAAATGAACTGGTTAGAAAAACATAGTACTTAGTTTTTTGTATCAATTAAAATTTAATACTTATTACTACCGGGCAACGATAGTATCACCATCTCTACAATTATATAAATGCAACGTTATCTGTATGTGAGTTCCTTCCTTATGGACTCCGAAACAGCTGAACATAATTTCTTTAAAATTTACAGAACTTTAGAGTATAAGGTTGGGAGTGATCTTAGCTAAGTTTTGTCTCAGAATACCACCCGATAATTACCGATAATCGATAATCAAAACCGTTATTTTAATTTATCTATCATGGGTAAAACCATTTATTCCATGTCGTCGCTTAGCAATAATGATAGAACTACGGGCTGTGAAAATTCTACTGTGGGTAAGTTGATAGCGTGTTTTTTTTATGACATGGTCTGTAGGTTCAAACTCCAGACGTAATTTTCTTTTTTTTTTTCATTAACTGCAAAGGATTTTATAAGACCAGAAAATTCACGTGTTTTTATTTATTTAATTTTTTTTTTCATGACGTGGTCTATAGGTTCAAACCCTTCACGTAAATTTTTTTAATGTTTTTTTTTCGTTAACTGGAAAGAAGTTTATATAAAATAATTTTATAGAAGAAACAGTAGGTTCTCTAGAGTGCAATGTAGAATAACATATATTTTGGACTAAGTTATTGAATGGAGGCATGTGAAGCTTCCTCCCGGGTGATTTTACGGATTTTGATGACACTAAAAGTATAGGAGTGTGAAATATTGGTTGATTATCTTTCAATCCCAGGCAACGCCGGTCTCCCTGCTAGTATATATATATATATATATATATATATATATATATATATATATATATATGATTAGTTTTTTTGGGAAAAAGAATTCCAGCAGAGTGCTCAATTAAAAGGAATCCAAATTTTAAGAGCGTACTTATATTTTGTGTACAGAAAGTTGTTAGTTGAGACAGGTCATTGGTACCGTCGGTTTCAAGCCCGATAATAAGGCCCGAAGAGACGAATATTGGCTGAAGAGAGCTTGATAAGGATACCTTAAACGGGCCTTATTATCGGGCTTGAAACCGACGGTACCAATGACCTGTCTCAACTAACAACTTTCTGTACACAATATATATATATATATATATATATATATATATATATAAAACGATAAGTACATTTTATAAATGCTGAGACATTTCATTATCCCTTTAAGCGACGGTGAATAACTGTGCGCCCCAAACTGTACCGGAATTGAAAGTCAAGTCGGCAGGCGTGTCGGGTGTCCGGAGTGAGTGGCCTCTATGAATCATACCGATGACCAAAACATGACCAAATGTTGACCAGCGTAAAAGTGATTGTACATTTAATCTGCTTTCTTCTTCTGACCAATTTAGGCCACGATGGGATGACGATTTGGTGACGATAGCGAGAACTACGAAGCGTAGGACCCGGAAGTGAAACCCGGATATCGTCTGAAAGTTTGTCAGTAGTTCAGGATTAGACGACTTGAAAACGCACAAGAGATAAAAATCTGAGATGATTCATGAAGTTCAACTAGTTGTACTCGAAGGAATTATCATAATCGTTAACGTAAGTAGGTATTTAATTAGGAAGGTAAGGAGACTGGTATGTACGTATCTATTAATGATGATATTATCACGTAGCTGATATCTCTTGTTATATTAACGCTGAGATAATCAACGTTTGTTTCTATAGGGATTTCTTTTATATACTTTAATGACACAAAAAACATACTACTAGAGTATTCTTTAGTTCTGAGATTGGGTTATATATATGAAACCCCTCCTACTATTTTAATTCATCTAATCAGGCGTAATTTGTAAGTAACTGAAAAAAGGCACTTATTTCTAAGGATATTTTAATGTCAGTAGGAAGGGGGCATTCTTTAACCATCTTATTTCAGCGTTTCCGTACCTGTTTATCTCTGTGAAACTCTTTCAATAATAGTGATGTCATGAGGAACACTTTCATAAGTAAAGATTTTACAATCTTATTAATTTGTGGTAAGTAGAGGAAATTGAGTATATATCCGTTAATATCTTATATGTTTTTATATAGATTGATATGGTTCTCGGTTGATTGACTGTGTCTTACTGTGTCGTATATATACTTGAGAGTCAAAAGAATGAAAAGAATATTTTGTTGTCACAGTCCTAATTATCACACCCTAGATTTAATTAGAACCTAAAACCCGTCACTATTAATTAGACATTGTTTTCTGCGTGGTAGTTTCAACTCATCTTCCTGCTTCATTTAAACACTCATCGTTTTTGTTTTACACCTTATTTCTTTTTGACAAAGAGATGTTATCCCGAAATATCAAAGGCATTAACCATCGCGGTCCTAAAAAACAATAAGTCTCCATATACTGATTTTATATGTGATGTTAGATGCGACTTTGAAAAATAAATATACGTACGTAACCATCAAAATGAATAGACGTATGGTATTTCACTATTCGACAAGATTTCCGCCTGTTTGTCTATTTTTATTCATCTTCCACACCACTTATTTCTTTTTGACAAAGGGATGTCATCCCGAAATATCAAAGGCATTAACCATCGCGGTCCTATTCAACAAGATTTCCGCCTGTTTATCTATTTTTGTTCATTTTCCACACCACTTCTCACACCAGTAACCCACATTGCCATAGCCTTCTAATACATTTACATTTTAAATATATTTTGTATTATTTTTCTTTCTGTCGAAGTTCTCAGAAATCAAAGGACCCCCTTCCTGAGGCTAACACTTGAACTCTATATGAGATACATAGATATTATTCGAATGTTCCATTTAAGTTCTTTATCTCTCAAACACGGAGTTAGTAAAGAAATTGAGAACATAATCCCTCCCCGTAATTAGCCATTTTCATATGTTGTAGTATTTCTTTCTGTTTGGTCTCTTCGTCTTACTGGATTCCAGGGCAAGAATTCCAGAACAAGAATTCATCTAGTCTGGTGGAGTATCCAACTTCGTGCTATTACTTGACGTAACGGCACTTGAAGAAGGTGCGCCATTCCCCGCAAAAGCTATTGTGGGTGAGCCATAAGGAGGAGCTCATACTTAGGTTGCCAATACTATGTGATATTAAATATTTGGTCATATATATTGGGTTATATATAGGGAAAAGTATCCTCATGCCAGGCTGTCCAGAAAAACCCTTGTATAGAGAGACCTTAGACACTGGAGGATAGTGTCCAGTGCTCCCGCATATGACCACATATTTATTTCTCCTTCATAATGCGAGCCATATTTTTCTTTTTGTAATCGATTTAGGTAAAAAATTTGTTTTTCTCAATTGACAAAAAAAACAAAAAATAAAAAACAAAAAACAAAACCAACAATTTTTTTCGTGATAACTAGTTAAAATACATAACTAGATCCCTTTTCATTTCATTTACAATTCCATACATATACAAGAAAATTAAGTTTGAAAAAAAAAAACACCCTGAGAAATGCATTTGCACATATGTACAAAAACATAATTATTTCTGTCTATTATTTATCAGTATCTCTTGAAGGATCTCTTGTCAGGCTCTTAAACAAACCCTAAGAGTTCCACGAAACCTTGGTTCGAAAATCATCTTTTATTCATTGGCGTAGACCGTGTTATTTATTGGTGTAGACCATGTTATTTATTGTCCAAATTTTTACATATACGAAAAATCACACCGGAAGGATATTAGTGAACTTGTCAGGAGCCGTAATTAACCACATCTACAAATAAAGGCAGAAACAGGAGAAGAGGGCGATATTGTCTCAGTTGTCACATGTGACTGAGCAGAACTATGTAATCCCAACAAATTTTGCGCTCCACCACCTCAATATATTGGACAAGTCGCCCCTAGTATTTCACTCATATCTAGGAGTGGAGGAGATGAAGTTAATTCCATCTACGAATTTGCATCAACTTTGTATTCCAAATTTAAGCACCACCAGAACCACTTATTTTCTTTAAATGTTTCTACGTTTATAAAAGAACAATAAAAAATATGACCCGTTGTGTCACCTATTGAACTCGGCTTACATTATTTGAATAAGGAAAAAAGGAGTTTGCAAATCAAGTTAAATATATTAAAATAAGATAAAATTCAAAATAAACCATTTTCTGTTAGCTATATAATTCATATTCTCTCTCTCTTTTCGCTCTTTTCCAACAACGGGGTAAATTGTATTACTACTTGTTGACATATTCTCTTTTGTTTATTTTAAAGTATTTGCTATTTTCTTTGCTATATTCGAGCGTTAAAAAAAAACAAAGTAAAAAGAAATATCTTTTATTTGTTAACTTCATTTGTGAACACTCGAACGAGGTCTACTACTTAAACAGAATGGCATTTTACCTAAATGCTAGATACGAATAATTTATTCCTTAACGAATGTGATGCGTTCTTTATATAGAATAGAAAGATACTTACATAGTGCGCAGCAGAAATATCTCCCACATTTTGACATACGATCTTCTCAGTCGTGCTCGTGCAGTTTCTGAGCAATCATTGATTTGCAGAGATAAAACTGCATATCAGTGTGTAGAATTCTTGTGACTTTTCGATCAGACAATCCCAAGGCCAAAGCATGACTGCGAGCTGAACGTAGAGGCCACTGAGTAACAGAAAGTGTTACTTCGAGGCCTTCCAGGTGGCTTTCTTTTCAGTGCCGAACCTATAACTTTGAAATTTGCGACCCATAGCTGTATTGATTTTCTATCTGGAACAACATCATACTGTCCTAACTTGTAATAAACTCGAAAAGTGTTGCAGTTACAGATTCGCCACTCTACAAAAACATTTCTACACTAAAAGCACGATGTGCACCAGCCCAAACTATATTATTTTATGATGGTATTTGAAAGAATGGCAAGTTATTAGCTAAATGAAAACATCATTGGCATTTGCAACATATAGTCCATTAGCAATATATAATCGAAAGTTTAAAATGTCGGAGGTATTTCTACCGCACCTAGTATATATATATATATATATATATATATATATATATATATATATATATATATATATATATATGTATATATATATATATATGTATATATATATATGTATATATATATATGTATATATATATATATGTATATATATATATATATGTATATATATATATATATATATATATATATATATATATATAAACAAAACAACAAAAATATTAGATAAACCACCCAGCACGAAATATTAAATCACACATTTATTTATTTACTTGTTTAGTTACTATTAATTTAGTTTTTCAACCATCCATTTGTGTGGCTACACCTATATATGTAACAGATTCGCGGATGAGTTTGCAACAACAGCAGTGGCATTTCACATATGCAAATGAGAAAGCCACTGCGAGAGGTGATGTCATAGCGGAGGAAAAGAAATAAAATCGGAGAGAAAAAACGTACCACGTGGTGAGAGGACCGGCAAGGCGTGTTGGCGTGAAAGGATATATGGCACGTGGGCGGGGGAGGGGGATACGTGTTCGACATGGCATAGCTTTGTTAACTATATGGCAAACTAAGAGACTTTTAAAGCAAGATACGATGCGTTATTTTGGAAAGTACCACGAATAAATGCCTTTGATTTCAACTGAAAATGCTGAGTCAAATTTCTTTCCTTTTTTGTTCCTTTGCTAGTGTCCTTGCATGCGACGTGTGAATCCATGTTAAGATGTAAAAATAACGTTACACACACACACACACACACACACACACACACACACACACACACACACACACACACACACACACACACACACACACATAGGTATACAAGTTAGAAAAGCATTTCATCCAAGGCATGAAAATTGTTAAACAAAATGTTTTTACTATAGGCTTTAAAAATAAAGGTACAAGATTCAATTTGAAATTTATTTATCTTCAAAGTGTACTTTTATAAATTTTACAAAGTAAGGTATGCAAATTTAATACCTTACTTTGTAAAATGTATAAAAGTGCACTTTGAAGATAAATAAATTTCAAATTGAATCTTGTATCTTTATTTTTAAAGCCTATAGTAAAAACATTTTTTTTTAACAATTTTCATGCCTTGGATGAAATGCTTTTCTAACTTGCATCGTAACTTTTTAAGATTATATTTTATTTAATTTATTAATTTGGATTTAAAAAAAGATGAATGTGATTTTGTATGTATGTATAAAAACTCTCCTACTCTCTATTTCAGATTGTATTTCTCCTCACACCACAACTCATTTTTGCAACCCCCTCTTTGTATTATTACAGCTCTGAATATTCTCTCTGTTTCAGTTTGTAATTCTTCTCAGTCCACAACTCTTTTTTGCAACTCTCTCTTTGTCATACGTGTCTGAATAATAAGAAAATCTGAATTTTTTAAACAAAAGCTTTAAAATAGCTTTTTTAGATTAATTTTTTAAAAACTTCTTTCAGAATAGAAAATCTTTACAATTTAATAAGGAACATATTTCATATAGGTTTCATCAAAAATATTCAGTAGATAACGAAAAAATAGAGATGAAAATTTCAAAAGGATTCCTCGCTAGCAAAAGACTTTGTTATTGTTATTCTATTATTATTATTTAAAACATTTTGTGTCCTGCGCTTTTGCGCGAGGACTAATATATATAGACACAATCGCATGGGACTCCAGATATATTGGGAGGTGTGTAAGAGGGTTGGGGTGAAGTGTGCTGGAAAATGGTTTGAGGAGGTGCCTGATGAAGTGAGAACAAGTGAGAATGGCAAGGTAGAGGTATGGTGGGAAAAAAGTGTCATAACGACCAAGCAATTGGAACATAATCGTCCGGATTTGGTCGTCATTGACAAAGGCTAAAAAAACTGGCAGATTGTAGACTTCTCAGTACCCTCGGACAGGAATGCGAGAGAGAAGGAGAATGAGAAGTGGAGCAATTATGCTCCATTGGCCTTAGAGATAAAGCGTATACACTGGGTTAAAACGCAAATAATTCCGGTCGTAGTTGGTACACTAGGAGTAGTATCAAGTCGTCTGGAAGGACAATTGAAAAAACTACAAATCCTCGATGTTTTAGGTGGCCTTCATACCTCTACTATTGTAGATATCACCAACATCCCCAGAAAAACCTAGATCTTTGAAGCTCCTCTTTTGAAGCCGGGATTGAGAGAAATCCTCTGGAAATGAATCCCATCCGTTTCCAGAGAGACGTTGATAAACAAAATCAGAATTATTATTATTACGGTACTCACTAGGAGTTTCCACACTTGCCTCCTCAAGGTCTCAGTCCTCTTCGCACTCATCCAGTGGAGGTCTGGTTAGTGCTTTCTCTCATCGCTTTCCACCCACGACTATTTGCTGTGGTGTCAGTTAATTTTGAGGATAAGGAGGATTAACTTACAATCATACGGTTTCAGTTTTCTTGATTCCATTTGATATTCTTTTTGTTTTATTTCTGTTGCAGTTTCTGTAACTATATACTATAAGTTATAAGTTGTAACTATATGTTAAAAGTTATACGTTTCATTCGTGCATATTTTCTGCATTGTGCATAGTTGCACAGCGTTTGAAGCTGCATTTAGAGTAAATCTTCCTCTATTTCAGAACGGTCTCTTTTAGTGGGTATCGGAATCGGAAAAAAATATCGTTTGTAACTCATGTCTATTTGACTCTGCATTCAAGAGTTTTCGTTAATACTTCAATCGTCTTTATTATTGATATCCATGGTATTTTATCGTACGTACGTCATCACCTTCACACACATTGTGTTTTTTTTTACCTACGTTATCACATTTCACAATTTATTATTTGTACTTAACATTCATGTTCGAGCATACGCTTTCCCTTTCGACACGCACTTATGCTTGCACGTACATCATCATCTTTCACGTATCTACGTTTTTACGTACGTTATCACCTTTCACCCGCCTTTTATGTTTGTATGTAGATTATCAACTTTTCACATACAGTTTTGTTCGTACCACATTATCACCACCCACACATACTTGTGGTCGTACATACGTTATCACCTTTCGCAATTGTTTATGTTCGTACGTACGTTATCACCATTCACAGACATTTTTGTTTGTATGTACGTTATCACCAAGGCTATGACAACAGCATATTCTTTTCATTGTTTTGTCTCTCAAGTATATATCCGACATAGTTAGACACAATTAATCAACCGAGAACCACATCACTCTATATAAAAGCATATAAGGTACGAACGGATACACACCTGAGAGTTAAAACAATGAAAAGAATATGCTGTTTTCCTAGCCCTAGTTATTACATTTCACATAGTTGTGTTTGTACATATATGAAAACATTTTACACATTTATATTCATGCGACGTTTCCACTGTTCACACATATGCTTGTCCGTACGTTATTACCTCCCACACAGTCTTTTGACGTACGTTATCACCTATCACACAGTATTTTGACGTACATTATCACCTATCACACACGTTTCTGTTCATACGTATTTTATCAACTTTAACATCCATATCATGTTTGTGCGTACGTTATCACCTTTCACGCACATTTATATTTTAACTACGTGATCACCTAGTACATATATTTATGATCGTACATACCTTATCACCTATCAGACACATTTATGCCCGTACGTAAGCTGAACGAATTGGGCTACGAGACTTTGCCTCATCCACCATATTCACCGGACCTCTCGCCCACTGATTATCATATTTTTCAAGCATCTTGGATAATGCCTAATCAGTCTTGAATAACTTTATTGCTTCCAGAACTCTGGATTTCTATGCTAATGGGCTAAGTAAACTTGTTTCTCGTTGGCAAAAATACCACACACATACGTTTGCACGTACGTTTTAACCTTTCAAATACAGTTATGTTTTTACATACGCTATCAACTTACATGCACATTTGTCAACACACTTATGATCGTACGTACGTTATCAAATTTCACGTACATTTGTTTTTTCGTACGTTATCAATATTGGCACATTAATATTCATATGTATTAGTGCTGGGACGATTAATTGGAATCGGAATCGGAAAAATCGGAACTTTTAGTGGATATCAGAATCGGAAAAAATTATACTTGTTTTCCGATGCCAAAAACGATTCTTTTAGTTGTCTTTTTTTATATTTGATTTTGTTTAAAGCAAAATCTTTCACTGTTGGTAGTAATGTTAAATATTTATTGATTTTGAACTACTAATAAAATACAATCTATTGATCATCCCCCCCCCACATCAAGTGTGTTTTACGCTTGAGAAAATATTTGAAAATTTAAGATATGTTATAAAAGTAATCGGGGGGGGGGGGATAACAGATCTATTGTTAAATATTAAGAGATCTATAAAGAATCAGAATCGGAATCGGTAATTCTATCGGAATCGGGAATTTAGTAAAAAAAAAAAAATCTGTAATTGTATCGGAATCGGCAAAAATATTAGAATTGTTCCATCACTAATAAGTATGTTACGAGTTTTTACACACATTTTTTGTGTACGTCGTCATCTATCACATACATTTCTGATGGTACGTACGTTATCACCTTTCACACATACGTCGATGATCGATGCCCCCGTTTAGTCTCAAAAGAACATGAATACCCCCCCCCTGTGAGGGTAGCTATGCGTGTAATTGTGAGGCAAGGGTTTCGCAATCCTCAACCACACTCATCCTGAATCGGCACTGCTTGAGTTCAACGGCAAGAAAAATTTCTAGAAGACTGGAAACGATGCCGAGATAAGCGGAGAGCACGTATCGGTCCTGAAATTCCCAAAATGATCATCCATTTTAGTACTGACTAGACTAAACGTTGCTCAACTTCGGTGATCTAATAGGAATCGGTATGTCAACTTGAATTATGCTGAGTCATACGCACGTTGTTACCTTTCATACACATCTATATTTTTACGTACACAGATTTGTGTTTGCAATAATTTGTATATTCCTTAAAAGACCTTTTTTTTTTAAATTCAGGGTTTGGATTATTAGTTTCATTTCACTATTATGCACAGTTTCATTCGTGCATAGTTTCTACATTCTGCATAGTTGCACAGCGTTTGAAGCTGCATTTAGAGTAAATCTTCCTCTATTTCACCACGGTTTCTATTAAAGTATTTTGTCAATTTTTGGTCAACATACTTGAAACTTGATATATGGGGTATTCGGACTCGTGGAACAAAATTACCGCTAAGGAGTCAAAATTGAAAAAAAAAAAATGTCGACGTAATATGTAAGCTGTACGTATTCGCAAATATACATTTATGCATTTAACAACGTTATTTTTTAATGCTTACATATGCATATAAACTTAGCTCAGATGCTAACGAATAACGCTGGAGATCTTGGTTTCGATTCTAGCTGATCGCACTGGCGTTACAAATTTTTTAAACTTTTGAAAGCACTCCTATGTTTTGGATACAATACAATGATCAATAGAGAATTGGCACTATGATAATAGACATGAAAACTGCATGAATTAAAATATCATATTTTTGTATATTTTACGACCGGGCAACGCCGGGCGGCACGCTAGTTTCTTTTAAAAATAAAAGAAACTGCTTCAATGTCTTTGCAGTTCGAATGTACACATACACATACATGCATACAGACATACCAACACACACATTTATATGTAGTTCTTTTAGTGCATAGTTCGTAAAGAAGCATAGTATTAAATACATCGACTACCAGTGTGACAGTCATGTCCTTCTGCGACCACTTAAGCTACTCAGGCCATCGGCCATCGCTGACCTAGTGACCAAAACGCGGGTCACTTCCGTATCCGGACCCTCTCGGAAGTCTCCGCTAACTAAACCCCCCCTCCACCAACCTCTCTAAAGACCAACCGACAATGTCTTGCCGTCTTGCTCACATATCTTGATTTTTATCCCCCCCCCCGATACTGTTAACTCTTCGGCCTTCAGTTTTTACCTCGTCTACTGAAACCACGAATAAAATACTGCAGCAAAGGCTCCGTCGTAGAGAATAGTGGACGTAAAATTCTGAGATACGTCCTCATAGCTCGTGTTAAAGGTTTCGCCTTTCGGTTTGTCACACTTCCGGTAAAATTAACATCAGTTTCGTTCACGGGGCAGATTGAATAGATGCATCATATTTTAAGCGCATCTAAGCATCTCTATATGAAGTTCTGTCTGTCGGTCAACCACTGTCGAGTTTAATATTGAAATACAATTTTTATCGGTTCTTCATGCTTAAGTTTTAAACAGTATTGCTTGTTTGTCGATCAACCTTACGTTTGAAATATCAATTTTGGTCTCTGTTACATTAAAGTTTGATTAAAAATAGCATTTTCGTCTGTCTACCATTTCGTCTGTAATGCATATCGCTCATAAATTTAAAATAGCATTTTCATTTGTCTGTCATGCTGTCGGTTGAAATAAGATTTTCATTTATTTGTCGCGCTCAAGAGTGTTTTCGTCTATCTATCTATCTATCTATCTATCTATCTATCTATCTATCTATCTATCTATCTATCTATCTATTTACTAATTTAAAAAAAGTATAGGTTAAAGAGTCGGTTGAGCGTTCAACCTATCTGGTTACGTTGAATTTGGAATAAAATCCGGTTGACTAGAGCAGACAGATTTGTCAATCCTTGTAATGCACAGTTTTTAAATTATACATATATATATATATATATATATATATATATATATATATATATATATATATATATATATATATATATATATATATTATATATTTTTTATATTTTTTTTTCTTTGATGCATGATGGATTTGTTACGGGACTACGAGTATCGATAGCTCCGTAAACTAAAAAATAAATAAACAAATAAATAAATAAAAAAAAAAAAAAAAAAAAAATATGTATAAAATTGGACAAACAAAGATGACCGAGGCAGAAAATAAATTTTAGACAAAATTTATTTTCTCAAAATCGTAAAATAAGTGGAAAGAGAAGACAAGAAAGTTTTTTTCTTAATTGAGAATCTCTTCCTGCGACTTAGCTAATAAAATGTTCTTTATGAAATGAAGCAGAAAAAGTCAAAGTTCTATGTTAAAAATAGCCAGTCCTTTTTAGAAATACTTAAACAACATAAAAGTCAATTGCTTACTTCAGCAAAGAATAAGAAAAAGGGTAAAAAGTCCATTTCCACGTGGAAAATTAATTGTCGAGTGCGCACGCGTTTAACGTCCTGTGGACGGAATCGACGTTGTTTGTTTACTGCATGCTGGCTGGGTTCGACTGATTAGTTTTGACGCAAAATGCCCTTTTTATAGATTTCAAACCGTCTCCACGAAAGCTGTCGGAAAAATATTTTGGAAATTTGCTTTCTTCGTAATCCGATTCGATGAAAAAACATCTTTGTGACGTAAGGTGCTTTGGAATACGTCCGCGTGAAAAGGCAGATTTTTAGTTTTTATGCCCACAGAATTTGCGTGGGTGTAGAAAGGAAATGTGCGCGTAGCTGAAACGATCTTTACACAGCCGCGCGCGCAACTGGGGTTTACAATTAGAGAGCACATATGGGCTGCGCGCCATTATTCTGTTTGAGTAGATCTCGCCGTTTTCCTTGACGACGGCGAGGCTACGATTCAACAAACATGACGATTTCCGTTTTTTTCTTTTCCAATCCATCTGTTCAAATTGGCGGGCCAGTAATCTATTGCTCTGCTCAAGCACAAAGAGGACTCGCCATATCTGCAAACGTTAAGTCTTCGTCAGGCACGTTATAAGTTACAAAATTAAAATTAGTGAAGTTATTAAGAAAGTCGATTAAAATTGTTTCGGAAGCATTTTAGTATATTCTCTTTTTGCTTGTATCAAACTTGCTGAGTTTGTTTGCCTGTATAAGTAAGGCTTCGATATTGGGGAAGCGGTGGTTGCAATTTGAGACAGAAAAGATGTGTGTGTGTGTGTGTGTGTGTGTGCGTGTTTTATTAATATGTTATTGCATTACAGTTTAACAAGTATCTGGCTCTTCTACTTGTATAAGAGACAGATACTTGTTAAACTGTAATACTGTTGCCACATCTGAGCAGGAGTACTCTATACTGCCTTGACAGAGTTCAAAATCGGTTTTGTAAGGTAGTAGGTGGTGTCCTTTTCTCTTCCCTGCAACAGCTTTCCCATAGAAAAAAACAAAAAAACAAAAAAAAAAAAAACGCTGCGAGCATGTTACTGCTCTGGCTTTATTTTTATGACAAGCGCTCATCTGAGCTTCAATCTATCGTCCCCTGCTAAACTTTCACAAAACACTCGTCTATCTATAACAACTATCAAGAATTTCCACAACTCTATCTGTGCCTAATTCTAAACGCAAACTTCGATGAACAAAGCTTCTTTCCTAGAACTGCCCGACTGTGGAATTCTGTTCCACTGGTCTGCTTTCCAACTAACTACAACATGGCTGTCTTAAAGTCCAATGTAAACAAGTTTTTGTTGAGACGTGAACATCAAATTCTACACAATTTCCAGCACTAACGATCACTACGCTCTTGTCTCGATGACCACCGTACACTCATTAACCCTTATCTTCGAGTGGACTTCGAACCTTGATAAGTGGTTACTCCCTTGTAAAAGAAACCACTAAAAGCAGAGGTGACGACTAGACATACTAATTCGCAATCATCACTGCTTGACGAAAACTCATGAGAGTCGAAAACACTTTCACTTGAGCAGAACATTAAATCACTGGCCCACAAACTGGAAATGACGGATCAGAAAAAAAAACAAACCGGAATTGTGACTGTTATTGAACAAATATACCCATACACACGCATACACACATGGTAGGTAGCTTCCCTCAATATTGACACGCTATAGAGATCCACTGTAAGGGTGCCTGCACGTGAATTTTTTTTTTGGAAAGAGTTGCGCAGTCTCCAACCACACATCTTCTGAGCCGGCATTGTTAATACCAGTGGCAAGTCGAGGTTCAGGACGATTGGAAACAATGCCGAGATAAGCGGAGAACACATACAGTCCCTAGAATTCCTAAATGGTTACCCATCTGGTACTAGCTAGGCTCAACGTTGCTTAACTTCGGTGATCTGACGAGAACCGATGTTTCAACGTAATTATGCCGCATACACACATACACACACACGTTCACACTCACGTACACACATATACACACGCATATACACACATATACACACGCATATACACACACATACACACACATATTAAAAAAGCTTTCATTCATTTATACAAGAGAGAAAACATATAGTTTAAGAAGTGGAATAACCAACGTTTATTTATTTTCTTTTAAAATTTGTTTATTATTAATTACTACCTCCGGTCGGAAATAGTTGGTGCAGAATTAAAACTGTCCGCGTTTTAGGTTTTGTCACACGCCATTTCAATGTTTTAGGGGGTAACTGGTATTTCTTTAGAGCGTGCTTAATTGAAAAAGAACAGTTTTTGTTCTAAAAGTCATTTAGAGTTTAATCTATGCACATTACTTTGTTGACTGTTATATAATCTATTTTTAAAAATACCTGCAGTGGCTATATAAATATGGAAAATGTAGTTGATGCCAATGTGGAAGGTAAAAACAGAAGTGATGAGAGAGAATTGACAAATTCAAGACGAACAGCAGTTCTGAAAGCGTTGCTACAAAGGTCTAAAGGGCGCATCATAGAACGAGGTGCAATCAAAGATGTTGCCACAAAATTCGGTATAGGAAGAAATACGAGAGGCAGAATTTGGTCACGAGCACTAGACAGTTCGTCCGATGTATCGGTGCCAATGGATTCTTTGAGCCGTAAGCTTCTCTGTGGCCGAAAAAAGGACTATAGTTCACAGTTGGCAAAAATAAACACCATTCCCTTGAGAAAAAGAACCACTTTGAGGTCTCTTGCTCAAGCATGTGGAATACCTAAGATCCTTGATTGCAAGGATGAAAGATGGCGAAATTCGGGCACATTCAAATGCTGTAAAACCGCTTCTCACGATAGAAAACATGAAATGTCGCGTTGATTTTTGCCGTTCGCAGTTGGATTTAAATGTACGTCGTCAGAGCCAATACACCAAGCCTCAATAAAGAAAAAGGAAAACGACAACAACAACAATCGCTCCTAACGACGATCGGATGTACCGGTAGAAACCGCTTGAGAAGAATATGGCTGAACAACAACTTTTGGGCGTCATAATATACAACATGCCAGCCGAAATAAAAACGACCGCTCGCTAATTGGAAAGATATGCAACAAAATCAGAAAAAAGAACTCTGTCGTGTTCAATCAGACGTGTTTGAACACACACACACACACACACACACACACACACACACACACACACACACACACACACACAAATATATATATATATATATATATTTATATATGTATTTATAAGAACGTAATTTAATTGTAGACACAGGTTAATCTTCTCACACCATATAAACACCCCCCCCTGTAATAATTAATACATATAATCTCAATCAATAAATGGCATAACAAAAACACACTCATTTCATTTCTATTTCATTTCTATTACGAATTCTCTCCAAACTTTACAACTTTACAACAAATGCCTTAACGAAGCTTACTTTCCTGACTGCTGGAAAACTGCTACTGTGGTAGCAGTTTACAATAATTCTGGCGAAAAAAACTGACTCATTAAATTATCCCCCAGTAGCTTCCTCCCTCTTTTCGCTAAAATATTTGAGTCCATAATTAATCAACCCCTATTCTACCACCTTACAGTTGCTAAACTTCTCTCCGCCCAATAATATAGATTTAGGCCCGTTCTACTGCAGATATCCTAACTGTAATCTCTGAATGTATATACCATGCACTGGATAAAGCAGAGTAAGGTAGGATAGACTCCCAAGATATATCTAAGGCTTTTGAAAAGGTATGACACGATGGCCTTCTCAGGAAAATTAGATCCTATGGTATTACTAATCGAATACTTAACATTATTCAATCTTTCTTAAATAAGTGAAGAATCCAGATTGTACTCGATGGTTGTACGTCTAAACAATATGATATAAATACGGGTGTACGTCAGGAGTCGATCCTTAGACTTTTATTATTTCTGATATTCATAAATGACCTCTCTGATATAATCGTCTTTGAAATGGGTATATTTGCTGATAACACCACACTCTATAACAGACACAAAGAGAAAAAGAATGAACACCTACCTAAGGCAATGACAGAAACCCTAGAGAAAGATCTCCAGTCTGTAGAGGAATAGGGACAAAAGTATATGGTAACATTCAATGCTGACAAAACTAAGCTTGTTTGCTTTAATGATTACAAGGAACCTTCTAAACAACCATCAATAGCTATGGTTAATGATACATTACCTGGCAGAACTTCGTTCAAACTCGTCGGCTTAACGTTCACAGGGAACATGAGTTGGAACAGATACATCGAGGGCATTGCCGCGGTTGCTGCAAGGAAGGTGGGCTCCCTCTACCGTGCTAGAAAGCTACTTACCCCTGAAAGTATCCTGTACTCTACAAGGCCACCATTCGCCCATATATGAAGTATTGTTGTCACATTTGGTCTCTTACTCCTGGACAGGGTTCAAAAGAGAGTCGCCAACCTAATAGGTCCCGAACTGTCAGCATCAGCCTCGTTCCGATCGACGAAATGTTGCATCCCTCTGCCTGTTTTACAGGTATTTTAACGGTAGATGCTCTGACGAACTTGTACACCCCTCGACGTAAATAGCCCCGAAAAATCTGACAAGCAGCAAAGTCCCACCCCATACACAGTAGAGATCCCTAAATGCCAGAAAGCCTTCTACTGTAGTAGTTTCTTCCCCCAAATTCTTGCTTCCCCGACTGTGCTGACATGCAGAAGTCCAAGTGTAATGTAAACAGACATCTTGGTGCTCAATTCCCTACATAGTATCTCTGCAATTATGTTCCCGATAGTAGCCTTCTACATCAAAGTGGTACTGTGCCTTGTTTGCAACAAAAAGAAGTCACCGTGGAAGCCGGTGAAATCAAGAGCAAAATGTGAAATCAAAACGTTGTAATCTCCGAAATGTTGACACGGTGTAACGTTGTGTGATGTCATCTTTTGAAGAAACAGGTTTGTGAAATCGTCCCGGTGGTTACTGTCATGTTAAATGTTTATCGGACTTTTAAATGTTTACATACTTTGTCTATTATATAAACCGTTGTTGTTATATGCACTCTTCTTCTTCTTCTTCTTCTTCTTCTTCTTCTTCTTCTTCTTCTTCTTCTTCACCAAAGAACATTTGTCTACCTCGCCATCAATGGAACATTGTCTCTTTTTCGTCGTTTGAAGCCCCCCCCCACGTACAAGTATTTGTTTTCCCCTCAAAATATCGTGTCGATATGTCCACGTCATCGTTTCGGTTCAGCTCAAGCAAAACATTGTTCATTGTACTATTTTGTATCATCTGTTCCCAAAATCTTGGAGAAAAACGATTATGGAGAGTTCACATGAATCTTAGCAAAAGTTAAACGTGTTTTAAGGTGTTTTTTTTTTAAGTGAGAAAAAGAGTCTATTTGGGCCGGCGTCTTCCAAGTCCATTTTTATGCAAAACCCTTTGCAATGTTAGTCTAGATATTTCAGTACCAGGTACCTTCAAATTTTCCAAAACTTCTTAGAAGTAATTTTTGAGTTTTGATTCACTAATCGTGAGATATTTCTAACGCATCTGGGAGACACTTTTCGTTTTCTTACGCGTCCAATCATATTTGTTTTATTGTGTGAAAAATTTTGCTTTTTATTGCTGAAACAGGAACTACATATTTCTTAGAAATTGATTTATTCCAAAAACATTTGCTATGGAAATTGACAATTGTGTTTCTAAGGTCATCAGAAAGTTCTTTTACCGTCCTTGGTATCAAATCTTAAACACACCCTTCTTTTAGACTCATTTTCTAAAAAATTGAATAAAATGATGATTTTTCCTGAAAAATTATGCCATACCAGTACTACAGCAAACATAATGGCGCAACAATACTTAGAATAATGGCTATTGTCGCAGAAAATGAAAAATTCAAATAATTCACCAAAAAAGAAAGGTATGGAGCGTTATGAACACAACTGATTTCACAAATTAACATAAAACGGTTATTGATTGTACTTTCCTGATTCGTTTTTTTGAAAACCATATTGTTAAACATCTGTACGAAGCTCGCCCGTAGACGAAGCGTTTTAAGAACGCATTGAAGTAAATGAGCATTTATTCTTAGGGTATGAATAATTTCAGGCTTAACTTGTATATAGAATTAAGAGTTAGAGAATCTACATGAAATCTAAACGGGGTATGTCAAATATATCATGTGTGGAGAGAAAGAATGTGTTCCTGAATCTCTAAGTACACTCCTCTCATGATTCTTTAAAACTTCAAATATATCCCATTTCTATGATATTCAAATCCTACGTATAAAATGTTCTGGGAAAAACAATGGAAGTTGCCCTAAATGTCAAAGTGACCGCCCAAACTAAGGGGTCAATGAGAACTAAAACTCTCTTTTAAAATTTCAAGTATATTCTATTTTTGTGTATTAATTTGTCTAGAGAAGACAATGTAAGTAAGAAGGCACAAATTTCTACGTTATTTTTTTATGTGCCGAACTTCCCTACCAACCTGGCCTTCGGGCCAAGATCAAAGTGTAGTATCTGTTCCGGCAGATACTGCAAGCAAAGACCATATGTGGGGGAAACCTCACAGATAAGACCTTGGTCAATGTAGGGGCAACCCTTAATACCAATTGTCACTATCCAGCTCCCCTACTCCCCGGGGATTTGGTCCCCATTTCCCCTTCACTCCTCACTTTAAAAATCGACCTTGTGCCTAATTTGCTCAGTGGGGTAGCAAATAAATACCTCAAAGTGTAGTATCTGTTCTTCCGATGCTGCACTTCAATTTCTTGTTCTCTGTCAGTGGAGGAGAAATCCTTCACGGCTGAGACAATTTTTATTTTTGTTCATTTTCTCCACATTAAAAAACGACCCTGGTGTCTAACTCTGTCCCGTGGGGAGGCATTGTAAATAGGGACCCATTGGAATTGAATTATCTTAAAACATCGAAAACGCAACTCCGATTTTTCTTGTTAGTGTAATTTTTAGAGTCGACTCAATACATGTCTGAATTGCGTATCAAATTGAAAACACGATTTGTAGAAGTCTGTGTTGTATGGCGTCTGTATCGATGAATGTTGCAACATTGTCTTTCTAGAACTGTTTTGACTCTGAAAGGAAGGCTGCTGAATCTACATAGTCCATTGGGGGAATTGATCACCAGAAGTTCTTTTGGCTCTTCTTCAAGCTCCAACTGCAGGAAAGCATAAAAAAAAAACAATTTTGCAAAACAATTACGACTATTTATTTTTGCGAAAAGATTCTCTGATGCACGCAACGGGTACTGACGTGCATCTCGGGAATTGTTTAACCCGGTGGAATAATCAGGACATATTTTATGGACCTGACCGATAATTGCTCCTAGTGATCCTACATTGAATTGAAGGAAAAATTCAGTTATGACTTTCGATTCTATGAAAAAATCCAATCCTTTATTTAAAGATTTTAATTCTCGCTTCCTTTAAGCTGTCCATTAGTTTTAACATTCCATGAGCGACGTTTCTGAAAAAGGATGACGAGGAGGAGGAGGAGGAGTTATTGTTTTCTGTCCCGGACTCTATCCATATACAGGGTGACCCCCCAAAAAATAAACAAAAACAAAAGCTAAATGGAGGCCATTTTTTAATTAGAAAACATATGCTGTAGAACGGAGAGAAAAAAAAAGACCAAAGACCCTTGTGTTTTGATATGATGTTTTGAATATAATAAACTAGTTTTGACCAAAGTTTCATTTCATTCAGACAAAACACTAAGAAACAGGGCCTAATTATAGTTGGAGCCCGTTATTTTGAGTCACCCTGTAATACTTATCGTTAGTTATTTTTTGAACTTGAAATAGTATTACTTATTATCTCTTTACCTCAAGTGGTTCATACTTTGAAACAATTCCCGTTAAAACAAAAACAAAAAACTGTCATCATATCGATTTGTGTATAACATGGAAACAAACATTAACTTTTGTATAGATTAGAGATAGCTCGTTGTACAGTATTGGTGAACTTCAGAAATCACGTAAAATAATCATTTTAAAATGTTAACCCTTTAAGCCCCAGGGTATTTAAATTGTTTACTATTGGGTTGAAACTTTATCTAATAAATAAAAATGATTTTGAATACACAAGGTAAAAGGAAAACGTTATTTATTTTTTAATTAGAAAACGAAATATCAACTCTTCTCTTATTAGGACACTGAGTCCATACGATATATTTTAGCAATCAAAAAGCATGTATTAATGTATTCGTCTTGTAAATATTACGTTAATAAAAGGGTGATAACCGAATTGCACACGAGTTACGGCCCCTGGGACATCCGGGTTCTGAATCACTCTGGATTTTACCATAGCTCGCAGCAGCACTTGTTTGTTTCCTCTCTCTCCATAATCTATGTTCATCTTAACATACCCACCAGGGTAATAATCGATATTTAGCCAATATAGATTAAACACCCCATTATACATTCAAGATAAAATTTACACATTATGGTAAGGAGCAAAGGTAGTTCACACAAAGAATTACATTGCATTTTTAGCAATAAATAGTGGTTTACTATTGCAAGACTCATATATCGAAAAAATAGAATTTTAGCAAATTTCACAAGAATTTTTAACAGGTTTCAAATAACATTTAGAGAGAAGTTGCCTTTTTTCAGAGTAATTATGCAGTAAGCAGTATTATTACATATCTATAATATAAATTTCACCTGTCTGTTTAAATGTATGTGTGTATATTTGTATGTATGTATGTACGTATGTATGTAGTATATATATATATATATGTATGTATGTATGTATGTATGTATGTAGTATATGTATGTATGTATGTATGTATGTATTTATGTATGTATATCTGCTTGAAACATTCGACAGAGGCGACAGATTTTCACGTGATTGGTATCATTTTGAAGCTCGATCCCGTGGACGACAAATAGCGATAAATTGGCTAATAATATTAATTCCTTCACCCTCAACTGGACACTTTTCTACAGGGAGGGGTCGCCTTTTTCGACGATATTTTCGAAAGTCATCCCCTCTTTTCGATTGACTAGCTTTAATTTAAACATTTGTCACTTCCGGTTTGGAGATGGGCACAACAGTAAAGACATCACTTCTTTTTTTCCACTTTCTTTTCCTCCTTCGCGGTACGGGTTCGGGTTTGCTTGCCCTTTTTTTTACATTGGGATCACCACTTATCAAGGCCCGTAAGCCACTCGGGGATAAGGGTTATTTTGTGTACAATAATCAATGTGATAATATCGCAGTAATAGTTGGTATTGGAGATTTGATAAAGTGTCTTACTTAAGGGAGCGATTAATCAGGAATTTGTTTATGTTGTACTTGAAGACTCCAAGTTGTAGTCAGGTGGAAAACAGGCAAACGGAAGAGAATTCCACAGGCGTGTACTTCTCAGAAAAAAATGTTCATGGAATCTACGTTTTGATTTAGGCACATATAAAGAGTAGGGGAAATTACTGACAGTGGTTTTAGCTAGACGGATGTTTATCATGAAGGATTGGCGAAGGAGGACCAGAGATTGGAGCTCGGACGAGCACTTGCCATGGAAAACAAAGACAGGCCCGCAACGTTCCTTCTGTGGGAGAGGAGAGATTGGGGGGAGGAGAAGAGATCATCCCCCACTAAGCCACGAAGTCTATTTTGTACTTTGTCAAGGCAGAATAGGCTGTTTTTTTTTAAGCTCCAGCCCAGATGTGACAACAGTACTCCATCTTTGGAAGTACTTGGCTTTTACAGAGATAGAGAATTGCATCAGTAGTGAGATATCTTCTGGAGCGGTAGAAGGATCCTACCATTTTCCCAGCGGCCCGGGCAACAGACTTTATATACGTGTTCCAGGAGTAAAGGTCAAACCCAGAAGCTTGTCAAAACATGAAGCCTCGCCAAGACGGGAGCCATCTATTTCAATTTATGCTAGATGAGGAACAACGCGTTGATGATATAAAGTTAGGAGCTTGGTTTTAGATGCATTAAAAGTAACCAGCCATCTCTTCCCCCCACTGAACGACGCGCTCAAGATCAGAGGAGAGGGAATCATTTACGGCCTTTGATGTGTTGCCGTAGATGGTTGTGTCATCAGCATAGATGTCAACGAATGAATTAAGTATGTGTTTTGGGAGATCATTGATGTAGATCAGAAAGAGAGTTGGGCACAGGATGGACCCCTGGGGAACTCCAGCATTAATACTATGGGCCTCTGATTTCTGCCCATAAACCACTACTCTTATGAACCTATCAGAGAGAAATGATTTAATTATTGAGAAAACATTTTCAGTTATACCGTAGCTGGAAATCTTGTGAAGTAGGCCCTTATGTCAAACCTTATTGAAGGCCTTTGATATGTCAAGAGCAATTGCCCTAGAAACGAAGCCTTTGTCGAGAGATTCACTAATCCTATGGGATATAACTGTTACCACATCAGCTGTAGATCTAGCAGAACGGAAACCATATTGCATGTCACCAAGGAGGTTATTTCTGCTGAGGTGGTTGACTACTTCTTTATTTAATATGGATTCCATTAACTTACTCATGACACACAAAAGACTTATTGGTCTGTACTGAGAGGGGGATGGTTTATCACCCGAGTTCTTAAATACAGGGCATACTGACAAGGTTTTCCAGGGTGTTGGAAAGCACCTCTCCTTAAGGCAACGCTTAAAGAGTTTTGTAAGTATGGGGGCAAGTTCTGGTCGAAGCTTTTTCAACATTATAATTGGAATGCCGTCTGGGCCAGTTGCTTTACTGGAATCAAGGTTCTTGATTAGCTTGGCGACCTCGTGCACAGACATTTGTATGTTGGATGAGGTGTTGTCTGTTGTAGGAGGAAATACGGGGAGTTGATGCCCTTCGTCGCAGAGGGTAGAGTTAGCTGCAAAGTTCTTGGCGAATAGTTTGTCCTTGTCTGATGCTGATGAGATGACCTCAGGCCCATTGATGATGGTTGGGATGGAACGCACGCTTCTGTTCAGGATCCTGTTTGCTATTTGCCAAAACTGGTGGGAACCAAGCCGCTGCTCAGCTACTTTGGATTCTCTTACATTTTTTATTACTCTTTTACAGTGGTTGCTGGCAGTCCTGAAGGCAGCTTTAGTCTCAGTACATCTATTACGTTGGTAGCTATGGAAAAATTGATTTCTGTGCGCAATGGCAGCGGCACATTCTGAGGAGAACCATGGCTGGCTGTTAGGTTTTTGTTGGATTTTTTTTGATTGTATGAATCGGTCTATGCCTACAATTAACCATTCGGTCAGGTCTGATACTGTATCATCCTTTTTAAACATGGCATGGAGAGGTAGATCAGATATGAATGTACGAAAGCTATTCCAGTCAGCCATAGAGTATCGATATACAGTACGATGGAGAGGTACATCTGAAGACTTATTGAATTTCATTTTTATCTTAACTGGTACAATTGTGTGATCGGAGGATCCCAGGGGAGATAGAACGGAACATGAACATAGTTCAGGGGAAGTTGAGTAAAAGGTCTAGAAGGCTTGCATACTGGTCAGTAGTATTGGGCACAAGGGTGGGTTCATGAACAATCTGAATGAGGTCATAGGCAATGACAAAATCATGACAGAACCTCCCCTCATCATCTGTCTTATTTGAGTGGGTCAGCCATTCCACATTATGGACATTGAAGTCACCGTAAATGTGAATGGTAGTCGAAGGATGAGCAGACAGGATGAGGTCAATTTTCTCAGATATACTCTTAAGGATAGTAACCTCGCTGTTGTGGGGGCGATAGAGAGCAAATATGAATGTGGTGATGTAAGCAAGTGCAACCCGGAAGCACATATAAGTTAAATTAGGGTCTTCTCTGGAGATATCTCTACCACACGGGAAGCCATCTTTAATGTAGGCGCATATTCCATGCCCATGGCGATCTTGGGGGTCAGATTTAGATGTTAAGTTAGAGTGTCCTTTTATTATGAACTCATCCAGGGAAGTGGTCGACCCTATGCCAGTTTCCCTAAGAAAGAATAAGTCCGGTTTCGTCTCCTGTAATTGGGTTTCAACCTCTGGAAGGTTGGAACGTAGACGCCTGATGTTGGAGAAGGAGAGATGGTAGTAAGGGTCTACGTTGGAGGATGGGGTTCTAGTGGTCAACACACACATCAAAACACCCGGGAAACGTCAGTCACCGAGGCTAGTTATTTTGTAAATTCGAAAAAGAAATTATTTAATATTCTCTTTATAGAACAGAGGCACCTAATGGGTTAACATTATAAAGCCGAAGATAAGCACATGCTGAGAAAGATTCAATTATATATGAGCTTGACAATGCATGAATGCAGTTTCATACCATAGATATAAGTTCATACATTATCGAGCAAACAGAATTTTTTGCAAATGTAACAAGAATTTTTAAGAAGGTTTAAACATTTCTAGGAGAGAAGTTGATGAATGTAGAGGAATTTAATCTGTTTTTAGAGTAATGATTAAATAAGAAGTACTATTATATATATTATCTTATAGATTTTAAAAACACAATTATTTAGTGTCCTCTTAGTGGGGCCGAATGTATCACACTTTTTTTTTAGCACTTATAAATAGGAGACAGCAGCGGAAAAATACGCGGATAAACATAATTTTCATCCATTTATCACTTCCAGGTCATGTGTGCGTGTTGATGGTGGGGGTTCAACTTAAATGGTCAGCCGAAATATGGTGTTTGCACACTTGTCATGTCGTTAATTGAAACCATTTGACGTTTGACGGGAGGAGAAAGAGAAAGAGAGAGAAAGAGAGAGGAGCAAAGAAAGAAAGAAAGAAAGAGAGAGAGAGAGAGAGAGAGAGAGAGAGAGAGAGAGAGAGAGAGAGAGAGAGAGAGAGAGAGAGAGAGAGAGAGAGAAGGTTAGGTCAGGACGTAAAAGATTTGAGCGTCTGGAAAAATAAATGTCCTCACCTCTTCGCAAATGAAAGGTCAGCAGACGACACGTGGAAAATATGGCAATTTGTGCCAGCCGCCCTCGATAATTTCGGATGAAAAATGTGAACGACGCATGCGCAAAATATTATAAACACCGTTATTAAAGAAAAAAAAAAAATAGAAAGTTTTGACATGGTTAGATAAATCGGTTGTACCCTTTTGTCTGAATCCTTTTATATGTTAGGAGTTATCATTTTACACACAAGAAGAATACACGCCCCAGAACAGTTTTGCACTGGTTAAGAATAACGAAATTAATATGTAATGCTATCGAATCTAGAATCTAATCTCGAAGAATTGAATTTCATGCAGATTTCGCATTTATTATTATAGAGGTAATTTTCTATCCATTGTTGTATTGTATCAGTGATTTTAAAAGGAAAAAAATAATGTGGTTTAAGTGCAATTAATTAGAATCGAAACCAAAACATATAGCACACCACTCGTATCCATTACCGTCTGAATTAAACCCACATGCATACAAAAACTGCCAATAATTACGTTGTTTAACCTATAAATATATATTTGCGCATGCGTACAAAAATTCTTCAAGCTAGAATTGAAAACAAAATATTTAGGTCCTCAGTCTTAGTCGTTACTGTTTGAGCTATCGTCAGATGAATAGGAAACAGTTAAAATTAAATCGACTTTAATGTATAAATGTATATTTGTGCATGCGTAGAACAATTACACATGCCAAGTTCTATTTGTTGCAATGTTGACTCCTAAAAAACTATTTTTACCGGCTAAAGATCAATCCGAATTTGTTCTACAGGTCCAATATCAAGTTTTAAGTCTGTAGAGACCGTTCCTCATGCAGACAGACAAAGTCACTTTATATATATATATATATATATATATATATATATATATATATATATATATATATATATATAGTCTGGGTAGGTTTATCCATTAAAGGCGTTGAGTGAAATTTGAAAATTAAATAAGAGACGTGTTACATTTAACACTTTAAAGCAAAATAACAACGCGATTTTTTAAAAAAACTTTATAAAATAAACGGATGTTTATTTTTAAAGAGAGAGATATATTTCGGAGATATACACCCCTTTTTCAATCTGTATATATATATATATATATATATATATATATATATATATATATATATATATATATATATATATATATATATATATGTATATATATATTTTTTTCTTATTCTTCATCATGATGTTGAATAGAAAAATTTTAAGTTAAGTCCACTTGATGTTAGCTGTGTTTTTTTTCTGTACTACAGAAAAAAAATAACAGCTAACATCTTATATAATACTATATAATATAATAATGACTTGAATTAATGCTTAAAATAAAAAAAAATCAAGTATCATAGATCAATTATTTCTAAACAAAAACATTCATTGCGAACGCGCAGCTGTCTTATCAAAGAACCTCATCTTGATTTTCTATGCCGGACCCTTCTGCCTTTGCGATTATAACACTTCTCAAATGCACTTGGGATGTTAGGCTGTATAAAAGTGTTAACTTTGGTCAAAATCGGACAGTTCCTTCTTTAATCGGATTTTTTCGATAATCGATTAATGATTTTCTATACTTATCAGAGCCATTTCGATACAAAACCTATCTAAGAACACTCCCAGACACATAAAGTATAATTGTGTGAAATTTCATAAAAATCAGCTCAGCCGTTTCGGAGTCCATAGGGAACGAACTCACACATGCACAGACAAAATGCCTTTTATATATAAGTAGGAAAATTTCCAGATGAAGATATATGTGCGTGTTAGATGAGGGTTTTGTACGATCTATTTTATATTTTTGTGGGCATTCGCAGTGGAATTGTTTTTTGGTCGTTTTTGTATATGCTGCTGTTGTGTATTGGGTAGGATTACTAAAGTCGATCAGAAAATCTAAGGAGATCTCTCTCTCTCTCACACACACACACACACACACACATATATATATATATATATATATATATATATATATATATATATATATATATATATACTAGCAAAAGTACCCGTCGTTGACTGGGTTCAAAAACAGCCTACAGAAAATGGACTTTGATTTATGAAAGTATGATAGGTTATGAAAAGGAAGGGTTGTAAAGAGATAGCTTCGAATTTGGGGGTATCGAAACCATAGCAAAATATCATGAAAGTAAAAATAAAATAGATAAACCCCATCATTTATTATACCATACCTGTTCACACTGAAACACGTATCACAATATTCTGTGGATCTATATTAAAAAACCTTGTTAAACTTTGTGACATATTTCCATTCTATGGAGGTCAGGAGCGAACGAACACCCCATAATTTTATTATGCCATATTTCTTCAAACTGAAACATGATTATCAAAGTATACTTATGCAAATAGATATGAAAAGTCTTTATTAAAGTTTGTGCCTATTTCCATTCTATGGAGGCCAGGCGCGAACGCAGACCCCACAATTTTATTATACCATCCCTATTTAAGTTAAAACATACTTATCAAAGTATTCTTATGTACATCTATATCAAAAACACTTGTAAACGTTTTCTTTAATTTTTTATTTCCATACTTTGTGGACCAGGCGCGAACGCAGACCCCACAATTTTAATGAACCACCGTTCTGCCAGATCAAACATACCCATTCATGTGTCTTGATACATCTTCTATCATTATGTGTGATCAGTTTTCTATAATAGTCAACCATATAGGAACCTATTCGTGACCACACACACACACACACACACACACACACACACACACACACACACACACACACACAGCTTTATATTATAGGATATATATATATATATATATATATATATATATATATATATATATATATATATATATATATATGAGCAAGCAGTTAATAAAACATGTTAAAACACGTTGAAAAAGAGTTAAAAACATATTTGATCTAAAAAGGAAACACTAGATAAGTGGATAGTCCTTAATCCGCGGAGTTTCGAAGAAATACTTTCCTTATATATTATAATTATATATTATATAATACTTTCCTTATATTATATATTATAAGCTCTATCTCCTATTTGCTATTTGGTTTTATCGAGCTTTTACATCTGGTTGAGATAACTTTATAAATATTAATTCTTTAATATTTATAATATACTTTAATTTTACCATCTGGGATCATTTTGGTAAATTTAATTGTAATTTTTATTTTATATATATATATATATATATATATATATATATATATATATATATATATATATACTGGTAGGCCGCCTGGCCTTACCCGCTCGTAAAATATGCATAAATATTATATTTTAATTCATACACAAACTGAGACATGTGAATGCGAGTATTATGTTTTTTCCTAATCAGTTCACTTGTATGTAAAAAAAGAAAAAAAGAAAAAAAATACTCGGGTTGAGATTGAAATAAAAACCTAAACACAGTGTGTCACGTATGACAACTATTAGGCCGGCTTGACAAAATCTTTAAAAAGTGTTTTCAAACCTACTTATTCTTAACATAATAAATCTTTAATGTGAACCATTCACTCATGTGCATTCGTGAAACGCGTAGCAAACAAATAAACCTTCGACAACCCACCCCCCACGTAACAATTTGTAAAATTTTACCCCTTAGCAGCCCTTTTTCCGGATGAAAACTGATTTAAAAAGTTTTTCACACGTCTGAATACCCTATATACCAAATTTCATATCTGTAGATAAAAAATTTGTTGAGTATATAGATTGAGAGTTGTCCTGACACATACGCAGGCACACACACAGACACACACACACACACACACACACACACACACACACACACACACACACACACACACACACACACACACACACGCGCGCGCACACACACGCACACGCGCGCACACACACACATACACATTCTCAGATATATAGATATAGAGATATGGATAGAAATATCACGCATATGAATAAGATATTGTGCATTATTTACATTACAACAGGCACAATGTATTTCTCGGCGACTTAATAAATAAAGGATTTAGTCAAACAAAACTACTGAAACATGTTTGACACTCCGAGCAATTATGGCGACGTTGGTGGTTGAAAGGGTGATTCTTCATTGATGGGTGGTCCATAATTTGGCACTAAGAACTCCCTAAAAAGATGTAGATAATAAGAAATGAGAACAAATAGGGGACTAATAATGGGCAAGGCAGAATCTGATTTGTGAAAGAGATATTTGTAGTTCGTGCCACTCGCCACAGAGGGGCGCCCAGATGGCACTCATCCGCCGTCAGGCCAATTACGTTTTTAGACAAGTTTTTAGTTAAGAAATAAAAAAGAAACGTATAGATTTTCTTCGTGGATATTTTGTTGTTTTTAACAAGCGCCTGTCTGTTTGCAAACGTATTAAAACAAAAACCATTGATACGATCTTTTTTCTTGGAACTTTTAGCAGTGATGTATATTTGGATATGGACCAATGGATGAATGATCCCAGCGTGTTAAAAAAAAAATTATTTCATTTCTCTCTACAGACTTGATCTCCCGCATGTTTCTGTCTGTCTATCTGTCTGTCTCTCTATCTCTCTGTCTGTCTTTCTTTCTCTCTCTTTCTCTCTATCTCTCTCACACACACACACACACACACACACACACACACATATATATATATATATATATATACATATATATATACATATATATATATATATATATATATATATATATATATATATATATATATATATATATATACCGCTCCTCGTTTAGGGGGTACCAAATTGGTCGAAGGGAAAATTATTTCCAGCTCGCATTTATGTAAAAATGCACTTTCGTATAAATAATTGATTCATTCGAAAAGTACTGCTAACAAAAACAAATATATATATATATATATATATATATATATATATATATATATATATATATACTAGACGGATAAAGGAGCCCGACATTTAAAATGTTTTTTTTTATATACTTCTAGAGACTCCCCCCCCCCACAAACACACATGTATATTAATATTTATTCATACAGACATACATTAGGCTCGCTACACCAGCAGGATAATGCTTCGGTTTTCAGTTATTAATAACTAAGATTTAGGTGTTCATATATATATATATATATATATATATATATATATATATATATATATATATACATAATGCTGAATATCTGTGTGTGTGTGTGTGTGTGTGTGTGTGGTCACGAATAGGTTCCTATATGGTTGAGTATTATAGAAAACTGATTACATATAATGATAGAAGATGTATCAAGACACAAGAATGGGTATGTTTGATCTGGCCTAATGATGATTCATTAAAATTGTGGGGTCTGCGTACGCGCCTGGTCCACAAAGTATGGAAATAAAAAAATTAAAAATTAAAAAATAACGTTTACAAATGTTTTTGATATAGATGTACATAATAATACTTTGATAAGTATGTTTTAACTTAAATAGGGATGCTATAATAAAATTGTGGGGTCTGCGTTCGCGTCTGGTCTCCATAGAATGGAAATAGACACAAACTTTAATAAAGACTTTTCATATCTATCTGCGTAAGTATACTTTGATAATTATGTTTCAGTTTGAAGAAATATGGTGTAATAAAATTATGCGATGTTCGTTCGCACCTGACCTCCATAGAATGGAAATATGTCACAAAGTTTAACAAGATTTTTTAATATAGATCCACAGAATATTGTGATACGTGTTTCAGTGTGAACAGGTATGGTATAATAAATGATGGGGTTTATCTATTTTATTTTTACTTTCATCATATTTTGGTTTGGTTTTGATACCTGCAAAATCGAAGCTATCTCTTTACAACCCTTCCTTTTCATAACCTATCATACTTTCATAAATCAGAGTCCATTTTCTGTAGGCTGTTTTTGAACCCAGTCAACGACGGGTACTTTTGCTAGTATATAATATATATATATGTATATATATATATATATATATATATATATATATATATATATATATATATATATGCGAGTGTGTATGTATTGTGTGTGTATGTGCGTGTGTGTGCGCGTGTACTTAATACAATAAATTGGTAGACCATAGGTCAATAAAATCCGTCGTATTAGAGAGTTTCAAATACTGGACCAATCTTATGTTGTATTTATCGTATTCTTTATTCATGCACATCCCCGCAGATTAAATGACCAAATATCGGAAGGCAATAAAAGTTGCCTAATTGTTATGAAGCTAATCCATTAAAAATTAATATTATTAAATATATATTAAGGTACTTAATTATAGAAAACAACATTAGTAATAAATATCTGTTAATGCAAAGAAAGGTGAAAGATTATTACATATGAAGTAGAATGAACATGTCCTTTGTACTGTTTACTGCAATAGCTTTCTAACATCGTATGGTTACCAATCAGTGAATATCGAAATATTGTTTGCTATAAAATTTGGACGCAGTGATAAGGGCGACAGGAAGAGGACTTTTAAGTGATAGAGAGTTACTTACGCCGATTCTCTCTATAATGTTATCAATCAAAACAGTTACTACCGGTGAAGCTCGATTAATTGTCTGTTATAAAATTTAGATGCAGTGATAAGGGCGGCAGGGAGAGGACTTTAAAGTGATAGAGAGTTACTTACACTGATTCTCTCCATAACGTTACCAATCAAAAGACTTACCAATCGGTGAATCTCGATTAATTGTCTGTTATAAAATTGGGACGCAGTGATAAGAGCGGCAGGAAGAGGACTTTAAAGTGATAGAGAGTTACTTACGCCGATTCTCTTTATTACGTTATCAATCAAAACAGCGATCCCTACCGGACTAAATATAAAAATGGATAAATACAGCTGAAAGAAAGTTTGTCTTTTAAATGGAGAAATAAATAACGAAACATATTTGTTGTGTGTAGATTTTAGGTTAGAAAGCTATTCTAGTTAACATTACAAGGGGCATGTTCGTTCAACTTCATATGTAAGATATGTAAATAGGAAAAGAAGTGATAACAACATAAAACCTAAAATAAAATACAACAAAAACATGTTATAATCAGAATAATCTTCATTTTAAATTCCATTGTAAAATCCACGATATAAGCAAACTCGTTTGAAAAATTAATTTTTACAAAATAAACAACGAGTTGATTGTTTCTTTTTTGTTATGTTTACAAGTTTTCTTGCAGGTCGAACTGGTTTCTCTTCTCCATTTATTTAAGATTCTTGATTTCGTAATCCAAAATATTCCTTATAAAAATAGGATCAATTAGGTTTTAAGGACCCCCAGTAAATGAGGTAAATGAAAGACACAGCTTCAGGTGTTGGCCTGTGTATATTATAAGCAAATAGATAGTAAGCATCAGTTGTTTTACTTTTATCATATTGATTAATCGGGCTATTATTCTCATCTTGGGTGTTATTAGCACAACGTTTCGGTCGCTGCAACCTGCGACCTTCTTCGGGTGTTGAAAACATGCTTCTTTTTTTCTACTAAAGAAAAAGAGGGTTGGCTCTGCATTACAAGAATTCTACGGGCCCACCCTCAAATTCACGGTTCGAATTTTTGTAATGCAGAGCCAACCCTCTTTTCTCTTAGAAAAAAAAAGAAACATGTTTTCAACATCTGAAGAAAGTCGCAGGTTTCAGCGACCGAAACATTGTGCTGATAACACCCAAGATGAGAATAACAGTTCGATTAATCAAAATAACACAAGCAGTCACATCTCATCTCCAAAATTCAGAATTGCATCAGTTATTTCGTTTTACGCAATCATGCTCGATTTTTAATAGAGGGAAAGTTTTATTTTGAGCAAAGTGGGTCAACAAGTATTTAGATTTTGGTATTTTATTTTTAAATATTTTTTTTTAATAATATGTTTTTATAAACAAATAAATCATTGCCCCAAATATTTATCCATCTTTAAAAGAAAAATGTATTTATTTATTCGAATTTGTTTTTTACTTGTCTTCCCACGAGGGCAGAATTAGACACAAGGTCGGTTTTTAGTGTGTGTGTGTGTGTGTGTGTGTGTGTGTGTGTGTGTGTGTATAAGGGAAACCAGCTCTCCAAAAAAGGTGCACTCTGGTCAGTAACAAAAATAACAAAATGTATCAGTAATGAAGGATTTCTCCTCCATTAACCGATACCATAAAAAGTGTAGGTCAGCATCAGAACAAATACTACACTTTGATCTTGGTCCGAAGGCCAAGAAAGAAAAAAAGGCAACCCTTTTTTCTTTTTATTTATTTATTTATTTATTCGAATTACAATAATTTAAATATCAATCGAATATTTGTAGAGATGAAAGTTTGAAACCCGGAATTAAGGACACTTAAATCGTACCCAACCCGAAAAATAGAATCTTTGGTTTTGACAACTTGTAAAAAAAAAAAAAAAAAAAAAAAAAAAATCACACACACAAAAACAGAAAAGTAAAAAAAAAAAAAAAAAAAATACAATAAAATAAATATTTAGTACCCTTAGATAGACTTATCTGTTCGTTTATAATATACGCAGGTCAAACGAAGGAAACCGGTACACCAAAAGTCGTCGCTTTTATTTAGCTCATTTATTGTGGTCTTTAAAATCTAATTGATCTAAAATAATATTACATTAATTTAAAATCTTTTAGATAGGGCTTTGTTTATTGCACCGCGTTCGAAGAGTTTCCTTTCCTCTTCGAATCCCAAAAAATCAGCAAGAAAAATCTCAAAATGGTGCGATTAAGAAAATAAGTGTAGGAAATAAAAAAAAAAAACTAAAAAAAAAAACAAACTTTCATAGTCATAGTTATGGATGGCCTTAATAATATTAATCCATTTCTCTTAGATAGCTGACGATAGGACAGGTGCCTGTAAATCCGCCATGAAAACAAAATCAGAATATAAGTCAAGTTTGAGAAGAAGCTAGCAGAAGAAAGACGAAAGAGAAAAATGGCGCGAAAAGGAACACATAAAAAATACTACGATAAGGTATTAGGGATGTTTTTTTTACATGGGGGTCACCACTTATCAAGGCCCGGAGACCACTCGGGGATAAGGGTTATTGCGTGTACAGTAATCAATGAGATATTATTGCAGTAATCATTAGTATTGGAGATTTAATAGTGTCTTACTTAAGGGGGCGGTTTGTCAGGAATTTGTTTATGTTGGACTTGAAGACATCCAAGTTGCAGTCAGGTGGGAAATAGGCAAATGGAAGAGAGTTCCACAATCGTGCACTTCTGAGAAAGAAGCTTTGTTCATGGAATCTACGTTTGGATTTAGGCACAGATAAAGAGTGGGGAAAATTATTGACAATAGTTTCAGCCAGACGGGTGTTTCTTGTGGAAGATTGGCGAGGGGGGACCAGAGATTGGAGCTCAGACGAGCACTTGCCATGGAAATAACGATAAAACAAAGACAGGCTCGCGACGTCTCTTCTGTGGGAGAGAGGCTGCAGGGAAGAGATAAGGGCATCCCCCACCAAACCACGAAGTCTATTTTGTACTCTGTCAAGCCAGGATAGGCTGTTTTAGCAGCTCCTGTACAGATGTGGCAGCAGTACTCCATCCCTGGACGTACTTGGCTTTTATAGAGATAGAGAATTGCATCAGTAGTGAGATATCTTCTAGAGCGGTAGAAGGATCCCACTATTTTCCCGGCGTCCCTGGCAACAGATTTGATGTACGTGTTCCATTTCAGATCAGGAGTAAAGATCAAACCCAGAAGCTTGTCAAAACATGGAGCCTCCCCAAGACGAGAGCCATCCATTTCAATTGATGTCAGATGTGGACCAGAGCGTTAATGATGTAAAGATAGAAGCTTGGTTTTGGATGCATTAAAATTGATCAGGGATACATATATACAGACACAACAGAAGTAAACAGACAACCTTATTCATTGAACATTAAGAGGGCTGTCAGAGGGTCCTGATAGACTTAGGAGAGATATTTTCTCTTTACTTAAATAGTGATATACTAACGGGGGGGGGGGCGTAAAATACGCCTAAATATGATATCCTAATTTGTCTAGATTTTGTATATACTATTATGTATTCGTGATTTCAAAAGTAGAAAAAAAAAGTATTTGGGTGCCATCAGCTAGAATCGAAACCGAAAGCAAAACAGTAGCATTCAAAGCTGGTGATGTTACCACTGTACCAACGTGGCACGTATATAAACTGTTAAAAATAAACTAAGATGAATGTACAGAATGTATAACGATTTTTACAATGTTAACCCCTTTTTGTCCTCTTTAAAACTATTTTAACCGGCTAAAACCCCATAAAAGTACGGCCCATAAAAAATCCAACCATTTAAGGCCCCTAGCGCTGGTCTGCCACTTTTAGTTTTATTCAATTAAAAAACGAGCAAAAGTTATAGTCCGTTGACTAAGAATGAGTGTTTTATGCCAAGTTGATGGCTGAACATTTTTAAATTTGTGCTCATTTTTGCATTGGATGCTAATTCCTAGTAATCTTTAACTTTGCATCGAACGGATACTATAATATTTATTTTACATAACAAAAGCCCATATAAAATTTCAGCCGTATCAACCCAATAATTTTTAAGAAAACTTCTAGAGTAAATGTGTTATTGTGGTGACTAACTCCTATTTACTTATAACTGTACATTGAACGGATACCATACCACTTGGCTTGCTGCACCTTATCATAACAAAGGTATATGCAAAATTTTAGCCAGATCGGCCGAGTATTTTCTGAGAAAAAGTGGAACGGGCAGACGGACAGACACAGAGAAGTACAACATAGACACATGTACGTTGATATCTGCAGCTGTAAAAAGGTAAATTACTGTAAAATATCGATGTTTCAAACTTTAATGTTGCGTTGCAAAGCTCCGAGTGCTTGTTGTCGGCGAATGAAGCAGAAACTTGAAACATGTATGAGTTATGTTTGTGAAATGTCTATTTGCTTCTTTCGTGTCTGTGTATTCCAGAGTCTGACAGAAAGATTCTTAAGTTCGGCAAGATAAACTTGAAAAAGAACGGAGGTTACATCGGCCGAAATGTTGTGGAAATAACACTCAAGATTAGAACAATAGTCCGAATAATCCAAATAATCCAAATTATTTATCCTCATTTGAAAAATTTTAGAAACATAATATTCAGGAGATTCAGAGAAATGTATAAAATTATGAGTCATTATGGCCATCCGTAACAAAAAAGTCTTATTTTTTTTTTTATAAATAAATGCTTACATTAGTCAAAACCAATATTAAATGGTTTTGTGGTTGTGTCGGATGAAAAAAAAAGTAATTTATCCGGAGTTTTTATATGGTCACAAATCGGACTGGTATTTTGGATGTATAAAGTTTTGTATATCAAAAACTGTTTTTAAAATAATTTTGGTGCTTGTTTGCACTAATAATCTTTTAAACTAACACATTTCAGGTGAAAAAATTATTACGTACTTACGTGTCATGTCTAAATTAGTATAGATTCCAAAAATTACGAAAAATGATCCAGTAGAAAAATAATTTTAACTAAAAATAAAAATTATCAGATTTACCGATTCATAGTTTTAATGTTGGAGATTTCGCAAGATCCAAAGGGAGGTAATTGTAACCAATCAATTTGACTAAATAAATACGTACCGCCATTTAAAAACATTAAACATGCTGACTGATTTTTTTTTAAAATTTAAAACGCTACTAGCTCTTCATCTACTGGATCATTATTCGTAATTTTGGGGAATTTATACTTATTTCCACATGACACGTAAGTACACAATAATGTTTTCACCCGAAATGCGTTAGTTTAAAAAAAAAATCACCAATTTACACAAGCATTTATTTTTTCGACATTTCATTCTGAAATACGATCGCTGTTTAGTTAGATGTTTGTTTTGTATACGACGCCATGACAGTTTTTTTTAAAAATATATACAGACGACTTGCCTCAGTGACGTCACTTTTATTTATTTATTTTTTTAAATAAGTGTCCTTTTCTGTTTTTTTTTCTTTTTCGATATGCTTGTTCATTTTCGTATCTTTAATTTATCAGCCCAATTCACTGTATCAAATTACTTGAATTTTTGTTGTTTGAAAGCTGTGATGAAGCAATTTCTTAGTCATTTTGTTCTGGTTGAGTTACGTTCCACCTTGCGGTGCCGGTGTGAAAGACTGATATGAAGGGGAGATAATAACACGTCTGGCAAAAACTCCTCCGTTTTTCTATCACTGGCAAGGACCTGCGACGTCGAAGAAAAGAAGACAAAGGTTAATAATAAACATTGTCAAAATAAGGGACGTATAAAAATTGTCAATTTTGCAGTATAGTTAACTGTCTAAAAATCGCAAACAATCAAAATATACAATAAATAACGAATTTGCATGCTCTCTCTAAAGCAGTGATTCCCAACCACTGTGCCGCGGCATACAAGTGTGCCGCGAAATGGTTGCTGGAGTACCGCGAAGACTGTAATTCTCATCTTCGTACTTATGTGAACTTCGATTCTTACCGAAACCACATAAAAAAAAAATGTGAAAAACTTATCTTAATAATTATAAAACTATGTGGAAGATGCGGAAGATTTGTGCGAGTTTGTCCCAAAGGTGCTCAGAGAAGATCACAGGCTATTTGACCAAGATGAGCATCAAGTCAGTTCCCCACCCTCTCTATAGTCCAGACTTTGATCCCCGGAACTTTTGATTATTCCCTAAGCTCAAGGAAAATCTTAAAGTATGTCGTCATGAGACAATTGAGAAAAATGAAGAGTGTGTCTCTCATATTCGTCCATATACTGCAGCAGTAGTTTTATAATCACTGACATTCACCATTATTATTTTATACGAGATATTTAATACAGGATATATTTATTTATGGGAAGAAAATTCACATTTTATAATCTTCTTTGCTTTTTATTATGTTATTGCAAAAGGGATTTACGAGTAGAAAATATGTATATTTTATGATAGGTGTACCGCGAAAATTAAGAAAATTCATATAGTCTGCTGCCATATGTAAAAAAAGTTGTGAATCACTGCTCTAAAGAGCTTCACTATATGATTTTTTTTCAAGGTGATCACCACTTATCAAGGCCCGGGAGCCACTCAGGGATAAGGGTTATTGCATGTACAGTACGTTAGTGTGGGGGGGGGGGTTAATAAAAATGTCTACTTAAGAGGGCGGTTCATCAGGAATTTGTTTACGTTGGACTTGAAAACATCCAGGTTGTAGTCAGGTGGGAATCAAGCAGACGGAACAGAGTTCCACAGCGTGCAGTTCTAAGAAAGAAGCATTTTTCATGGAATCTACGTTTTGATTTAGGCACAGATAAAGAGTGGGGAAAATGTTTTACAGTCGTTTCAGTTAGACGGGTGTTTTTCGTAAAAGATTTGCGAGGGGGGGGACAAGAGATTGGAGCTCAGACGAGCACCTGCCATGGAAATAACGATTTAGATCAATATCTCAATCTAACGCTTGTGTGGATTATAGATGCATTTACAGGTAGACCTTCCTTCTGTAACGCGTCTGGTATTCCCCAATTGTCACCCACCTTGTACTGACCAGGCTCAGCATCGCTTAACTTCGGTGAACTAATGAGAAAATATAATTCGAATGTTAGCCCTCATATGAGCGATGTTGCTGACAAAGAGGGAAGAATAGCTGTTTTCTGAGCAGGGATCTCTCCAGTTAACACATATTCTTGACTAATTCCTGATATTGAAGTAGCATTTTAAGCTCCTTATATCAAGTGGCTTTATGCTTTGTCTAGAGCGATTTCTATAAAAGAAATATCATTGAACTACAAATACAGTAGAAGCAAACCTCAAGCATGAAAACCTTGAAATACAAAGTGAAATACAAAGTGAAATACTACAATTTGCAATCGTTAAAAAACTAGTAATGTCATTTATAGCCCCCCCCACGACGGGATGATATTATGCAAGAGTCGGAATGTCTGATTTGAAAAACCAATGCCCTAGAAAAAGAGTACCGTGGCCCGCAAAAGATGCCTGAACAGCCCTGTCGGCATTTAGGGGCGCCTCAGGCGATTAACAGTAAACTAACATCTTCTAAAAGGAAGAAGACAAAGCCTGGGAGGGGGTATTTAGTTCTCTCCTACCGCAAGAACTGTAACACCAGGGTTGGAAAGTGGGATTGGGAAGTCAGCGCTCCCGGCTCCCCAGGGAGGGGACACTCTGACTTGCAAAAAGTGCCTGGTCATCCCCGTCGGCATTCCTTGGGCGATTAGCAATAAACTAACCCCTTCCCTTCTCAAAGAGAGAAGGCAAAGCCTGGAAGGGTGAACCTCCTAGAACTGCACAGGACAAGAGAGATACTTTTGTCAACAGGGAACTAATCATATTAACAATAGCTTAGACTCTGTTGGCTTTGCTGTCAAGAGAAAACCCCGGCTAATGGCTTAAAAAAAACTAATAAAGATTAAAACAACAAAGAAACTTACATATTGTTGACATTTTCTCTTCTAAATTGGCGATCTGTTCACTGAGGGAGGCGAGTCGATCGAGCGCACTGTACGGCTGGTAATAGTCATACATGTTGTTGTCGATAATTGTCGTTCTGGCAGTTGTTGTTGTCGTTGGTATCGTCGTCGTTGTCGTGGGCATAGTCGTCGGCGTCGTGGTTGGTGCTTGCGACGTCGTTGTAGTCGATACAGTTGTGGTGGTCGTCGAGGGCAAAGGTGTTGTCGTCCGTTTCAGATCCTCAATAAGAACCATTGTTCGGCGATAGTCTTCTTGTATGGCACTCATGTTCTGAAGAATTTCCTTCTGCAACAAAAAAGAATTATCGCCATTACAGATATACGTAACTGATCACTGAAAAAAAAATCTATTTCGTTGATCTTTAGTTCAAATGTTGCAAGATGCATACTGGTATCAAGAAGATTCAGATAGACACACCAAATTTGGAAACCTAAAATTCCGTCAAAATGTTCGAAATTTTTAAGTTGTTACTTCATTGGCTACAATATTGACCAAGTAGTGATTCTTTACGATAAACAGAACCGAAGTTATTGCTAAAAGTGTTACTTTAATCGCTTTGGTAACTTCGTGTTTTGGCCTGTATGTCAAAGGATTAAATAAGTTCTACGTTAGATCACAACCAATATTTCGACCAAGTTTTATGACGATTGGTCAAGTGATGTGAATACTAGGCTGCACACACACACACACACACACACACACACACACACACACACACACACACACACACACAGAGATAGTGTCAAAACAAACCGACATTCAAATGAAGAAAGTTCAATCAGAAATTGCTTAAAAACATTAAAAAAAAATTGAATTTCAAATTAAAAAAAAAACTGGTTCGAAACTTGACACAATAATACTCTTTTAATAGCATTACGTATAATACTCTTTTCATCCCATTACATATGCACTTAAATAACATTACATATTACATTACATATGCACTTAAATAACATTACATATTACATTACATATGCACTTTAATTAAATAGTATGATTTACATAATCTTCTTTTCATCTTTTTCTTGGAGAGTGAGTGGAGGCTTACTGCAGAGCCGGGTCCACAAAAATGGACTTTTGCCCCCACTTGGCACGATCACAGGATGAATCCGATCGAAAGCCGTTTTTTACAGAGATCATTGTTAAGGAAGTCTAACCATCTAACTATCGACCTTTCTACTCTCACCTTCTGGCCTTGTGTCGCATCTTCTTGTGGTGAAAAGGGGTTAAATGCTGAGATGATATTGGTCATTC
>NC_136507.1:66701237-66713737 GCF_053919585.1 Euprymna scolopes
TGCTCTGTTATTTTACCCTCAAAATAATAGTTGGTTAAATATTCTTCAGATCAATAGAACAATTTATTTCAAATTATAATGTTTTATTTGAACATAATTTACTTTGGAGGACAGTTTATATTAAAATTGATAAAACTGGTTTGTTAATGTTAGCAACACTAGTTTAATCACCAATCAGCAAAGGATATTCAAATAGTCATTTTATTTATAAGAGTTGACAGGTGAACAAACGAGGTTCCTTTTCCACACGACATTTTGCAATAGGAAATGCAGAATTGAAAATATCAGATTGACAAGAAAGTTCTCGCGGGTTTTAACTTTTAGATTCTCGGCTCAAACAAAAATTTATTGATCGAAATAAGCACTATCAGAATCAACACACCTTTTCCAACGCAAAACAAGTGTATTGATTCCAGTAACGTAAAAATCTTGCGTTCTGGTGGCGATGAAGTCGCTGAAGGCGTTTTTGATATCGCTTAGGTTTTTAAGCATTTCTCACGCAGAAAGTTGTCGTGATGCTTTGTATTATATAGTTGATAGGCGAGAGGTCTAGAGAGTATGGCGGATGAGGCAGAGTTTAGGAGCCCAATTCGTTCAACTTTAGCAACGTGCGGTCGGGCATTGGCGTGGAGGAGAATTGGGTCTTTTCTGTCAACTAATGCTGGATGTTGTTGTTGAAGTTTCTGATTAATTTATTGACAGTACTTCTTCGCTGTAATGGTTTCGACTGCATAAAAAAAACTGTAATTGATGAGACTGGTCGCAGATCACCAAACAGCCAGCATGACATTCTTTTGGTGCAATTCTGGCTTTGCGAAGTGTCGTGGATCTTCGTCGGCGTCTAACCACTGAGCTGAGCGTCGCCAGTTGTTTCAAAGAACCCATTTTTCATCGCAAGTCAGAACCCAGTCAAGAAACGGGCCATTTTTATTGCGTAAAAGAAGGGAAGATTACACTTCATAACGGCGTTTCTTTTGGTTATCGTTCAATTCGTGAGGCACCCATTTATCGTTTTTTTTTTTTGTTCTTTCAATCTGTCTCAAATGGTTGGAAATCGTCGTATACGTTACGTCTAATTCAGAAGCAAGTTTTCGAACAGCTGTGCGTGGATTGGCTTCGACTTAGCCTCTTAATTGATCGTTGTCAACATCCGATAGCCGACCACTACGCTCATCATCTTCAAGACTCTCGTCGCCACAATAGAATTTCTTAAACCATCATTATGCGTTCAGTAGTGGTTTCTGGGCCAAGCGTTTATGTACTTTATCGCTTCATTGGTATCGCGAGCTGTTTCAGCAGCTTTTCAGCCTAGCTTGACTTGAAATAAGAAAATTGTGCGAATTTGCATTTTCCATCCTGTATTCAACGTTCTTAAAAGAAGACATAATTGTTTTAAAACGATTGTAGTTTAAACAATTAGATAGAGCGGAAAGCGCTCTTAAAAATGATATATAAAGTAAAGGTATTATAACGAAAACCTATTTGAAATCAAAATTTAAAATTCCGCAAGAACTTTCTTCTCAACCTTATAACTTAATTGCACAGAGTTCCATAGTATATAACAAAATAATAGAGTTCCGTAGTATATAACAAAATAATAGAGTTCCATAGTATATAACAAAATAATAGAGTTCCATAGTATATAACAAAATAATAGAGTTCCATAGTATATAACAAAATAATAGAGTTCCATAGTATATAACAAAATAATAGAGTTCCATAGTATATAACAAAATAATAGAGTTCCATAGTATATAACAAAATAATAGAGTTCCATAGTATATAACAAAATAATAGAGTTCCATAGTATATAACAAAATAATAGAGTTCCATAGTATATAACAAAATAATAGAGTTCCGTAGTATATAACAAAATAATAGAGTTCCGTAGTATATAACAAAATAATAGAGTTCCATAGTATATAACAAAATAATAGAGTTCCATAGTATATAACAAAATAATAGTGTTCCATAGTATATAACAAAATAATAGAGTTCCATAGTATATAACAAAATAATAGAGTTCCATAGTATATAACAAAATAATAGAGTTCCATAGTATATAACAAAATAATAGAGTTCCGTAGTATATAACAAAATAATAGAGTTCCATAGTATATAACAAAATAATAGAGTTCCATAGTATATAACAAAATAATAGAGTTCCATAGTATATAACAAAATAATAGAGTTCCATAGTATATAACAAAATAATAGAGTTCCATAGTATATAACAAAATAATAGAGTTCCATAGTATATAACAAAATAATAGAGTTCCATAGTATATAACAAAATAATAGAGTTCCATAGTATATAACAAAATAATAGAGTTCCGTAGTATATAACAAAATAATAGAGTTCCATAGTATATAACAAAATAATAGAGTTCCATAGTATATAACAAGATAATAGAGTTCCATAGTATATAACAAAATAATAGAGTTCCATAGTATATAACAAAATAATAGAGTTCCATAGTATATAACAAAATAATAGAGTTCCATAGTATATAACAAAATAATAGAGTTCCATAGTATATAACAAAATAATAGAGTTCCGTAGTATATAACAAAATAATAGAGTTCCATAGTATATAACAAAATAATAGAGTTCCATAGTATATAACAAAATAATAGAGTTCCATAGTATATAACAAAATAATAGAGTTCCATAGTATATAACAAAATAATAGAGTTCCATAGTATATAACAAAATAATAGAGTTCCATAGTATATAACAAAATAATAGAGTTCCATAGTATATAACAAAATAATAGAGTTCCGTAGTATATAACAAAATAATAGAGTTCCATAGTATATAACAAAATAATAGAGTTCCATAGTATATAACAAAATAATAGAGTTCCATAGTATATAACAAAATAATAGAGTTCCATAGTATATAACAAAATAATAGAGTTCCATAGTATATAACAAAATAATAGAGTTCCATAGTATATAACAAAATAATAGAGTTCCATAGTATATAACAAAATAATAGAGTTCCGTAGTATATAACAAAATAATAGAGTTCCATAGTATATAACAAAATAATAGAGTTCCATAGTATATAACAAAATAATAGAGTTCCATAGTATATAACAAAATAATAGAGTTCCATAGTATATAACAAAATAATAGAGTTCCATAGTATATAACAAAATAATAGAGTTCCATAGTATATAACAAAATAATAGAGTTCCGTAGTATATAACAAAATAATAGAGTTCCATAGTATATAACAAAATAATAGAGTTCCATAGTATATAACAAAATAATAGAGTTCCATAGTATATAACAAAATAATAGAGTTCCATAGTATATAACAAAATAATAGAGTTCCATAGTATATAACAAAATAATAGAGTTCCATAGTATATAACAAAATAATAGAGTTCCATAGTATATAACAAAATAATAGAGTTCCGTAGTATATAACAAAATAATAGAGTTCCATAGTATATAACAAAATAATAGAGTTCCATAGTATATAACAAAATAATAGAGTTCCATAGTATATAACAAAATAATAGAGTTCCATAGTATATAACAAAATAATAGAGTTCCATAGTATATAACAAAATAATAGAGTTCCATAGTATATAACAAAATAATAGAGTTCCATAGTATATAACAAAATAATAGAGTTCCATAGTATATAACAAAATAATAGAGTTCCATAGTATATAACAAAATAATAGAGTTCCATAGTATATAACAAAATAATAGAGTTCCATAGTATATAACAAAATAATAGAGTTCCATAGTATATAACAAAATAATAGAGTTCCATAGTATATAACAAAATAATAGAGTTCCGTAGTATATAACAAAATAATAGAGTTCCATAGTATATAACAAAATAATAGAGTTCCATAGTATATAACAAAATAATAGAGTTCCATAGTATATAACAAAATAATAGAGTTCCATAGTATATAACAAAATAATAGAGTTCCATAGTATATAACAAAATAATAGAGTTCCATAGTATATAACAAAATAATAGAGTTCCATAGTATATAACAAAATAATAGAGTTCCATAGTATATAACAAAATAATAGAGTTCCATAGTATATAACAAAATAAATTATCCAGACTAATAATATGCACCACCATGCTTGGATAATTATCTTAAAGAAATTTTTTTATGGAAATCGCCCCGGACAACGCATGAAGCCACTTGATGCAAGGCGCTAAAAATATTACTTCAAGATAAAAATTTGCCAGCGATGTTAGATGGAATAGATTCTGAATCAGAAAACAGCAGTTCTTTCCTCTTTGGCAGAAACATCGCTCATGGAATGTGAGAACTAAAGGATAAAATAAGGGGAGCGAGGGTTGAAACAATAACTATGTTCATTTACTTTCACAAGATGTTTTGTCTTCCTTCAGCTGAAAACCTTCATAGCAATCACATTTGTAACTTCCAACGGTGTTAATACACGACTGTTGGCACATGTGTTTTCCTTGTCTGCATTCATCCTCATCTGTGAAAAGAAAAAAACAAAAACAAAGATAAAAGAGGTTGGTTGGTTGGTTGTTTTTATTTTACGGCATATCAACCCTTTTGGGGTTATTTAATGCCGAATCCAAAGATTTTGAAGAAAATTTTTTTAATAGAATATATTTCTTGTTTTCAAGTCGGTTTCTATTTAACCCATAGTTGGAACCCTAACAGGTACTACCACTCCAGGTCAGAGTGGACCTAGGAGCAATGGTAATTAAAGAATGGCTCCACACTCCCCAAAGCCCGCAGGCTGGGGCCTCACCACTGGATATAGTTTAAGGTCATATCCAGGACCAGATAAAAGAAATGACAAAATATTGCGAAAATATAGATCATATAGAAGTAAAACACCTATGCAAGATTACCGTAAAATATATCTTCGAAGTGAAACCTTTATTTAAAACTATTAAATATCACTTAAGTTTATAGTTGATATTGTTGTACAACGATGAGACGGATAATTTAGCATACAAATTACCGACGTAAAAGGTGGAAAGAATACTTAAAACCCAGTTTTATTAGGAATTTGGGAAACGCAATTTCATATCATGATTCAGATTATAACGTACATCAACGGACAATGGACAATGAAAACAAAGAAACATTCCAAAGTAAATTAGAAATTTGCTAAACAAATGATGCACGAAAATAAGCTGTTAGAATGTTGATAAACAGTTGTTTTTCTCCAAAATATCAAATTGAAATAAACATGTGTTTTCATTGTTTACATTCGTGCACATCTATACAAAACAAAGATGATTAAATATTAACACGGAAGAAACTATTTAACCTATCATAGAAGTGAAACATTCCGAATATATGTTTTCCGTTAAATGCGTCTTCTAATCATTATCTAAAACTATTAAATATCACATTAGTTTTTACTTGATTTTGGTGTAGCTCGATGAGACAGATAGACTGTTAATTTAGCATAAATTACTGACGTAAAACACCGAAAGAATATTTCAAACACATTTTTGTTAAGAATTTTGGAAATGTAATTTTGTTTAAGGATTTGGCTTTTTACATATGTCATGAATAGGGCTATGACAACAGCATATTCTTTTCTTTGTTTTGACTCTCGAGCATATATCCGACACAGTTAGGCACAGTTAATCAACCGAGAACCACATCACTCTATATAAAAGCATATAAGATATCAACGGATACACACGTGAGAGTCAAAACAATGAAAAGAATATGCTGTTGTCCTAGCCTTAGTTATAAACAATTAAAACAAACGAAAGTTTTAAAAATAAATTAGAAATTTGCTGAAAAAAAAACGCTCACAAATAAGTTGTTAGAGTGTTGATAAACAGTTGATATTCGCAAAAACATCAAATTGGAATCAATGCAAAGCGTTTGGTATAATGTAAAGCGATTACGTAAACAATAATTTAATAGACAGAGATTGGATAGAGAGTAGAGAAGCAGAACGAATGAACGAGAGACAAGAAGAAAAATAAGATGGACAAATTTATGCTAAGTCAAGTAAACACAGACTCAGCGTGTAGCAGTCTCACAAATAATGTATGAATGAATTGTCGAAGAGAAATTATTTAAACAAAAGACAATAACCTTTTCATACTAGCAAAAGCAAATTACGTGTGTTGTTCTTCTTTGTTGAGATTTTAACCTACTAAAAATAGTTAACTAAACAAAAACAACAGGGAGATTATAGTGGTCAAGTGGTTAACCACATGGACTGAAGACCTAGGTGTACCAAGTTCGAACCCAGTTGGTTCCACAGAAACACTTTCATTTAGGGATATTGGCAGCCTTCTTCTGGTCTCTATTGTAAGTACCCGATGTCTTTCTAGAGATAATTCTAACTAGAAAGATATTGAGGACACGAATGACAACAATAATCATCTGATTCATATGAAATTTATGAATTTTGCTCAACAGCAACAACAACAGCAACAACAACAGCAACAACAACAACAGCTCTAAATAAACAACAGTGACAGTGGCATCAATAAGTTCGATAAGCTACAGCCGTTTTGGATTTGATCATCACACGCATTAGTAGAAGCTACGTTATATACTCCATTATTAGGACTACGTTTCATTTTAAATCGTAATAAGAAACTATAAAACTTCATGATTAAAACAGCAGCAGTTCTTGAGATAATGTCATGTTCATACGAGGCTCGTTCCAAAAGAGTCTCCTATATTTTTTTAACTCCAAAAGTTGAAGAGCTACGAAGACGGATATTTATTGGATAAAAGTATTAGAAATAAGCATTTATTTGGATTATTCGGACTATTGTACTTATCTTGAGTGTTATTCGCACAGCATTTCAGCTGATGTAACCTCCGACCTTCTTCAGGTGTATCTTGCGAACTCAGGAATCTTTCTGTCAAATTAAGGAATATGTACAGAATTTCGAACGGAATCGTCGGTGATAGTATGTTCTCGTTCCGTCAGCCATTACTAGGTAGAAGTCTTAAGTATTTTTCAATTACATTCTTAGTATCCCCCGCACTGAGGATTGAACCTTCAACCTCTATAGTACTGAAGAATAATGACTCGTGGCGTAACAGACAAAGTACTAGGTAAAACTTCATATAAAGTAGTAGTATATAAGTAGTTTGCAGACAAAGCCCTCTCTCATATGTATATATATATATATATATATATATATATATATATATATTTATAAATATATGTATATATAAATATATAAATACACACACACACACACGCACACACACACACACACACACACACACACACACACATATATATATATATATATATATATATAGAGAGAGAGAGAGAGAGAGAGGGGGTATTTAACAAACCTTTTTCGCAGGATGACCCCATCCATCCATGATCACACTTGCATGAATTTGGCCCCACACATGTGCCACGATTATTGCATCCTTTACTGCAAACAGCTAATAATACAAAAATAAAATAAAAAAATGCAAAGATAAATACAAAATTATAAATTTATACAGATATAAAACATGTTAGTTTTTAAAATTTATTTAAACAACTAAAAAAGTACAAAGTTAAATACAGAATTTTATATTCATATAAAACATGTTTAGTTCTTTAAATTTACTGACCGTAAAGTTTCGCTTCCTTTTCCAACGACTAAATGAAAAAGAAAAACCGAAAAGCGAAACAACGGTACGCCGACGAAAATTGTCAGAAATACGCTGTATTTATTTCTAAATTTTTTACTAGTTTCGTTTTTCGTTTCCGACTTTCATCTCGTCGTTTAATAAATACTAGGGATGGGACGATTCCAGTATTTTTACGGATTCCGATACAATTACCGATTTCGTATTAAATTTCCGATTTCGATACAATTACAGATTCCGATTCTTTCTAAATCTCTAAATATTTAACTATAAAATTGTTATTTTACTCGATTACCGTAAAAACACATGTTAAATTATATTTTTTTAAACGTAAGGATACACTTGTGAGGGATGATCTATCGATTTTAGTTTTATTAATAGGTTAAAATTAACAGCTTTATTAATAGGTTAAAATTAACAGTTTTATTAATAGGTTAAAATTAACAGATACTCACTATTTATTATTATCAGCGGTAGAATATTTTTCTGTAAAGAAAATCGAATAAAAAAAGCCAATTAAAAGAATCGTTGTTGGCATCGGAAAATAGGCAAAAAATTTTCCGATTCCGATACCGATTCCGATACCGCAAAAGTTTCCGACTTTTTGGATTCCGATTCCGATTAATCGACCTAACACTAATAAATACCTAATTTAGCGAAACGTTACAATACATAATATATACACAATATATTTAAAACTACAGGGTCGAACGATGAAATCGTCGCCCTAGAAAAGACAATATGATTCCATTTTTATTTTATCAAAACCGATTTTCTTTTTTTTTTTGTGCAGACTACTAGTTGGCCGGGTGTGTACAAATCTCAAAATCAATAGTACCCTTCTATCATGTCTGAAAGTGACACAATGTTCAACAAGCAAGATCGGAAATGCGCTACCGTACAACTCATGCTCTCTACTGATAAAAGGTATGACAACAGGACCATTGCCAGCACCCTTAAAATGCAAATTAGGACGGTTCAACGCTTGGGCATAGCTCTTTGGTGTAGTTTCAAGTGAGGGCCACATCATGCCACCTCACATCTTCGAAGTTTGCTTAAAAGTCAAAACCAAAGTGTACTTGGATGTTCTGAAGAGTGTGGTGACCCCCTCGTGGCATGTAGTGGCCGCTGGCAGAATCTGGGCATGGCAGCAGGAGTCGGCGTCGGCTCATAAGTCCAAAGAGACTCAGGCTTGACTTCAGAAGGAATGCTACGACTTTGTACCCTTCTCTCACTGTCCCCTTCCTCCTCTGACATGAACTCGTTATACTAGTTCGTTTGGTCATACTCCAAGAACATCACCAACATGACCTCTCGCAACACAAAATCAAACCTGATCACCGCCATCCGCTGAGTATTCACCGAGCTCCCGTTGGCGCTTGTGGAAAAGGCATGCTTCCAGCTCCGGGCCCGTATCGAGGCGGTAATTGAGGATGAAGGCGGCTACATTGAATAGATGTCAGCTCTACTACATAATCAAGTTACCTGAACTGATTTTTTCAATAAAAGTTTCAAAATAAAGCTGTAGTGCTGTTTTCTTTATCGCGACAATTTTATTGTCCCGCCCCGTAAATAGGATTTTATGGTTTTTACTTAGTTGAAATCTTATTAAAACAAGAGGTAATATTAGATTAAGATTTTTCGACCTGTGTTATTCCTGATGTTCAAAAACGACCTCGCTGATGAAATTGTCTCCAAGAGAGGTATATTTGTTCATGACATCACACTCCATACCAGACAAGAGAGGAAAACGAATGCACACACATCTAACACAATGATTGGAAACTTAGTTTCCATTCTGTAGCGGAATGGGGACATAAATTGATTGTAACGTTTAATGTTGCCAAGACTAAGCATCTTTCTTTAACAATTACAAAAGGCCTTCTCAATCTCTAATAACCACGACTAATAATACGCTACTTAAAATCTCTTTGTTCAAACTCCTTGACTTAACATTCACAGACAACATGAATTAGAACAAATACATTGAAGACATTGCCAAGGCTGCTGCAAAGAAGATGGGCTCTCTCTACCGTACAAGAAAATTACTCCCACCCGACAGTATCCTGTATATCTACAAAGCTGTTTTATTGTCGCATCTAGCAGTAGTCTCTTCCTTTTAGACAGGGTCCAAATCAAGTTCTCAATTAAACAGGTTCCGTACTGTCAACCAAGCTCCAATAGTTGTCACATCGCCGCAATGCTGGATACCTGTGCTTGTTTTACAAGTATTTTAATGGAATGTGTTCTAACTAGCCGTGGCACTTGCGACCTCTCGACATAAAGATTCCCGATTAACTCGAAAAGCAGCAAAATCCCAGCCTCTATTAGTATCGAGGTCTATAGACGCCGGAAAGCCTTCTATTCTAATAGTTTCTTCCTTTGAACTGCTAGACTTTGGAATTCCCTCCTGCTTCTATAAATATACTTACATATTGGAACTTAAATATAATGTGAATAAACATCTTGCTAGTCAACTCCGTACATAGTGTCCCTGTAGATATGGTCCCAAATATTAGCCCCTACGTTCAAATGGCAGTTTGCCTTGATTGAGTTGAATAAAGGTAAAAAAAAAAAAGTTAAAACATCTTGCATTCTACTCACGTTTAAGACAGTCTCGTTCGTGTTCATCGTACTGGTCCCAACCAGGACAGCAACTATTGACCAAACGGGTGACCACTTCCATATAGTACACTCGTCGTTGCGCCATTTCGTACACAATTCTGGCAGAAATAAGAAGAAAAAAGAAAAGAAAAAAAAAAGCAACTCTGTGAATGTCGATATACATGATCAATTCATTATTTCAATAGCTCGTAAGAATTTTGAAATAAAATGACGAGCAGCCCTAAAAAATTATGACTAGCCTTGTGTTCACATGACCCACATGAGAACATTGTCAAGAGATGAGTGTGCCAGGGTTATTGTCGACCGGAAGTAGCAGTGTCTCCAACCACGCAAGTTCATCACGCAGTTTCAGAACACTCATCCGGCAACTCAAAAAGATCAAACAGAAAATATGCCGAAACACCCACATATACTCACACATATCTATGGGCATTTATTCTTCTTCTTCTTCTTCTTCTTCTTCTTCTTCTTCTTCTTCTTCTTCTTCTTCTTCTTCTTCATCATCATCATCATCATCATCATCATCATCAGCATCATCATCATTATTATTATTTCATGATTATTATTATTATTATCATTATTATTTCATTATTATTATTATTATTATTATTATTTCATGATTATTATTATTATTATTATTTCATGATTATTATTATTATTTCATGATTATTATTATTATCATTATTATTATTATTATTATTTCACGATTATTATTATTATTATCATTATTATTATTATTATTATTTCATGATTATTATTATTATTATCATTATTATTATTATTATTATTTCATGATTATTATTATTATTATTATTTCATGATTATTATTATTATTATTATTTCATGATTATTATCATTATTATCATTATCATTATTATTATTATTATTATTATTATTATTATTATTATAGTACTCATTAGGAGTTTCCACACATGCCACCATCAAAGTCAATAAGCTATGCTCCTTGGAGTCTAGGTGACAACTAGCCTCCAAATATTTTCAGTACTCTTCACCTCTTTCGATAACTTTTGCAAATTGATTTGCATTATCACATCAGCCGTTTACCATTGATTTCTCGCTAGCGCCGACCATTGGCATTTACAAGGATTTGGGTGGCAATAAACCTCTCCAAGATCCCAGTTCTCCTCGCACTCATCCGATAGAGGTCTGGTTAGTGTTTTCTCTCTTTGGTCTTTCTATCCTCCTTGACCTTTCATGGCTATTTCGTGTGGTCCCAGTTTATGCCGACACTACAATTTTATTTTACATATTCTTAAGACATGCAAGAAAAAAAACCCCAATGATCTTGCATGCATTTAGAATATGTAGCCCCCAACATCTTGATGATGAAATTCAACATATTACGAACGCTTTAAAGACATTACAATATCCGATCTATTTTATTTCTAACGCGAAGAAAAAAGCTACGAAAATATATTCTAATACAAACAAACAGAAATATAATACAACAGATACCTCCCTACTGAACAGGCATCTCTTTATTCCTATCCATACTAATAATACAAAAATTTGCGACACTCTCATACTTGGTATATATTCGATACAAACAACTTCTTCAACAATAAAACAAGCATTAAAAACCACTAAGCACTCCCCCCAAACCCTCACATCCAACGCCGGCATATACTTTATCCCTTGTAATAATTGCCACTAAACACATATCGGTGAAACGCAACGTAAATTAGAAATATGACTTAATGAACATAAAAGATACAAAAAGAATGGAAACTCCTTAAATGCACTTTTCTGCCATTGTGCTGAACATGATCACTCGTTTGACTTTGATCATGCAAAAAATTATCAAATTCATTGTAGACAGAGCTAAGCACAGACTTCTAGAATCAGCACTTATTTCAAATACTAGCGCTATCACGCAAAAAACAGGTGTCAGGATTACAGTAAAAACACATGTTAAATGTGCATATATTTTCTCGAAACGTAAAACGCACACTTGTGGGGGTGATTTATAGCTTTTAGCTTTACCGGCAGGTTAGAATTAATAAATATCTGGCCCTTTTATAGAAAATAAATATTTAGCCCTTTTATAGAAAATATACCAATTAGAGAGCAAAATATGAATACAGATCCTAGGTAATCAGTCTATATGTCCTTAACCGTCTCTCCTCATATAATTTAAACAAAATAAATAAGATTAAAAAAAAAATTAAATTAAATGTACATATGCATTTGAATAACGTTTTAATGTGTATATATATATATATGCATAGAACAATCCAACCTTCCCAC